>NW_020837966.1:6290802-6705586 GCF_003676395.1 Aethalodelphis obliquidens
TACTCTAGATGGGATCAATAGCAGAATAACTGAGGCAGAAGAACGGATAAGTGACCTGGAAGATAAAATAGTGGAAATAACTACTGCAGAGCAGAATAAAGAAAAAAGAATGAAAAGAACTGAGGACAGTCTCGGAGACTTCTGGGACAACATTAAACGCACCAACATTCGAATTATAGGGGTTCCAGAAGAAGAAGAGAAAAAGAAAGGGACTGAGAAAATATTTGAAGAGATTATAGTTGAAAACTTCCCTGATATGGGAAAGGAAATAGTTAATCAAGTCCAGGAAGCACAGAGAGTCCCATACAGGATAAATCCAAGGAGAAATACGCCAAGACACATATTAATCAAACTGTTAAAAATTAAATACAAAGAAAACATATTAAAAGCAGCAAGGGAAAAACAACAAATAACACACAAGGGAATCCCCATAAGGTTAACAGCTGATCTTTCAGCAGAAACTCTGCAAGCCAGAAGGGACTGGCAGGACATATTTAAAGTGATGAAGGAGAAAAACCTGCAACCAAGATTACTCTACCCAGCAAGGATCTCTTTCAGATTTGATGGAGAAATTAAAACCTTTGCAGACAAGCAAAAGCTGAGAGAGTTCAGCACCACCAAACCAGCTTTACAACAAATGCTAAAGGAACTTCTCTAGGCAAAACACAAGTGAAGGAAAAGATCTACAATAATGAACCCAAAACATTAAGAAAATGGGATTAGGAACATACATATCGATAATTACCTTAAATGTAAATGGACTAAATGCTCCCACCAAAAGACACAGATTGGCTGAATGGATACAAAAACAAGACCCATATATATGCTGTCTACAAGTGACCCACTTCAGACCTAGAGACACATACAGACTGAAAGTAAGGGGATGGAAAAAGATATTCCATGCAAATGGAAACCAAAAGAAAGCTGGAGTAGCAATTCTCATATCAGACAAAATAGACTTTAAAATAAAGACTATTAGAAGAGACAAAGAAGGACACTACATAATGATCAAGGGATTGATCCAAGAGGAAGATATAACAATTGTAAATATTTATGCACCCAACATAGAACCACCTCAGTACATAAGGCAAATACTAACAGCCATGAAAGGGGAAATCGGAAGTAGCACATTCATAGTAGGGGACTTTAACACTCCACTTTCACCAATGGACAGATCATCCAAAATGAAAATAAATAAGGAAACACAAGCTTTAAATGAAACATTAAACAAGATGGACTTAATTGATATTTATAGGACATTCCATCCCAAAACAACAGAATACACATTCTTCTCAAGTACCCATGGAACATTCTCCAGGATAGATCATATCTTGGGTCACAAATCAAGCCTTGGTAAATTTAAGAAAATTGAAATTGTATCAAGTATCTTTTCTGACCACAACGCTATGAGACTAGATATCGATTACAGGAAAAGATCTGTAAAAAATACAAGCACATGGAGGTAGGCAATACACTACTTAATAATGAAGTGATCAGTGAAGAAATCAAAGAGGAAATAAAAAAATACTTAGAAACAAATGATAATGGAGACATGACGACCCAAAACCTATGGGATGCAGCAAAAGCAGTTCTATGAGGGAAGTTTATAGCAATACAATCCTACCTTAAGAAATAGGAAACATCTCGAATAAACAACCTAACCTTGCACCTAAAGCAATTAGAGAAAGAAGAACAAAGAAAACCCAAAGTTAGCAGAAGGAAAGAAATCATAAAAATCAGATCAGAAATAAATGAAAAAGAAATGAAGGAAACTATAGTAAAGATCAATAAAACTAAAAGCTGTTTCTTTGAGAAGATAAACAAAATTGATAAACCATTAGCCAGACTCATCAAGAAAAAAAGGGAGAAGACTCAATAGAATTAGAAATGAAAAAGGAGAAGTAACAACTGACACTGCAGAAATACAAAAGATCATGAGAGATTACTACAAGCAGCTCTATGCCAATAAAATGGACAAACTGGAAGAAATGGACAAATTCTTAGAAATGCACAACGTGCCAAGACTGAATCAGGAAGAAATAGAAAATATAAACAGACCAATCACAAGCCCTGAAATTGAAACTGTGATTAAAAATCTTCCAACAAACAAAACCCCAGGACCAGATGGCTTCACAGGCGAATTCTATCAAACATTTAGAGAAGAGTTAACACCTATCCTTCTCAAACTCTTCCAAAATATAGCAGAGGGAGGAACACTCCCAAACTCATTCTACGAGGCCACCATAACCTTGATACCAAAACCAGAGAAGGATGTCACAAAGAAAGAAAACTACTGGCCAATATCACTGATGAACGTAGATGCAAATATCCTCAACAAAATGCTAGCAAACAGAATCCAACAGCACATTAAAAGGATCATACACCATGATCAAGTGGGGTTTATCCCAGGAATGCAAGGATTCTTCAATATATGCAAATCAATCAATGTGATAAACCATATTAACAAACTGAAGGAGAAAAACCATATGATCATCTCAATAGACGCAGAGAAAGCTTTCCACAAAATTCAACACCCATTTATGATAAACACCCTGCAGAAAGTAGGCATAGAGGGAACTTTCCTCAACATAATAAAGGCCATATATGACAAACCCACAGCCAACATCGTCCTCAATGGTAAGGGTTTTTTTTAATATAAATTTATTTATTTTATTTTTGGCTATGTTGAGTCTTCATTGCTGCATGCAGGCTTTCTGTAGTTGCAGTGTGTGTGGGCTACTCTTTTTTGCAGTGTGTGGGCTTCTCACTGCGGTGGCTTCTCTTTATTTCAGAGCGCAGGCTCTAGGCGCACGGGTTTCAGTGGTTGTGGCTCGCAGGCTCTAGAACACAGGCTCAGTAGTTGTGGTTCATGGGCTTAGTTGCTCCGCAGCCTGTGGGATCTTCCTGCACCAGGGCTCAAACCCATGTCCCTTGCATTGGCAGGCGGATTCTTAACCACTGCACCACCAGGGAAGCCCAGGCTTGATTATATAAAAGCACTTATGGATAACGACACCAAAATGATTCTCCAATACTATACAAAAAGATTTTTCTATTTCTTAATAGAAATGATGAAGATGCTAAGAGAACTTATGAAACAAACTTACTATGCTTTAAACTATGTATTGTTATTTCAAAATTAAGAATGGGAGTGCAGGAAAAAGAAATGAGTCCATATGCTTAAGAGTTCTTTATGGAGCTAAACTGTGTTGTTTTACATAAGTTCTTTGACTGAACTTCTTTTCTTCGAACTAAGTTTATGATTGCTGTTACAGTAACATTAATTATACTTATATTAAGTGATATAGTTGTATCTCAATTTTAAAAATGAAAAAAATGATATAGCTGTATCATATACATACTATGCTATATAGTATATTAATATATAATGTAATCATAAATTATGATAAATATTTTAAAATATAAGAAACAAATAGCACTGTTGGTGGGACTGTAAATTGATGTAGTCACTATGGAAAACAGTATAAAAACAGAAGTTCCTCAAAAAATTAGAAGTAGAACTACCGTATGATTCAGCATCCCATTTCTGGTTATATATACACACAAAGGAAACGAAATCAATATCCCAAAAACGTCTCTGCACCCCCATGTTCTGTGCAGCATTATTTACAATAGCAAGACATGGAAACAACCTAAATGTTAAGTGTCCACAGATGGATAAATGGGTAAAGAAAATGTAAGATATATAGACATAGAAATGATATAGATATATAGATACAGATATATAATGGAATATTATTCAACAATAAAAAAGGAGATCCTGCCATTGTGACAACATGGATGGACCTCAAGGGCATTATGCTAAGTGAAATAAGTCAGACAAAGACAAATACTGTATGATTTCGATTATATGTGGAATCAAAAAAAAATTAATTCATAGATACGGACAACAGATTGGTGTGGGGGGAGGGATGGATGGAGGAAGTGGATGAAGGTGATCAAAAAGGTAAAAACTTCCAGTTATAAGATAAACAAGTTCTGGGTATATAATGTACAACATGGTGACTACAGTATATGTGAAAGTTGCAAACAATAGATCTTAGAAGTTCTCATCACAAGAAAAAGAATTGTAACTATTGATATAATGGATGTTAATTAAACTTATTGTGGTAATCATTTGGCAATATATACCTATATCAAATCATTATGCTGTACACCTTGGACTAATACAATGTTATATATCAATTATATCTCAGTGAAACTGGAAAAAATAATTTAAAAAGAAACAAATAAATAGAAGAGATTGATTCCCTTAAACAGAAAGCAAATAGAAATTATTAAATTTTGGGGACTTTCCTGGTGGCGCAGTGGTTAAGAATCCGCCTGCCAATGCAGGGGACATGGGTTCAATCCCTGGTCTGGGAAGATCCCACATGCTTTGGAGCAACTAAGCCTGTGTGCCACAACTACTGAGCCCACATGCCACAACTACTGAAGCCCACGTGCCCTAGAGCCTGTGCTCCGTGACAAGAGAAGCCACCACAATGAGAAGCCCACTCACCGCAACGAAGAGTAGCCCCTGCTCATCGCAACTAGAGAAAGCCCACACGCAATGAAGACCCAATGCAGCAAAAAAAATATATATATATATTAAATTTTGAATATATGAGAAAATAGATTACCCTGAAGTGATATCAACAAATTACTCAAAATTTGAGTGCTATCCCTCAAAATTAGTTTCATGTTGACCTTAAGTTAAAAAAGATAAAAGTATATTAATGATCTATGCCAATGTTATTAACTAAGTGAGGGTAATTACAAGAAACTTGTCTTCACACACTAATTCCTGCAGATATACGTAAAAGTAATAAAAATAACTCCAACAACCGTAACTTTTGATTAGTGAAAGTTAGCTTGTGTTTCTTGGTATGAATTGAGAATGGATGAATAAAATGATTTCTATTAGATGCTTCTCCTTTTGGCATGAGGAAAAGCATAGTATTGGTTCAGTCTTGTAATCTCAAATTTTAATTATATAATGTATATAATTTATATACATAATTGTGCTACAGTTTAGCCTCATAAAATAAACACACCATTTATTATTTTTAAGTCTGTAGAGTTCAGATTAAACTTTCTTTGGGAAGTTGTGAAACTTCCAGAACACTTGCAGATACTTTCTCCTGAAAGAACTGACAAAAGATAATGTAAGATAATGAAAAGAGGAAGGTACTGAACCATGGGTATACTACATTCCTATCTGTGCAAAAAGTGGGGGGAAGGGTATAAATTCATAAACGTTTGTGCATGCATAGAAGTCAGAGGCGGGAAGATTACCTTTTTTTCACTACAAATATGTTTTTACTCTTTGAAAAAATTTAAATATAAAAAAAAAAAACCCTAAAAGAAAGTATGACACTTCAAGGCATGTGTCTCAAACTCGGATTAAGACTGCTACAGTGCTACAGAGTTAAATTAGATCAGCTTGCTTGAAGGAGAGTCATTTTCTAATAGGGTTTGTTTTTTTTTTTTTAGCCTCCCGGAGCAGGTTGCAGGATCTTAGTTCCCAGACCAGGGAGTGAACTCTGGGCCTCAGCAGTGAAAGCCTCGAGGTGTAACCACTGGACCGCCAGGGAATTCCCACATTTCCTAATAGGGCTTTTATCTTTTAGCTTATTTAAGATTGAGTTCTGCAAAGATGCATGAAGAGAAGTGCCATTTCAAAATTTATATTTGCTAATGTGGGTACTATGATACTATGAACTGGAGTACTGAGACTTATTTTCTTAAGCCAACTGATACAATGTAATGACTTTTACCCTACACTGTAGCCCCAGATTACATACATACCACCAGGCATCCAGTTACCTTGTCAAATACTTGCTGCGTGGGGAGAGGGGAGGACAGGAATATACATTTCAAATGACTGCAAAATTCATCCTTCTTTTAGAAAAGGCTTATTTTCCTTATTGTAAGCCAGGGGAAAGGGTATGGCTTATTATTAGATACCCAATAAATAAACATTCCAGTTGTAGGAGACGGGAAAATACATACAAACATATCACTTGTCGAGAGAAGGGAATTCTCAATTTGTTCTCTGAATCTTCAAGAGTTGTTTTTTTCTTCAGTTAATCAGAGTATTAATTATATTTAACACAAAATCCGTTTCTTTAAATACTTTCTTCATTTGGCTTTCAAAGAAGCTACATTTCTCATATCCTCTTACTTACTGGCTATTCTCAGTCTCCTGCCATTCATTCAGCAATGTCTGTTTGGTCTTGAGCAGGTAACTTAATCTCTCTGGTCCTCACATCCGTAAAAGACGTTTTTAGCACAGTCACCGCTCACTGACTGGGAGCTACTATATATCGTTCGTAGTTACTACCACAAAAGCCCTGCTCCGCGCGTCGGCGCTGGCTAGGCCTGAGGTGAACCCACCACACCTCGGAAGAGGGTGAGCAGCCTCGGGAATGCTGTGGAAAAGTGAGCAACACTTTCCACACCCGAAACCAGGCTGGCAAACCGGGTGGAGTTCCCTACGCCCTCGCGCGAGGAAGCCCCAGGAACCACCAGAAGGCACGGGGTTAACAACCAGGAACTGCGCCAGCCTCCGCCGGGGAAACGAAACCCATGACACCACCCCAGCCAGTTCCGTTTTGGGCGCGCCTTCGCTTCCGCCCGCTAACTGCACTTTCGATAAAACCATGGAGTCTAATATTTCCCTCTGGAACTTCTATATTTTCTTCATTTTTCCAGCCTTATGACTCTGGTTGTAGATAAAAATTAAGCTGTGATGGATTAGAGACACGAGTGGCTATGGAAAAAAGGAGCTGGTGAGCGGGCCTGGCGAAAGTGCGTGGCAGGAGCACAGTACGCCCTCTCTTCGCCGGCCGGAAGTTGAGGGACTGAATGGGTTCCGGAACCGGCGGCTGCGGCTCTTCTGTTTCTACCTGACGCTTAACGGTCGCCCAGGCTCAGAGCTCGTCAGCCTCTGGGCCGCCAGGTTCATGTGGAGGCTCCCAGGCGCCCGCTCCGCGCTTCGTGGGGTCCGTACGGCAGTGGAGCGGCACAGTCGGGCCGAGGCGGCGACTGAGACCGTGGCAGGCGCGATGGAGCGCGCTGTGGTGCGCTGTGTGCCTTCGGAGCCTAAGCTAAGTCTGTCGTTCGCGCTGGCCGACGGCAGCCACAAGAACATGCAGCGCGACCAGAGCGAGCCGCTGGGTCGGGCCCTCAGCCGGATCGCTACCAATGCCCTCAAAGGCCACGCGAAGGCGGCCGCCGCCAAGAAGAGCAGGAAGAACCGGCCAAACGCAAGCGGCGGCGTGTCCTGTGCGGGCCCTGGGCCCGAGCCGGCTGCAGCCTGCGAACCCGTGGTGAAGCTGTACTACCGGGAGGAGGCAGTGGCTGAAGACGTGCTCAATGTGGACGCCTGGCAGGACGGTGCGGTGCTGCAGATCGGCGATGTCAAGTACAAGGTGGAGCGCAATCCTCCCGCCTTCACCGAGCTGCAGTTGCCGCGCTACATCATGGCCGGCTTCCCGGTGTGCCCCAAGCTCGGCGTCGAATTTGGGGATCCCGCCGGCTCCCTCTTCCGCTGGTACAAGGAAACCAAACCCGGCGCGACAGAACCTGAGGGCGGAGGCCCCTCATCGTTGTCTCCCTCTTCGCCCTCTCCTGGTTGGACTGAGACGGGTGTGGACGAGCGCGTCTACACCCCGTCCAATGCCGACATCGGGCTACGGCTCAAACTTCATTGCACCCCAGGCAATGGGCAGCGCTTCGGGCCAAGCCGGGAGTTGGAAAGTGTGTGTCCAGTGGAGGCCGGGCCCGGCACCTGCACCTTTGACCACCGGCATCTGTACACCAAGAAGGTGACGGACGACGCTCTCATCCGCACTGTCTCCTACAACATCCTGGCCGACACATACGCCCAGACTGAGTTTTCGCGGACGGTCCTGTACCCGTACTGTGCCCCTTACGCCCTGGAACTCGACTACCGCCAGAACCTTATCCAAAAAGAACTCACGGGCTACAACGCCGACCTCATCTGTTTGCAGGAAGTTGACCGCAACGTGTTTACAGACAGCTTGGTGCCGGCCCTGGAGGCCTTTGGGCTGGAGGGCGTGTTTCGAATCAAGCAGCACGAAGGCCTGGCCACTTTCTACCGGAAGTCCAAGTTCAGCCTCCTTAGCCAGCATGACATTGTTTTCCATGAAGCCCTGCAGTCTGACCCACTTCACAAAGAACTGCTGGAGAAACTGGCCTTGTACCCATCAGCGCAGGAGAGGGTGCTCCAGAGATCTTCTGTACTTCAGGTAGAGTAACTCCGCCAGTCTCGACATACTCGTTCTGGAAGGGGCGCCGGGGCCGGGGGTGCTTATAGAGAAGAAACAGTCCAGATTTTACTGAAAGGTGTTTGCTCTTGTATCTTAAGCACGTAATTTAGCCTTCCTTCCTTCCTTCATCGAGCAGATACTTATTGAGTACCTGTAATGCGCCAGGCACACTACAGGTTGCCTTGAACAAGACAAACAGGAACTTCTCATAGTGCTTATGATTTAGTGTTTAGCTAAATACAATAATTTAATAGCTAATATTTTCTTACTACTTGCCAAACACTGTTTTGACACATTTTAAAGAATTTAAATTTTAAGTCTCTGGTATGTTGTACAAAGTGCTCCGTAAATGTTAGCTGTTATTTTAATTTTGGCTCATAGTAATCCTAATGTTCCCATTTTATAGATGTTATTCTAAAACTCTGTTGTCCAGAGTTTTTAGGTAGTTGGTTTTGTTCATAGTAAGAAGAGCAGCTGCCATTTTTTGAGCACCTACTGTGTCTCATGCACCTCTGAGTAAGCTTATTTAATTGAATCCACACAATTAAATGTCCTCCTTGAGGTGGATGATATTGTCTCTTTTTTACTCATGATGAAGCTGGTTTAGGAAAAAGAAGTGTCCCTCTCCAGGTCTCACTGCTGTAAATGGTAGAGTGGGTATTCAAAGCGAGTTCTGCCTGACTACAAAGCCCACGCTTACCCACAGAAAAACACGGGCTCCAACCTTAGTGTTGTCATCTAAAATGTATTCATGCTACCTCTGTGTATTGGACTGTTACTAAAATGTTATGCTGAATCCCATTCATTTATATTCCAAAACTTAAAATTAAATTTCATAATTTCAATCATACTTCATCAGCAGGGAGGCATATGGAATAAAGTGTCAGTTCATCATATAGGTTTAGATTTTTTAAAAATTCAGATTGGGAAATAGCATCTGAACTTGGCATTTTCTGTTTATTTTAGGTTTCTGTTCTTCAGTCTACAAAGGACTCTTCTCAAAAGATATGTGTTGCTAATACCCATCTCTACTGGCACCCCAAAGGTAAGTTTTATTGGTTTTCTCAAGTGGCTTGAACGTGGTAATGTAACGTCGGTAAAAGCTGTTTTACACAAATACACCTTTTTTTTTTGAGTTTTATTGAGATATAGTTGACATACAGCGCTATACAATTTAAGGTGTATGGCATAATGACTTATACATATTGCAAAATGATTATCACAATAAGTTTAGTTAAAATCTATTACCTCATATAAATATCCCCCAAAAGGTTTTTTTCCTTGTGATGAGAACTTCTGGGGTTTACTCTCTTAGCACCTTTCAAATATACCACCCAGCAGTGTTAACTATAGCCATTGTGTTGTATATTACATCCCCAATACCATTAATCTTATAACTGGAAGCTTTACCTTTTGACCACCTTCATCCACTTCCTCCCCACACATACAAATACATATCTTGAATGTCACCCAGATACTGTGGTTTGTTTTTTAATTTCTTTGTTTTTTTTAACTTAAAGGCAACTTTAGAAAGTACTTAACATTAATGTTTTTTATATTCATAGGTGGGTACATTCGTCTCATTCAAATGGCAGTAGCCTTGGCTCACATTAGACACGTCTCTTGTGATCTGTATCCCAGCATACCAGTTATATTTTGTGGGGACTTTAATAGTACCCCATCAACAGGAATGTATCACTTTGTCATCAGTGGCAATATTCCAGAGGATCATGAAGACTGGACTTCCAATGGGGAAGAGGAACGATGCAACATGTCTCTTACCCATTTCTTCAAACTGAAAAGTGCTTGTGGTGAACCTGCTTACACAAATTACGTTGGTGGCTTTCATGGATGTCTGGATTACATTTTCATTGACTTAAATGCTTTAGAGGTTGAACAGGTGATTCCATTACCTACTCATGAAGAAGTTACCACCCACCAGGCCTTACCTAGTGTTTCCCATCCCTCTGATCACTTAGCACTTGTATGTGATTTAAAATGGAAATAGATTTGTGTCTGATGGAATTTAAATCTGCTTTAGTAGGAAATTTAATATGAATCAAAGCTATGTGTAACCTTCAAAGAGGAAAACTAGGCACTAAGGTAAAATATTCTTACCATGCGAGTTATGTTCTAGTGTCTTCATTACATGACTATCATAATGGTTGCATAACATAGTTTCTCTACCCTTTTTTTTCTACACTTGGAGGAAAACAAATATATTTATGACTAGCAAGAAGAACACTGGGTACTTTTTATACTTTTTTTTACTAGTAATTAAGAATTTTGTAAAAAAAATAACCATTTGAATGATCCTGTAATTTTTCTATCATAACACATTTCAAATTAAATCATGTATATATAATTAGGGGGAAGCGCATACAAGTTAAAGTGAGAGGCTTATTCTGACATATGGAAGGAATAACATTAGGGTCTACCTCTACCTCAATTTGGTTAGCAATTTAATACAACTTCAGAGCTTTAACAAAAAATTAAAATATACCATTACCAATTCCTATTGCTTCTCATCTTTCATTTTTCAGTTATCATAAGGCATCTTCATTCTCTTAGGATTTTAATTTTTAGTGTATGGTACAAATGGACATATTTATATTCCCATTCTTACTTGCAGCTCATTTTAACTTTCAGTATGCAAGCACAATTTACTATTTAAAGTGAACAATAACATCGTCAACTTGATCCTGTTGTCTTTAACGCCCTTGCCCATGGAAAATGTTCATAAATCAACAGGGTATTTGACATATATTAGACTATAACACAATACATTAGATATGAGAAACTGCCTATTGATACGGGCTTGCAGTTGTGGATGAACCATGGAGCATTTCTGTGCTACAAGTATTTTCAAAATTGTTTTTTTTCTAAATAGGAGAAAGGGAGAGTAGTAGTGGGGCTTTTGAGCATCTCTCGAATAAACTTCTTACAGACTTGAGCATTATAGTTTGAGTTACAGAACACTGTATATGTAATTACATACTGTAAAAAAAATTTTAAATATGAAGCCAAACTCTTGAAAATTACAAAGTATAGTTTTACTGATTAGAGTCTAGCCTAGAGTAGTAACTGAGCTTTTCTAACTCAATTATCACCATACCTTATTTTTAATGTTTTAGCTGTTGCGCTCTTGTTCAAAAGAACCAAAATGTTCTCGTTTTTCTGCATTTAACTTCTAAGCTTAGATAGCTAGAGCTCACTTCAAGAGCTCTGATTTTCCAGTCATGAAGGCCTTTGTTCCACGTTTAGTCTCTAACCCGATACCATAAGAACTTTCATCTTTTGACAAAGTAACCTGTATTTTCATATTCTGCTCACTATCCAATGTATTGTTTACTCTTAGTAATTTTGAGAATGAGAGGGTTTTACTTGCACTTCAGATTGAACCTTGAAGTGCTTAAAAGTATGTGCCGGAAAAATTAGGGTGGCAGTTTCCTGGGATCTTGTTTAGAAAAGGCTGTAAGTGAAAAATTGATGCTACCAAATTGTGCCTTCCTAAAAAGCATCTTGAAAGCATTTTTTAACATCAGTTTGCAAATATAGAAATAATATATTGAAGCCAGAATCTGATTCTTTTGAAATTTTTTTTTCCATTTTAATATTTGGTTTTGGTTTGCTTTCAAACAAACATGTTGACAGGACTTACTACAGTAAGTTGAGAGAAAAAGTTTAAGCAAAAAAGTTGAGAAACATAAAAGAAAAAAGTGTAACATGACATCCTCATGCCCATGAGAAAAACATACAGGTCCTGTATTAACACCACAGCTAGCTAGATGGAACTCTGGTCAGAAAAATTCTAAACACTTATCAAACATTCCACATCCTGACACTTTAAATTTGATATTTGCTGACTAAACAATGATCAGATTGTACACAGGCATTTCAGAATATTAGAATATAGAATATTATTTTGAAGTGCATATACTTTGGTCAAATCTCTAGCATATAGATATGTTAGTATGGTTAGTCCAAATGTAGGGAACACTAAGAAAACTGTATAAATAGCATACCAAAATGTCCTTGTATATGAGCTAGAATAAAGTGTTATTCAGAAATGTTTAAGTGTTTAAAGCCATCTCTGTGATTGAATTTTTCTATTACATTTAGATTTTTTTAGTACATTTAATTATAAAATATGGAAAGTAGTAACTCCGGTGAACCACATTTTACGATGTTACAAGTTCTTGCTATAGGAATTAACATCCTGAAAATTTTGTTATCAATGACAAACTACTATTACAGAACATATTATCCTGTTAAATGCTTTTTTTTTTTAATTTTATTTTTTTATTATTTTTTTTTTGCGGTATGCGAGCCTCTCACTGCTGTGGCCTCTCCCGTTGCGGAGCACAGGCTCTGGACACGCAGGCTCAGCGGCCATGGCTCACGGGCCCAGCCGCTCCGTGGCATGTGAGATCTTCCTGGACCGGGACACGAACCCGCGTCCCCTGCATCGGCAGGCGGACTCTCAACCACTGTGCCACCAGGGAAGCCCTAAATGAATTCTTATACAGTTGCCACTACAGACATACACACTGGTAGTTCATAATTCATTAGTGAACAAATCATTTCTGGCTATGTGATGTTCTTTAAAATTCTAGAAACTAAAATCAGTTGTTTCAAATTTTCAAGAATTTTACTGGTTGGTGACATTTTTGAGTCATCAAAATGTGGTGGTTTCAGTCCAAAGGTAGATCTCTGAGCAACATAATATAAGGGGGATAAGTCCAAAGAACACTACTGTGGGAAAATCTCCCTGGTGGAAATTGACACCTTTAGATCTCACATTCTCCAGCTATGAAATACAGGCAGAAATTCCCTACAAACTAGTCTGAGACAAAACCAAAACCCATATATAATGAAAGATAAAAGTTTGCACTACTGGTTTATCATAAGACCCACATGGCAACTCAAGAGGGAAAATCTTTCCTAATAGCCAACCAGTTTTCCAAACATAATTCAAAAACATTTAAATCTGGGAATTCCCTGGCAGTCCAGTGGTTAGGACTCCGCGCTTCCACTGCAGGGGGCAGGTTCAATTCCTGGTCAGGGAACTAAGATCCTGAATGACACGCAGTGCAGCCAAGAAAAAAAAAAAAAAAACACAAATCAATGACATTAAAAACAAGAAATCAATAGAGAACACCAACTAAACCAAAAGCTGGTTCTTTGAAAAGATGAATAAAATTGATAAGCCTCTAGCCAGACTGAGGATACAGATTACCATTATCAGAAATGAAAGTGAGGACATCACTACACATCGCATGGACTTTAAAAGTCAGTTTGGGGACTTCCCTGGTGGTCCGGTGGTTAACACTCCACCCTTCCAATGTAGGGGGCTTGGGTTTGATCCCTGGTTGGGGAGCTAAGATCCAACATGCTGTGCAGCATGGCCAAAAAAAAAGAAACAAACATGCAGTTTGATCCCAGTAAATATCTGGAAATAATTATTACTACATATGAGATAATTCTGTGTATACACTAATGAAAATGAAGTCTCAGTAAATGAGACACTGATACTCTGGAAGATTAAGATAAACATTTCACTTACGTTTTATTTTCATTGAAGAATATATAAGGTAAAGGGGGGAATCCATGGAAGCAAATATGTAACAAAATACCACCACAGAAAAGCAACTGAATGATTTGAGAAAAAAGACAATGGGGAATATTATGGACAACAACAACAAAAAAGCCTATTAACAGAGGGACAGAAAACAGAAAATGGTTCTATCCTCAACTCTGATGCTGCTAGTCAGCCTTTAAGGGAACCACAATCCCTCTTCAGCTTCTCTGTTAACATACTTAACAATTATTTGACAGAGTATTTTTTAATCTGTGGGTATAATCAACTGTTCTGTATAATACAGGAGGGTCACAGAGACCTCTTTTTGATTGATCAACACGACATTTACCATTTGTGTAAGCAGTAAGCAATGAATATAATGTCAAGTATTTCATAAAAGAGTACTGATCATGTCAATAAATTAGGACAGTGATAGTGATTTTATAAGTTTGCATTGTTTTCAAAGAATGTTAAAACACAGTGAAAGGCATTCTAGGGATTATCTCTCAATTTACACTTTTCCCCAAAGCATTTACTCACTTCTACTTGGAAAAAAATGGAACTTCTCAATTTAATTTAAAAACAAAAACAAAGAACTACCACCAGGACTGAAGAAAAAGAATAACTCCTTGGGGTAAAAACATGCCAAATCGGGCTTCCCTGGTGGCGCAGTGGTTGAGAGTCCGCCTGCCGATGCAGGGGACACGGGTTCGTGCCCCGGTCCGGGAAGATCCCACATGCCGTGGAGCGGCTGGGCCCGTGAGCCATGGCCGCTGAGCCTGCACACCCGGAGCCTGTGCTCCGCAACAGGAGAGGCCACAACAGTGAGAGGCCCGCGTACCACAAAAAACAAACAAACAAAAAACATGCCAAATCACCAAGTTAATGTTTTCTTTAAAACATAAAAAAGAACAAGCAATCTTGCAAATCTTTATTTAACCCATTTAGCAAAAATTAGGCAATTTTAGATTCCTAATGCAGTCATTTCCAACAATGGTAGTAAGAGCTGCCATATCTTGAAAGTAAGATTATATGGATTCTCTTTATTCTATCTTCAGAGTTCATGAAAGCATCTTTGACTTACTTGGTTTAGTCTTTTAAAAATTAATACAACAATGGTAATTTAACTATGATCCTATCATTGAACCTCTGAAGTTTTGTATCCCCTAGTTGAACCCCATAAAAACCACACATACTATATACCCTTATCTTAGTTTTATCCAAGAAATGAGACCTTTCTTATTTGGAGGGAAGAAGGAAGAATTCATCCAGTGGGCTAGAGAAGATGCACTTACATGAAATAACACAAGTTTAGCATACACTTTCTCCCAGTAACCTGTTTCACAATCACCAACTACTTAATTCTAAATTCCTTTTGCTTTGTCCAGTAGTTTTTTTGTTTTGTTTTTTTTACAATTCAAATATACACATTATTTTACAAGCATGTATTGGCTTTGAAACCAAGATTCCAATCCATAAATTTATCTAAATCTAAGCCATTAATAATCATAAAAGTGCAAGGTTTATGAAATACATAAAACGTTAGATTACAGACAAAAACTAAGTTACTCATAAGGTTACCAAGTTGAGTTCTTAAGAAATTAACAGACGTAATTCATGAGGTACTACCCTATGACAAAGATTTAGTCACTTTCTGCAGAAGTTCTGAAATTTGTGAAGCTAAAAAAGAGAAGTGTTTGTGAACTTTGTTCTCCTACACAGGAGAGCAGCATCACTAACCGTCTATGTATTACGAGATACAAAAAACACTTGAATTTTTTTTTAAACGAATGTTAGCTGTGAAACAAACACATGCATACATACTTTGGGAGCAGTTCATTTTATTACAGCTTTTTACTCTTGATCTGACTTTAGAAATGTACAGCATCAAAATGGTATTTTATCAAAGAAGACTAAATTCTTGAAATTGCTCCTCACTCTGTTACACACAATAGCAACCCACATTTTATTTCCAATTCAAACAATAAATAAACTCACTGGGATCTTTATTATTGTTCACAGTATGTAATATATGCAAATCAACTAAGAAAAATCTATTTCAAACATCTTCAAGACTCAAGAAAAACAAACACCATTACATGTTTTATCATTTTATTAGGAATAATTCCAAATGGGTTATGAAGAAAACTTATTGAGTCTGATGAGTTTTCCAAAACTCTTAATGAAGACATGTTCACCAACAAACAATAAAACATCAGCAGAACTATCATATACTGGGCCAAGAGTCAGGCTGATACCAAAAGCAACATGCAACATAAAAAAGATACAATATAAAGGAAGACAATCTGCTGAGTATTAAAAATCATCTCAATATGAACTCTTTGCAACTAGCACAGAACTAATTAGCTATCAAATCCAAACCACACCAAGGTAAGCTTGGCTGATGGAAGCCAGGAGTTAATAATGGGAGGGAAATATAAGTTCCTCAGTGCAAAAGATCTGAATAGTGTTTTGGAGCATTTCCCTGGCTGGTACAAGCAGTATTAAAAAATCTTTTTTGGCAAGGGAGAAAAATAAATACAAATGGAATGCTACATTTTTTAAATCAGCAGACTGTCCCAGGAATGATAAACGTATCAGTAAAGTAGCAAGGGGATAACTTTAAAACATTATTTGTTGTGGGCTCAAAAAAACATTCAAAATGGATTTATTTAAAGGTGTCACATTAGCTATGTCCAGGCATTTAGGCTTAAGGGAAGTAAAATTAAAAGAGGACAGTTTTTTTCCCCAAGTTAAGAGAATCTCTTTAAAACCAAGCATATTGCTAAATGGCAACATTATACTTGGTAAACAATAATTGGCAACAAAATAAGTTTAAACGCTGTAATATTCTGCCCAAACCAGTCCCACATATTGTTTAAAAACCAAGATGCAAACTAATTTTGTTGTAACAAGCCTAGACCAATTCTATCAAACATGTCCTTGGTTAGATATCCAGTTTCATTTAACGTTTTGAAAGCTCATTTGACAGCCAGTCAAGTCCCTCATACAGACCGGTTCCTTGTGTAGCACAAGTGGCTTGAACATACCACTGTAAAGAAAGGACAATGAGAAAACACTTAATTAATATAACCAGTGTTTAAAATTCCTTACTCAGAAAATTATTTTCCAGGGGTATTAGTGAGCAGGTGCCATAAATGTATAGAGAAAAAGGAAAAATACATAAAGCCATAGGAACTAAAGTTGTAAATGTGTTAAAAGTATATTTCACAAATGATTAATTTTGTATTTAATGATCTCAGTAACTGTATAGATTAGAACTGTTCTCCCACCTCTTGCTTCTCACAAAACTCCTCTCATATCTAAAGCTACTACTACCCATTCATTACATTTAACCAACTACTACTTAATCTGAAAAGAAAATTCATGGGAAGATTAGTAACTAATAAACTACCCACCTGGTCCTTATGATGCTCTTGTTTCCCACAAAACTAAGTTCAGAGTAGAAGAGGCAAAATTTTGAAAGAGTAGGGATTATTGATATTTTAGAGGCAAGCTTTTTCGGGAGTTTCACTATCTTTAGTCTCATGTACCCCCACAAGTTCCAATCTTTAAAATGTTTATGAATATTATCTTCAGTAACTGTATAAAATGCCATGAAAAGTTTCAAATACCAAGAAAAAGACCTAGAAAGCAATTTAATTACCTTTTAGGGATGGTTTATTAATTTTCTTTACTGACCAGTTTTATTTTGCCTTAAAATAAAGACCTTGCTTTAATGTTGCAAAGTCACTTCAAGTCTACCATATGCTGCCAATTATTACTTTAATACCAAGGACCCCAATAACCTAGAAGGCTGGGAAAAAGGCATGAATTCATATCCTCACAGCATGGAAAACTGCATCATTTACAGTCTGTCTTATTTAAATTGGGCTGGGACATCTTAAACAGTGTATACAGTTATTGCCACACCACAGTTTCACCTTGTTGACAAGTTAATGAAAAACTACTGTAAGGCACAAACCGTAATAATAGTTTGTGATATCATCTTTATAAATAAAACAATATATTGTATTTCGCCAATATTTAAACCACTGATCTCAAATGGTAAAGCTATTGGAGAGCAAGTAGATATTTTTTATAATTTTAAACTCAAAACTTGTTTAACATCATAATTACAGGTCCCCCCACAAGCTCTTAGTGCTACCACACACACAGTACAAAATATTATCTAAAATATGGCTGCTATGGCTTCCCTGGTGGTGCAGTGGTTGAGAGTCCACCCGCCGATGCAGGGGACATGGGTTCGTGCCCCGGTCCAGGAAGATCCCACGTGCCACGGAGTGGCTGGGACCGTGAGCCATGGCCACTGAGCCTGCGCGTCCGGAGCCTGTGCTCCGCAACGGGAGAGGCCACAACAGTGAGGGGCCCGCGTACCACAAAAAAATAAAAAATAAAAAATGTTAACAAAAGTCAAACGAAATAAAGATATTTAAAACCTTTGGATCCTTAAAGGATATATATTAAAAAGTTTAAGAATGGAGAAGATATCAACGTACTTTAAAGTTGAATACAACATTTACAAAGGTTTGAAATAAAGCCTGAAAGGGCTCATTTTTATATAAGCAAGAGTCTCTTACTGTAGTGTTTTCTGTTTTTTGCTTTTGGCTGTGCTGCCAGGCATGCGGGATCTTAGTTCCCCAACCAGGGATCGAACCCGTGTCCCCTGCATCGGCAGGCGGACTCTAAACCACTACGCCACCAGGGAAGCCCTCCTGTAGTTTTTTAAATGATGTGCTCATCATCTATTTCAAAGGGGACAATTAACTAATAAATGTTTAAACTAAATATCAGCTTAAACAATTATGCTAATAATCTAATACTCAGGAGATTAATATGAAACTCCAAAAACTTACTGTTCTGTTACGAAGAGATTGAAGACCTAATTTATCTGTCATTTCACTAATGGCCATAGCATTCGGCAAATCCTGTTTGTTTGCAAAAAGCAGCAACACAGCATCTCGCAGCTCATCTTCCTGAAGCTGAAAATAAAGACATTAACAACTACCAAACTGGAATCCAATTATTGTAACAAACTAAGTAAAACAGGCTTCCTACGTATGTACATCATTTATTCAACATTAAATACATTATCAAACATCAAATCAGTAATCATACACCTTCAAGTAAAGCAAAACTATTTTCCAAGTCAATCATCCTATACTCCATTAAGGTAAATCATTCATTCAGTCTTGATGATAATCCATGGAGGGTCAGGATTGGCAAGGACCAGAAACACACATGGGAATAAACATTTATGGCAGGATCTTATGGTACTCAGTAGTAAACATACTTAGACGATGATTCTTTTTGGACTTTTATCCTTTCCAGCCAGTTGGATCAAACGACAGTGGGAAAACAATACAGTGATTAGGGCATTAGTAGTATCATGTAAAATACAAGAATTATACCAAGAGCAGAAGCCGGTGGGAATGAAATACTGATATATGACACAACACTTGGAAACTTATGCTAAGTGAAAAGAAACAAAAAGTTTAAAAAGGTAACAAAAGACCACATATTTTATGCAGGTAGGGTAGAATGGGGGAAGGAATGGGGAACAAATGCTAATAGTTATAGGATTTCTTTTTGGAGGTGATGAAAATGTTCTAAAATTCAATTGTGGTAATGACTGTACAATTTTGTATACCAGAAACCACTGACTTGTACATTTCAAATGAGTGAAGTTATGGTATGTGAACTATATCTCAATAAAGCGGTTTACAAAATAAAAAAAAGAGTAGAAGGGGTAATAGTTAACTGAGACAAAAAAAGCACCAGTTACACATATACTGGCACAATGGTTTTACAAACTGCACTCCAGTCTTAGGAGCACTGAATGAGAATATTTCAGTAAATATTTTACACCTACAAGTCTGAAACCATGACAACGCTCCTCTAGCAAAGTTCCTCAACAATTTTCCCCCTCAGGATTTTTAACAGTTTGAACATATGAAAACATTTATCCAATATTTGGCAAGGCCAAAATGCCACCATCAACCAAAATGCCACATGCCTTAGGTGGAATTCTTTTACCATGGTTGCTATTATGTAACATTTTGAAGTATATTTTATAGGTATAGTATAGAGAAAACTGAACCCAATGACCTTGGGAACAAGGGATTTGAACCAGGATTCCTAGGTCACAAAAGCTTCAAAACTGGAGATTTTATAACTAGAAAATAAAAGACCGGACTAAAGTAAAAATCCTCAACCAGAGATATGCATCAAAATCACCCATGGAGCATTCTACAAACAAACTGGGCCTTCCTCCCAACTTACTGAAGTAACTGCTCATCCATGAGTTGTTTTAAAAGCTCTACAGGAGATTTTTATTTGCAGTCTTAAGAACTTGTGATAATATATAGTTTTTCAAGGTTCTTTCTAGCTCTAAAAAGTTGATTTATGTAATCAAATTACAGTTAAAATGTACCGACCACTAACACCACCACTATCACCCAGAAAAACATATCTTGGAAATGATAAATTTAAAAACTATTCTCACCATTTTCTGCAGCTCTTCTGCTCCTTCCTGAATTCTTTCACGATCATTGCTATCTACCACAAAAATAAGACCCTGAAATAAATTAAAAGTTAAATTTAAAGCACACACTAAATATGAAACCTAAGTACACAGGCAGCAAAACCACATCAAGAGTTAATAACATGTTAGGAAGAAAGTCTCCTTACAAAAAAAAAAAAAAGGAAAAGACAGGGCATTACAGATTTGAGCACTATTTGTTATTTTAACTTATCAATGTTATTTCCAAAAGAAAATCTACCTCTTAACAACTGATCACTTTTTTCAACTATGCTAAGCAGAATAAATTCTATACCTTTCCCCTACCTTTGCACATTTAAATGCAGGTAAGTAGAAGTAACAAAATGGCCACAAAGTGGGCACAAAAGGAAAAACAACAATCCACAGATCCTAAGGATTCATGAATTTACTAATTGAATTACCTTATTCAAAAGCATGCACAAAATGAAACTAAAAAAAGAAGCGGAAGGAGTGCACTACAGTAGCTTTTATATAGTTCATCAGGAAAAGAGAGTCTTGCTCTAGAATGCTGCCTGCCAGCTCTAGAATCAGGAGAAGAAAGTCTTCAGCAAAATATATCAAGAAAAATTCAAGGCTGACTTGATCGAATAAGAAATTCTTAACAAAAAGGAAGGTAGTAACCATTCTTAAAGATATTCAAATATTAGAATTTTATACTACAAAAGAAGTGGAATTGGGAAGGAATTAATTGAATTAAGACTCTTCCAAAAACTTTCAAATGGGAAAGTATAAAATTTTCAGTTAGAGAGACAGGGCAGATGAATTTTATAGCTTTGTTAAAATCTATTCCTATTACACTAAAGTATATTCTTTAGTATACACACTAAAGTATTATTTTCCCCACAACCCTGACCCCTAAAGTATTTTTAATCATTTGTCACTTTATCATAAACTGTGTTGTACCACTACTGATTTGTATAAGTCACCAGATTAAATCCACTGAGGGATTAAATCCCCTCAGTATTACCATAGTACTGAGCTTGCCAGGGTACTTAATAATTATTTTAGGCTACGGTCATTAAATGACATAATTTTTTTTGGTCTAAAAAACTTGAAACCCATTTCCTTTATCTCTGCAGGAAATCTTAATTTTTAAACATTCTACCCTTTGAAAAAAATTTTGGTGCTCTCAGAGCTAGTATGGCATAGTGGGAAGATACCAAATTCAATGCTTATTAGTTATATAAATTACCTAATCCTTGAACATGCCTCCTCTTCTATAAAATAAAATACCACCAATTTTTTAAGCCTATTTTTAAACATAATCATAGAGGTATAAAAGAATGAAGCATTGTCCTTGGCATATCACGGGCATTTAGTAAATGTCTCCTCCTTTTCCTCCCATCCCCAAAACCACTCTTATTTAGAACCTACTTCTCTAGAAGAGGTAATGCCTCTAAAAGGGATCTAATTTTATCTAGACTACTAACAATCCGTTTTTATCGTTTTAAGATGCAAATAACACTGTCAGTCCCAAAGTAACATTACTGAGAGGGAGGATTATTTGAGAAATTCTAAGTTATTCACTTCCTGGGACAGCACGATCAAGAGTGTAGAAAAGCTAGGATTCTAAAGATAGCTACTCTAAGAAAAGATTACTTAAAAGGCCAAATATTTAGAACAGGAAAATAATTTGAATTATATAATGAGGTAAGAGGAATTTACTACAATAAACACTGTGTCCTGAATTGCTAATAAAAGTTAGAAGCATGGTTAAATGGAATAATTAGTTTCTTTTAAATTTTACAGCTAAAAGAACTGATCATGAGTGCTGCAAAAGACAGCTTTAATAGCTTAGCTGTGATTACATCCGGCAACCTTGATGTAAAGCTTTCTCCGGCAGCCTTGAAGTCCCTAGGAAGTACTTGGATTTCTGTGGGGTTTTAAGATTTTTTTTGATTTGGACCATTTTTAAAGCCTTTATTGAATTTGTTACAATATTGCTTCTGTTTTACGTTTTGGTTCTTTGGCCATGAGGCATATGGGATCTTAGCTCCCTGACCAGGGAATGAACCCACACCCCCTGTACTGGAAGGCAAAGTCTTAACCACTGGACCGCCAGGGAAGTCCCAGAAGTACTTGGACTTTTGATTCTAAGGTGGTCCACAGAGGCCAGGAATGGGTCTAATTGCAAGTTAAAGTAAATTAAAAAGCATTCTAAACAAGTCTAGGGATAAGAGCAGTGTTACCCTTGGTCAAGAATTAAAGGCTTAAAAATAAAAACATGGAAACAACCTATATGCCCATCGACAGATGAATGGATAAAGATGCAGTGCATATATACGATGGAATATTACTCAGCCATAAAAAAGAATGAAATAATGCCATCTGCAGCAACATGGACAGACCTAGAGATTATCATACTAAGCGAAGTCAGAAAGACTAAAACAAATACCATATGATATCACTTATATGTGGAATCTAAAATACAACACAAATGAACATATCTACAAAACAGAAACAGGCTCACAGACATAGAGAACAGACTTGTGGTTGCCAAGAGGGAGGAGGAATGGGGGAGGGAAGGATTGGGAGTTGGGATTAGCAGATGCAAACTAGTATATATAGGATGGATAAACAACAAGGTCCTACTGTATAGCACAGGGAACTATACTCAATGTCCTGTGATAAACCATAATGGAAAAGAATATGAAAAACAATACATATATGTATAACTGAGTCACTGTGCTGTACAGCAGAAATTAACACACTGTAAATCAACTATACTTCAATAAAATTTTTAAAAATAAAATAAAAAGAATTACAGGCTTAGGATTAGCAGTTTTACTTCATACCTAAATGTATTTAAAAAGCGTGTTCCCTAAGTGAAATGCCTATGATTTACTTTAAAATAATCCAAATGGTGAAATACATTATAAAGGAGTACTGATTAAAGAATACTGGCCATATCCTAATAATTGAAGTTGGGTAATATCATAGATACGTGGGCGCTTATTATGCTATTCTCTACATTTGTATACATTCAAATATTTCCATAGTAAAGTTTTTAAAAGCATGTAACTCATATCAAAACATCTTTCCTAACCACAGCTTTGTTAATGAACAGAAACATTTTAATTTTTAAATAAAAAAGTATGCCTCTTACTTAACATGACATGCTACTTAAACCTGGTTGTTCCCGCCACTCACCTAGGGTATTCACTGCCACCCGGTGGCAATAAACGTCACTTGTCTACAATGTTATAAGAGCTGGAGATCAAAAAAGACATCTGTATATCTTAAACATATGAAGTGCTTCTAACCTCATACATTATTTTAAAAAAATTTTATCAATTCCAGTAGTAAACAAAAAATGATAAGAAACCTCTCGTGGTAGAAAACACCAGAGTTGGGAACTACTTGAATAAAAAATGTAAAACAAGAACCAGCTCTCCACTCTTAATTAAGTCATTCCAAGCTTCAGTTTCCTCTTATATAAGAGTTAGACAACCACAGTAGTTCTCAAGAGGGAGCAATTTTGTCCCCAGGAAATATTTTGCAATATGTGGAGATATTTTTGGTTGTTGCAACTGGATTGGGTGGGGGAAACTACTGCTGGCAACTAGTGTGTAAAGGCCAAGAATGCTGCTAAGCATCCTACAATGCAAAGGAGAGCCCTCCCCTCACTCAATGACAAAGAATTAATGTCTGAAATGTCAACACTGCTGCTGTTGAAAAACCCTGTACTAGATAGAGCCTTGCTATTCAAAGTAAGGTTCCAAACCAGCAACATCAGCACCACCACCTGAGAACTTGCTAGACATGAAGAATCACAGGCCTTACTCAGCCAGGTCCCACTGAATTGATCTGTATTTTAACAAATACCCAGGTGATTCATATGCAGATTAACATCTGAGAAACACTACTGATGTCTAGTTTATATCCCCAGAGATTCTTTTTTTTTTAACATCTTTATTGGAGTATAATTGCTTTACAATGGTGTGTTAGTTTCTGCTTTATAACAAAGTGAATGTTATACATATGTTCCCATATCTCTTCCCTCTTGCCTCTCCCTCCCTCCCACCCTCCCTATCCCACCCCTCCAGGCAGTCACAAAGCACCTAGCTGATATCCCTGTGCTATGCAGCTGCTTCCCACTAGCTATCTACCTTATGTATATATGTCCATGTGTATATATGTCCATGCCTCTCTCTCGCTTTGTCACAGCTCACTCTTCCCCCTCGCATATCCTCAAGTCCGTTCTCCAGTAGGTCTGTGTCTTTATTCCTGTCTTACCCCTAGGTTCTTCATGACATTTTTTTTTCTTAAATTCCATAAATATGTGTTAGCATATGGTATTTGTCTTTCTCTTTCTGACTTACTTCACTCTGTATGACAGACTCTAGGTCTATCCACCTCATTACAAATAGCTCAATTTCATTTCTTTTTATGGCTGAGTAATATTCCATTGTATATATATGCCACATCTTTATCCATTCATCCGATGATGGGCACTTAGGTTGTTTCCATCTCAGGGCTATTGTAAATAGAGCTGCAATGAACATTTTGGTACATGACTCTTTTTGAATTATCGTTTTCTCAGGGTGTATGCCCAGTAGTGGGATTGCTGGGTCATATGGTAGTTCTATTTGTAGTTTTTTAAGGAACCTCCATACTGTTCTCCATAGTGGCTGTACCAATTCACATTCCCACCAGG
This sequence comes from Aethalodelphis obliquidens, assembly GCF_003676395.1. NCBI lineage: Eukaryota > Metazoa > Chordata > Mammalia > Artiodactyla > Delphinidae > Aethalodelphis > Aethalodelphis obliquidens. The sequence continues at coordinate 6,315,921 of NW_020837966.1, forward strand.
AGTTCAGGAGTGTTCCCTTTTCTCCACACCCTCTCCAGCATTTATTGTTTGTCGAATTTTTGATGATGGCCATTCTGACTGGTGTGAGATGATATCTCATTGTAGTTTTGATTTGCATTTCCCTAATGATTAATGATGTTGAGCATTCTTTCATGTGTTTGTTGGCAGTCTGTATATCTTCTTTGGAGAAATGTCTGTTTAGGTCTTCTGCCCATTTTTGGATTGGGTTGTTTGTTTCTTTGTTATTGAGCTGCATGAGCTGCTTGTAAATTTTGGAAATTAATCCTTTGTAAGTTGCTTCATTTGCAAATATTTTCTCCCATTCTGAGGGTTGTCTTTTGGTCTTGTTTATGGCTTCCTTTGCTGTGCAAAAGCTTTGAAGTTTCATTAGGTCCCATTTGTTTATTTTTGTTTTTATTTCCATTTCTCTAGGAGGTGGGTCAAAAAGGATCTTGCTGTGATTTATGTCATAGAGTGTTCTGCCTATGTTTTCCTCTAAGAGTTTGATAGTGTCTGGCCTTACATTTAGGTCTTTAATCCATTTTGAACTTATTTTTGTGTATGGTGTTAGGGAGTGATCTAATCTCATACTTTTACATGTACCTGTCCAGTTTTCCCAGCACCACTTATTGAAGAGGCTGTCCTTTCTCCACTGTACATTCCTGCCTCCTTTATCAAAGATAAGGTGACCATATGTGCGTGGGTTTATCTCTGGGCTTTCTATCCTGTTCCATTGATCTATCTTTCTGTTTTTGTGCCAGTACCATACTGTCTTGATTACTGTAGCCTTGTAGTATAGTCTGAAGTCAGGGAGCCTGATTCCTCCAGCTCCGATTTTCGTTCTCAAGATTGCTTTGGCTATTCGGGGTCTTTTGTGTTTCCCCAGAGATTCTGATTCAAGTGGTCAGGTGTTATGATCAGGGCTTTGGGATTTTTAAAACTCCCCAGGTAATTTTAATGTGCAGTCAAATTTGAGAATTCCTGCTCTACAGAATCACTAAGGTCTCTACCATGCCAGCATTATACATACTACATGATAATATAAAAATCATGTACAAATCAACAGAGCAGATTTACCTTAATATATTTTTTCTTAATGTATTTTAATAAAGTAAACACTTAACTGGGTTAAATGAAGGGCTATTAATTGTATTACATTCATTTAAAACTACAATGACAGAAAGTTATACAGATCTTACTTCCTAAACTAAGAATGAAACCAATAGAACTACTGAAGAAACATCTAATTCAACCCTGAGAACCACCCCACCTCATCTTCCAAAATATTACTACGATAATTATGTAACTCTTCCACCCTAAGTTATTTAGCCTACAAAGGCATGAATGAGAGAGTCCACTGAAGAACATGGAAGTAGTGATAAGAAGAATGCCAACTCATGGAGTAAACACCAATATCCAAGTAAACAGTATATATTAACATAAACTTTGGAACATGAAACATATAAATAAAAGTTATAAAAATGTATAGCATTCCTAACTTACCTGGGTATTTTGGAAGTAATGCCTCCAGAGAGGCCTAATTTTATCTTGACCACCAACATCCCATACTGTGAAACAAATGTTCTTATATTCTACTGTTTCCACATTAAAACCTATAGAGAAAAAAGAAAAAAAAAGTTTGCTGCGCACAATGTCATTCAGAAAATAAATCCCTTTATTGTGGAATTCTCCCAGAATTGCTTTTTTTTAAAGTCCTAATAGATAATCAACAAACATAAAAGCCCAAGACAGTTACAATGATGGCTATATGTCATTGTATATTTGTCCAAACCCAAAGAATGTAGGACAACCCTAAGGTATATGGACTTGGGGTGATTACGATGTGTCAATGTAGGTTCATCTACTGAGTGATGCTGACAATGGAGGAGGCTATGCACGTGTTGGGGGAGTGGATATATGGGAAATCTCTGCAGTTTCCTTTCAATTTTTCTGTGAACCAAAAACTACTCTGAAAAAAAAAAATAGTCAGAATTAAACTATATTCTATTTTACTTTATAATACATTATTATGATATAAATTAAAATCACTGTAAACTTTCTTACCAATGGTAGGAATGGTGGTGACTATCTCTCCTAACTTCAGTTTATACAGAATGGTGGTCTTGCCAGCAGCATCCAACCCAACTAGAAAAAGACATTTCAGATTTTAAATCTAGACCAAAAGCACACATTAAGAAACAATTTTACAACAAATTTTTATTTTGAAAGCAAAAGCTGACTGGTCAAGGCACAAATGAGTTAGAAATGAAATCGCCTCATTTCTGATTCCCAAAGGCAACACCTCCTACAAAAGCCTTTCCATTTTTCTTTCTAGACCTAGAGAGACAGCACAAGGTCTAATCTCAAGATCTGCTTTGCCACACAATAGTTGAATGGCTTTAAACAAATCACTTTGGGAAAGAGGCCAGAGAAATCAGCTATAAAATAAGGGGACTAGATCAAGTAATCTAAGATCTCTTCCAATTCAAGTCCTCATTAATTCTATGAACTACTACCATTTTTAATAACACAAATTATAGGGCTTCCCTGGTGGCGCAGTGGTTGAGAGTCCGCCTGCCGATGCAGGGGACACGGGTTCGTGCCCTGGTCCGGGAAGATCCCACATGCTGCGGAGCGGCTGGGCCTGTGAGCCATGGCCGCTGAGCCTGCGTGTCCGGAGCCTGTGCTCCGCAACGGGAGAGGCCACAACAGTGAGAGGCCCACGTACCGCAAAAAAAACAAAAAAAAAACACAAATTATAAGTTGAATCAGAGAACACATAAAAACAAATTAAGAACTATCTTTAAGATTCAAAAACTCAATTTCCTTTAATATAACAAGCAAATTTTAGGTAAAAGGTCTTGATGCTAGGGGAAAAAATATATATGTAAGAAAGGAAGATGAGGCCAATTTTACCCCTACCTAAATGCATTTCAACATCACATGTGCAGAAATGATAACAAAAGACTGGTTAATTTGGGTTGTAAAGAAGGCCTTGTCATATTCATCTCCAATATAATGTCTAAATTCTTAAAATAATTCCTTTGAGGCAGGCAGATATAAGTAGGGAGGAATGTACTTGTTTCCAAAACAAAAAAAATCCATACTACAACAAGAAGGTATAGAAGAGGGTGAAAAGCAAATTAAATGTTTAAGTATGAATCTCTGAAAAGCTGCATATTCTACATTGTTTGTTAAAGCCTTCATAAATGGAAGGTCAATATCTAAAAACCTCACTGAATATTATTGGTCTAAGGATATCACATTTGGCCACCTAGATTAACACTATCACAGATTTTGAAATCAATTCAACCGAGTATTGATTTAAGCAAGGATAGTTTTTCGTGTTTCTTTGTTTGTTTTTTAAGGATAGTTTTGTTGTTGTTGTTTAGTATTTACATCAGAGCATGACTTAGCACAGGAAACCCTTGCTTAAAAAAAAAAAAGATCTCCCTGGAGACTCAGGCATTTTATGCTTTCTTACTCCTCTATCCTCTGATCAAACTCTGTTCCCCACTTCTTCATACTGAGATTGTTTATTCTGTCCAAAATACTATGACACTTCCTAGTCAGAACGAGTAGCCCCCTCACTCACGGGCATAAGAAAAACCAACTGTTAACAGGAACTGTTTTATGTTTTAACTACAGAACAGAAGAGCAAACATATCAGAAAACATAATTCTAAAAATATACAAAGAAACAAAAGCAGCTACCTGAGAGTTTGGCATCTTTAATAAAAATATAGAAAATGAGGAGGTGAACAACAGGATATTTTCATTGTTAGAAAAAGCTAAGTCCCTTAGAGCCTAAGTCCTCCTCAGGAGATTTTGATCAAATTTTAAAATAAAGCAAAATTCACCTTTAGCTAAGTCCAAATGCCATTAGCCCAGGTAGGAAGAACTGAAACTGAAATAATGATTACAAAAAACACTTGTGTTAAGTTTTGAGAACTAAGGTACACACCAGTCCTCACTGGTGGTCCAACTTGACCTCAGACCTTAGTTTAAAAAAAACGTAGGGCTTCCCTGGTGGCGCAGTGGTTAAGAATCCGCCTGCCAATGCAAGGGACAGAGGTTCGAGCCCTGGTCTAGGAAGAGCCCACATGCCGCGGAGCAACTGAGCCCCTGCGCCACAACTACTTAGCCTGCGAGTCACAACCACTGAAGCCCGCACTCCACAAGAGAAGCCACCACCATGAGAAGCCAGCGCACCGCAACAAAGAGCAGCCCCCGCTCGCCGCAACTAGAGAAAGCCCGTGAGCAGCAACGAAGACCCAACGTAGCCATAAATATATAAATAAATAAATTAAATAGCGTTGTATAAATGCAAACCAGAAGGTTTTTTTAAAGGTATTTCTATTGTGAGATTTAAGATGCACAAATTAATGTATATCATCACTCATTATATAGTTCCTCACTCAAAAATATGTTGGTCTAACAATTCTGTGCCCATTTAGTGATTTCTTAAGTATGTATTTCCTTACTGTTGCAATATTTGGCAATGAAATTTCTCCACAAAATGAAACTATAACCAATTCCCAACTAGCCAAGATAAGACTCTAATCTGTACAGTCCAGTAACGTCCTCCCCTCCCTCTCACCCTCATAAACAAGTCACTGTTTTGAAAGATATACTGGAATTACTTGTTCTCCTTGACTGGACCTGCACTTTAACCAGAGTGTTAAAAGCAGCAAAACTTTCCCCAAAATCTTTACCAATCATTAAAAAGTATGTCTACCAAATTAAGGCAGCAAGAAATACTTATATTTTAAGTTTTAAAATTAGATTCCAATTATCTCAACTTGGAGAAACAACCAAACGCAGAAAAGAAAACGACTGAGAATAAAAAAGTATATTTTCAGTTAAGTTTCAGTTAGGATATTTTTCTTCATGTTTTATCTCTCAAATTTTCTACAAGGAAGCTTGAAAAAAACTTCATAATTTTTCAATAATTAAAAATTGAGTGCTTATTGTGTTCCAAACACAATACTAGGTGATTCCATACATTTTGTAATTTAATTCTCACAATAACTCTCCATTTTTCAGATGCAAAATCTGAGATTCAGAAACATCCCCAGAATCACAGGAGTAGTAAAACAGATTTTAAAACCCTAGGTCTTTTGGAGAAATTAGATACATATATAGCTGTGGGAATGGAAAATGGTGTAGCTGCTTTGAAAAAGTTTGTCAGTTCCTCAATATGTTAAACATAGTTAACAACGACCCAACAACCCTATTCCTAGCTTATCTACCCAAAAAAATTAAAAACATATGCCCACACAAAAACTTTTCATGAATGTTCACAGCAGCATAATTCATAAGAACCAAAAAGTGGAAACAACTACAGTTCATCAACTGATGAATGATAAACAAAATGTGGAATATATCCATACAACAGAATTACTATTCAGCCATAAAAAGGAATGAAGTACTGATACATGTTATAATATGGATGAATCGTGAAAACACGCTAAGTGAAAGAAGCCAGACACTAAAGGCCACATATTGTATGATTCTGTTATATGAAATATCCTGAATAAACAAGCCCATAGAAACAGAAAGCAGAAGAGTGGTTGCAAGAGGGAGGGGTGAGGAGGGGAGTGACTGCTATCTTGTGTGGGGTTTCTTTCTGGGCTGATGAAAACGTTCTAGAATTAAGACAGTGGTGGGAGTTCCCTGGTAGCCTAGTGGTTAGGATTACGGGCTTTCACTGCCCCGTGGTCCAGGTAGATCCCCAGTCCCGCAAGCTGTGCGGTACCGGGGAGGGGGACAGTGGTAATGGTTACACAACTTTATGAATATACTAAAAACCACTGAACTGTACACTTTTAAGGAATAGTATGTGAATTACATCTCAATTTTTTTTTAATTAAAAAGAAACAATCCAGGGCTTCCCTGGTGGCGCAGTGGTGGAGAGTCCGCCTGCCGATGCAGGGGACACGGGTTCGTGCCCCGGTCCGGGAGGATCCCGCATGCCGCGGAGCGGCTGGGCCCGTGAGCCATGGCCGCTGAGCCTGCGCGTCCGGAGCCTGTGCTCCGCAACGGGAGAGGCCACAACAGTGAGAGGCCCACGTATTACCAAAAAAAAAAAAAAAAAAAAAAAAAGAAACAATCCTAAGTCTGATGCCAGAGCTCTCAAATAGTATTCATATATTGCCATCCTGCCCTTAGGGTTTTTTGGTGGACACACACTATCTTAATATTTTATCTAATTCCTCAGAGGTTTGACCATCAAAACTGAAATTGAGGCTACCAGATGTACAGAAAAACTATAATGACCTTGAGTTTTGCTTCTACCTAACAGGTCAGGAGTATCAGCACTTCCATCAATGTGTTAATTAACAGCAAATTATCAGCCTCTGATAGTCATACTTTATAATAATGCAGGAGGGTACACCTAAGGGTGGTTGTATCAACTTCTAATGGCATGAAGCTAAGGATTTTTGCCTTTTCTGTTTACCTATATCACATAACTAATCAGAAGACACACACCCCCTTTTTTAAAGGCTGGCAATTATGTTTTCAACTAATGACCTAAGAAGATGGTCATAATAAACTAAGTCAAAAGGACTACAATTTTGGAGAAACAAAAACCTCCTCTTAAAGGCTGAGAGTAAATATAACAAATATTAAAAGTGGAATGGTGGAATGATAAGAAATTATCACTTTATTGTTTTTCATGTTTTCTAAATTTAACAATAAGGACATTATTTTTAGAATCAGGACCAAAAATTTAAAATTAAATAGTAAATGTATTTATAAAATATGCTAGGAAAAAAGTATGAGACACCACTCACTTTAAAATATTGTTAATATTTTTCAAATTGGGAAAAGATCCTTTCCTCCAAAACCTCTCTGGTCCCAAAAAGCCACTGTCACATGAAAGACAACACAAAACTACATTGGTATGTATTAGCAATCTTTTCGAAAGCAATACTTTCTCAGCTTTTCAACGGGCAAGAACTTACAAGTTCAAAGAGAGGAGAATTAGTATTTCCTCTACAGAACATATTGTTTCAAATATAAACAAAATTTGGGCAGTCATTTACCAAAATTACATCTCACCACAGATATGGAGATCAGACTTAAAACAGGATAATGACGGACTACAGGAGAAATCTAAGGTGAAAACTGGTCATCTTTGAATTTAAGCTCAATAATATCATTTACAAGATTTTTTTCTGTAAAACTACAAAATTTCTGTCAATCTATAGTTTAAGTGATGTTACATTTGATACATTGTGTTGATTTTAAATTTTTTTTTTTTTTTTGCGGTACGCGGGCCTCTCACTGTTGTGTCCTCTCCGGTTAAGGAGCACAGGCTCCGGACGCGCAGGCTCAGCGGCCATGGCTCAGGGGCCTAGCCGCTCCGCGGCATGTGGGATCTTCCAGGACCGGGTCACGAACCCGTGTCCCCTGCATCGGCAGGCGGACTCTCAACCACTGCACCACCAGGGAAGCCCGATTTTAAATTTTTTAATTAGGGAATTCCCTGGCGGTCCAGTGGTTAAGACTCCATGCTTCCAACACAAGGGACGTGGGTTCCACCCCTGGTCGGGGAACTAAGATCCCGCATGCCTCACAGCACGGTCAAAAAGAAAAAAAAATTTTAATTAGTTAACATAAGCTGCAACTTCAAACACCTTTTAAAATTACTTTAACTTTTAGGAAAGTGTGTACAAATAAAATTTAAAACTTCTCCAACAGTAATTTGGCAAACCAGATTCAATAGCTAACTGCTATCTTTCAACAACATTTTAAAATGGTCACTGACTCAAGAAAGCATGAATTTTACTAAGCCATATAAAGGAAAAGGAAGAACACATGCCTGTCAAAGAAAATTAATATGGAAAAAACAATCATTAATTGGTAATTCTAAACTAGGATAGGGGCAGACACATTAAGAGTGATCTATTATATATGCTATCACTCATAAAGCTAGATATAAAAATCTAAGAATGATCAAACCCCCAAATCACCTATTTCACTATCCATACACATATTCTCCATAAGGTTATACTTCCTTTGATGAGCTACCATAAAAGGTGACCTTGTGACTAACCTGTTTTTAATCAAGGAAACCTAATTATCCTAAGTTAAAGTGCAAAACAAGAACAGCAAACCTGAGTAATAAAACATTTAACATGAATGAATAATTTCAAATCATGACTTCTATTCCCTGCACAAATGCACAAAGTTACTTTTCTTCTTCCATTTTCTATCAATCATTTCTGGGGAGTAAAGGAGAGAAATGCTTCCCTAATATAGTAAATATATGAAAGTGCTTATAGCGTATATAATTCTACCTTTCTTCTCCCTCTGAAACTGTCAGCCGTCACAAAAAACTAGTGAAATGAGAAACAACAATTTACAAAAAATCTTAAGTAAAATACTACACATTACATTTCAAATATAACACACTACACTTCCAGGAACAGAACCACGTACTAGCTAATCTCTTTAAGGAACAGGCTGGAAATCATTTAGCACAGTCCAAAGTTCTCCCAGTGACTTCAGATCCTTTTTTAGACGGTCGATTTTCAGGCACTTTTAAAGAGTAAATAATATGTTTACCCTGCTAAAATAATTCTTTTTCATAATTGAAACCTGACAAACTTTGAAAGAGAAAACATTTTCATTTATCTTTGTGAATGAATTATCAACAATTGTTTCATGGATTGTGAATAAGCTGCAATAAGAGGAAAGTGAAAAAAGAACCAAATGTGCACACCCTTTATCTTCACATACCTTGAAATACTACTGAAGCTTGCTTTGGGAAACTTTCAAATAAAACCTCCCCCACTGCACTTCTCTAGAAAACAAGCTAATGAACCAACAAAATTCAATGTTTAAAGTTACCGAGGCTAATTATAGCATTATTTAGGTCCATGGAGCTTAGCTGTGATGTAAAGACTACTCACAGTACTTTGAGGGAGGCATTGCTTACATCACTCAAGTGACAAGCCCCTTCTCCCTCAGCAGAGCGAAAAACCGACCCTAAAAAGCAATTTTTAAAAAGCCCATTTTCCATAAGAATTTTTAAAAAACACCCTTGTAATTACTGCTTAACAAGGCCTCCCTAAAGTTATGCGTCAAGATGTTCACTTACTGAAAATCTGTCACCGGCTTAAAAGAATTAGTTTCTAAGCCTTTTTTTTTTTCATTAAACTTTAGCCAGCTGTATAAAAACTGCATAGTTTTAAAACCAAAGGGAGTAAACCAAATATATTTAGCCCTTGAGAGTGGCCAAACGAAACATTCATGATAAACTCAGTTTTCAGGAACATTAATAAGGAAAAGAAAAAAAATATGAGGCGGAATCCTGAGCGAAGCAAAGTTTAGCGAAGTGAGCGCTGAGGACTCCGGACTCTACTGAAACCGTGGGTGCTCCCCTGCCACCGCACTGGGCCCGGTCACTTCCTGCCCCGGCCGGCTCCGGGCTCTCGGCGACCGCTCGCTCACACACCATTGGAGTGTGCAGAGTGTGTACACGGGGCAGAAAAGGGGAGGAGGAAGGCTGGAATCGCTCGGCCTCCCTCCCGACCGTTGCCCACACCCGGGGAAGAAGGGAGCCAGATCGCACTCACAGAATGGGCCTCGCCAGCGTCTTTCGGGTTCGGCAAGATCCGACAGTTCGATACTCTCACATCTCCGCCAAACTGTGTCGGGCTTTTAATAAGACCACGAAGAGAAAGCCAAACCCAGAAGGAGGAAACCTTGCCCGCGGCCCCGTTCCAGCCTCTTCGAGAGATCTCGGGCGACCGCCCACCCTTCGCCCCATTGTTCCCCCTTAAGAATTCCTCCCGACCCCCAGCCCGCCGCCCCTCCCCAAACAACAGCTGACGGGGGGTAAAAAAACAGGCCCCGAGGCCGCCCCAAGCGTAGAGACTCGGCCGCCCCACCAGGGCCTGGCCTCTTCCCTCGGGCCCTGACTCACCCATCAAAATGCGCATCTGCTTCTTGCCGAAGAGACGGGAGAAGAGAGAGGAGATGGTGAGGCCCATGGCGGTAGTGGCACTTGCGATGGGCAGAAGCAGAAGGGGTTTGGCGCGACCCCGAGCCTTCTTTCACGCTCCCGGCAAACTCAGGGAGGAAAGAGGAGCTGAGGGCCGCAGGGACGGCTCGCCAGCCGATGTGTAGGACGGAGCTCCCCTCCGGGAAGGAATTAGCGGGGTGATGACCTGCTTGACGACTGGCGGGGCTGCTCCGGCTCTGGCGTTAAATCTTCGGCTATGCCACGTCACGCGGCAGCCGCGGCGACTCCGGCAGCGGCCCGGCCCCTCCAACGCGGACAGAATCGCGTCACCGTCGCCCCATCCCCCTGCGCTTCCGGCGCTGCCCGAACCAGTGCGCCTGCGCACCAGGGGAATTGGCCATCTTCGCTGACTTGCGCCGCTGGCCGGCGTCACCCCCCCGGACGTGGCTCCTGGAGTTGGGCGAGGCCAGTCAGCCCCTGTGTAAAGGGCGACGGACACGGTCCCACACTGCCTCGCTTCATCACGTCCAATCAGACTCAAGGAGGGACGTTTCTGCGCAGAGAAATGCATCCTGGCGGTTGTATTCCTTGCTTCCGGAAAGGCGGGCTGTGCATTTTGGGTTCGGTAGTGAACCTCCGTTCTTTCCGCCTCTTCAAGGGAACGCGCGTAGGGGATTTCCTGCTCTACGAAGGTACGCGGTTCACGCACGGGACCACACACTTGCCCTAATGGAGGGGTGAAAACGGGCCCTGCTTTCCCAAGAGATAACTTGTTAAAAGCTGACGTGCAGGGGCAGAGGCTGTAGCAACCCCATATGAAGCTAGGCCTAAACACCTCGGTCCCCACGCCAGGTTATACTGAAGATCCCTAATCCTTTGTCAGAACAAGAGAACTCCGAGACATTTTCGTCGACTATTGAAGCTTTTTAAGAGAAGCCAACGGGGAAGGCTTTTCTTGTATCTCTTCTCTCCCAGAAGAAGCATGGAAGATTTATTCCCGATGTTAAGAAAGTGGAAAGCCTCCTCACTTAAAAAATATTTACGATCTTAGTGTTTTCCTGACTACAAAATAAAGTATACATCTTGTTTAAAATACATGTTTACACATATATCCGTAAGTTCCCCACAGTCTTCGCCTCCTACATACTTCCTCCATACTGTTGGTGCAGTTTAGGATTAGTAGCACCCCCGACCAGCACCCTTATGCTGGTTAAGTCATGCTCACCCACCTTTCAGATCTCTTTAGAGTTTAACTCCCTGGGAAAATACATTCTTCACCTCCTAAATTACTCAGGCTCAAAAAAATCATAACTGCTCTTCACAGTTATGATTTCACATTTAATATTACTATTGACAACCCTCTTCCCCTCTCCCACTTGTCTGAAAACTCTGTAAGGCCGGCCTCTAGCCCGTTTTTATATTACGTTGTTTTCGCTGGGCTTGGCACACCGCGAAACTCACATATGGTTGAATGATAGAGAGATAGCTGAATAAACTATGGTGTATCCATTACTGCTCCTGAGAATACTCTCAGGAGTTAAAGGAATGTAGAACTATAAATTCTAATGAAAAGCTCTCCGAGATACAGTTACTGAAAAAACACCAAATAATGACTAAGTACCGTGAAGGAATATAAAAATGTAGATTTCACCCGGGGTGGGGTGTGTGGGGTGTGTGTGTGTGTGTGTGTGTGTGTGTGTGTGTGTGTGAATGCAGAACAATAACTTTCAAGTAGAATCTGCAGTAATGATAGTTACTGGTTACCTGTCTAACCTGTGTGGAGCGAGGAGGGCACCTTCCCCAGAGTGAGGGAACCTAGTTTGGGGGTGGTAGTCAAAAGAGCTTTATCTATACTTTTAAAAATCCGCTTTATTGAGATATAATTTACATGCAACAAAATTCACCAATTCTAAGTGTACAATTCTATGAATTTTAACAAATGTATACAGTAGTGTAGCCAACACCATAATCATGATATTAATCATTTATATTACCCCCAAAAGTTCTCTCATACTCCTTTGTAGTCGTTCTCTTCCCTCACTTCAAGCCGCTGGCCAACCACTGATGTGCTGTCACTATAGACTTGCCCTTTCCAAATTTCATGTAAATGGAATACTGCAGTATGTAGTCAGTCTTCTGTGGGTGGCCTCTTTCTCCTAGCCAAATGATTTTGAGATTCATCCATGTTATAGCATGTACCAATACTTTGTTCTTTTTTATTGCTGAGTAGTATTCCATTGTATGGATATACTACAATTTCTTTATCCATTCATCAATTGATGGCCCATTTGGGTTGTTTGAAGTTTTGGACTTTTATGAATAAAACTGAACATTTGAGTACAAGTGTCTGTGAATCTGTATTAACTTATTTTTACAAGATGAATTTATTCATGCACATATGTAATTTAAAAAATAATCTTTTAATTCAACGAATAAGTTCACCACTGTTTGACGTTTATTCTTCCAGATTTTACTCTCTGAAATATTAACATCCCTTTATAAATATTAATGGGATTTTATACTGCTAAGCAACTCCTTTTTCAATTTACAAATATACTGTGGCCATTTTAAAATATAAGTACTTACAGATTTAACTCATTCTTTTTAAGGGTTGCATTTCATTGTATACATGTAAGATAACTTATTTAACTGATCTATCAAATTGTAAAACATGAATTTCTTTGATCAAAATTCCACTTTCAATAATCTATGGTACCAAAATTTCCCTCAAGTTTCCTACGTAATACTTTTAAGATGTTCAATGTTCATTAAAGCACTGTAATGGAGAAAACTGGAAACATTATTTAAAATAAATAAATATATTTTTTTGGCCGTGCAGCTTGTGTGATCTTAGCTCCCCGACCAGGGATTGAATCCATGCCCTCAGCAGTGAAAGTGTGGAGTCCTAACCACTGGATGGCCAGGGAATTCCCAAAACAAATATTTAAATACTCCTTTGTTTCTTTTCCTCACTGGTCACTAGTCCAGACATTCCAATTTTGCTTTTGCTTTGCTGCAATTTTATGAGTTTACGCCAGTAATAAACGAAGACAGTTATTAGACCCATTGCCAGGATAAAGATTTAATATCTTTTCCTAATAGTGCTATCCTAGGCGATTCTGTAGTTGCTTATTCCAGCTGGTGCATTCTGCAGGATGGGGTTGAATAAGATAAGAAAAACCTGCGAAGTTTCAAAAAGAGTAAGCTTTATATTGTTGAAGTCCTACTGAGTAAAACTACGTTTCGTAGAACTACCCTTCAGAAACTGTCATTTCTCAGGAGTGACCCTGAGCAATCAAAACCAAAACCTTCTTTACTCAGGTGGATAAGGTAAAGCCACTCACAGATTCCAGTCGGTTTATTCTGCCCTGCCCCCCTTTTTTAAAATTTCCAAATGTTCCAATAATATTCTTAAGCAAAGTGAAATTAAATTTCAATTAAATATACAACATTTGAAGAACAGGGAAATGCAAAGGGTAAGCAACTGATTTTTGCACTCAGATTTTTAAAAGCAACTTAATAGACATGTTTATTAATTTCTGGTGTGCAACAAAACAAAGTCTATGCAATTACCTGAGAGATCCACATATTTTCCCAGAATTTGACTTAAACGGAATTATAGACTATATCTCCCTTTTTGAGAAGAAAACTTCCTTTTCACTGGAAATACGTATAAAGAGTTGCTTAGAAGTTGAATAACTTAAAATTGCATTTTGGAAGCTTGCTAGATAAAACATTCTTGTATCCTTTAAGTTTTTATGTCTGCTTTGAGTTTTTATAGAATTCCTTAAAACAATGTTCACCTGATCTAAGGGTCTTCTTAAATTGATTTTCTAAATTTCTTGAGACAAATGAAATGGGTCCCCTTCCTCATAACTTCTTCCAAAATATAATCCATATGTTCTTCTTAGTTAAGCAAAACAGATGGAAAGAATCCTGATCTCCATCATTAGCCTCTAAAACCTAAACCAAAAAATCAAATGAAGATGTCAGGAATAGATTTTTCAGATTTCCCTTTAAGATTTTCTACGCATCAAGAAGCTAATGGAGGTTACAAAACAGGATAATGGCCCACTGAAATGTCTCCATTGTAAAGATAAGGATAATCAGAGTCAGAGAGGTTAAGTAACCTGCCCAAGGTATCACAGCTAGTAAGAACTGGGATAAGAACCCATTTATTCTCATGTCAACACCCTTAACCATGGTACTACTGCCTTTTTTTTTTTTCTTTTAAGTACACTTAAAAGCAAGGGTTCCCATATGGAACAAACAGAATGGAATACCTATTTTAATTAGTGTGAAGAAGCCTCCAAAAGATTTCGAAATTCCCAGATAGCCTCTTTGAAATACTTGTCGTAAAAGGCTAATGAAAAATCAGGCACAAAAGGTATCTAAAACAATAACTAGGTCTAACCCATTATACCCTCCTAGGCTTCCTCATCAAAACATTGGCCCCCAGAATGATGTCTCAATTTCAATCAACTGAGACACTGGAAAAAACTATCCTCAAAAACCCTATGTAAACTCTTCAGCATCAACTTAAATGGCCTCATATGGGTCCCTCCCAGATTTGATGACTCTCTGAGGGATTTTCTGGCAAACTGCTATGTATTTCCTTAAACAGCCAAGGGGAAACAAAAATTAAAATTGATGAGGTTATTGAATACCACCAGAAATATTTATTGTTTGTCCTGGATGAAACCTGACAATATATTTGAAAGGATTTGATAACTTTAGGATTAGAAATTTGGCCAAATAGGAGAAGCTGATATTCAGGGCCTCTTAGGAATTTTTTTAGGCCTTCTCTCCTAAGTTAAATATACTAAAAGGGAAAGAGGCATTCAAACAATAGGTGAATCGGTGTGTCAGTCCTTTTAATCCTAAACCTCCCCATTCATCTTAAAATACTTGTAGACATTGTGACATTAGAAACAGAATTGTCCTGCAGATATACCCCAAAAATCCATCTTGTAAAAAACTTGGATACTTTGTGCCTTTGTGATATAGATTTTATACCCCCATTCTCTCTAGGACCTAAAAGCCATTCTTGGACATGCAAACACCAGGGAGGTAATTCTTATCAAAAGGGGTAAAAATCATTAAAAAAAAAAAACTTTTGTGACTTTTACACAAATAGTAGTAACTATAAGGTCTCTGTGTCTCTGTGCATCTATATTTATACATGTTGTAAATGTGTGATATTCTCCACCTCTGGATGGTATTATCAAAACTAATTTGTAGGGACTTCCCTGGTGGCTCAGTGGTTAAGAATCCGCCCGCCAATGCAGGGAACAAGGGTTCAATCCCTGGCCTGGGAAGATCCCACATGCTGCAGAGCAACCGAGCCCGTGCACCACAACTACTGAGCCTGCACTCTAGGGCCCGGGAGCCACAAGTTCTGAGCCCTTGAGCCATAACCACTGAAGCCCGTGCACCCTAGAGCCTGGGCACCACAACTACTGGGCCCGCGCACCTAGAGCCTGTGTGCTGCAACAAGAGAAGCCACTGCAAAGAGAAGCCCGCGCACTGCAACGAAGAGTAATAAGCTCACTGCAACTAGAGAAAAACCACAGGCAGCAACAAAGACCCAACACAGCCAAAAAAATAAATAAAATAAAAATTTTAAAAACTGTGGAAAAAAAGAAACCCTTATAAAAAAATTTGTAAAGTGCTCTCTTTGATTGGCTTAAAAACAAGTGCATATATATATATATATATATATAAATTAAGGATTGGGTATTCTAAAACTCAGAAATATAGAAACTAACCCAGATGTTTTTCAAGTTTGTGTGGTCTAGGATAAATTAAAGCTAGTTTAACTTCACTGGTGTAAAAACAGGCATGTTTCTAGAATTATCAGCATCAAGTATAAAATTTTTTATTTTACCTGGGTTAACTGGTCAGGTAGGCTCATGTTGCCTCTTTTAAAAAATGTGTCAGCATGAATGTAATCAAAGTATGATTGTTAGGAGCAAGTAATAGATATAAGATAAAACGTTTTTAGGTGAACTCTTTAGCAATAACTATATTTTATGTGTACTTAAAAAAATTTCTCAAATCTCTCTGGTAACTTGAAACTTTAAAGATTTTGCAAGTTAAATTAAATAATAGGGTTTATTGAATATCTGGATCATTTCCAAATGGGATAAAATACTGATACATTAATTGCTAAATATAGGTTCATCTACTTTTGGCTTCCTACTATAGAGAAACTAAAGAAAAAGGAGAACATGCTTGTAGAAATAAAAGTTTCCAAGGGTTAAAAGTTATAATTAATGCATGTATTATAATTAAGACTACTGGAAATAGTAGAGGAGACAGCTCTGTATGTAAGGACAGCATGATGTGTTTTTTGGTTAAGAAGAGGTCTGAGGAATAAAGATGCAAATTTGTTGAAGGAAATGAGAGTAATTTTGTCTAAACTAGAACTTCTGGTTATTTCAGAAGACAGTGAGAGAGAATTTTACCTTGTGTAATCAAGCTGGATAAAACTGAATTATAAGGGTTTTTTAATTACACTTTAAAATTAGTAGTGTACTTACGTGAAACTAAAACTTGATTACCTTTCATCTGTTAAAAGGACAGTGTTTTTTTTTATCATTTTGGCCAAATAGATAATTAAGTATTGTTTCATGATCTGTGATCCTATTTAGTCAAGTGTCCAAACTTTTGATATTCTTTGATAGCTTCCACAAATCAAATGCTATATGGAGTCCTTTTGATCTCTAGTTAACTTTGGGATTCAGGGGGCCCCTGAAATATCTCAAAGAATTTATTCTCTCATTTCATAAAAAGGGAGATGTTAAACCAATTTAGGCTTATTTGACATGTTAAATTACATGGGAAGCATTGTCAAATAAGTAACATTAAGCCTTCTTTATGTTGTGTCTGTATAGGTATGTGTTAATAAGTGTTCCAGAAATTGTATGAAATTCCTGGAAGTCTGATATGTCCTGGCATAATGTCTGTCATCAAAATTGAGGCTCACACTAAAAGGACTGAACTTGAATATCAGGGAAATGCCCTAGCTTTTATGCAAAGGCAGTAGCAACAGAATCCGTAAAGATTGTGGTACCTGTGGATGACATCTATTCTACTTCTGGAAAAAAAAAAAAAAGACCCCTCATTGCCAGACCTTTGCCATTCTGATATCCTTCCAACATGGCAACGGTCTGTTCCAGAAACAGAGAAATTAAGATGGGTAAACAATGGCTGTAATTTAAACAATCATGGCTATAGGAAACCCAAGACAGCCACTTGGATTTTCCAGGCTCTCTGGCAAACCCCAGTTTTCATTTTTTGCATTCCTTCTGCACAGGCCTCATCTCTTCCCTCTGGACCCTTTGAACACCTGCAGCTGGACTTCATTCAACTGCCACTTAGTATGGGCTATCAATACGCTTTTGTTATTGTATGCATGTTTTTCAGATGGCCTGAAGCCTTCCTCTGCCATAAGGTGTGATGCCCTCACAGTGGCAAGGAAATGGTTAGACAATGGGTTTCCCACTTTGGGTAGACCTTTCACAATCTCCACTGATCAAGGTACCCACTTCATTGGGCAAATCATATGAGCCTTAATGAAAAACTGACAAACTACTCGGAATTACCACTGTCCCTATATCACCCTCAATCATCGGGTAAGGTCAAGTGAACTAATGGAAATACTGGTTTCAAGCAGAGCAAGTATTAATTACATGGGACTGCATAAACTCAGGAGGATGCTCTAACATTTTGGATTTCCAGATTTAAGGAAACCTTTTCTCTGAAGCTATCTAGGACTTAATGGAAGTTTGGCAAAGTATACCTTTGTGAACAAAGATGAAACATTTACTTTTCTCCCTACCTGGTCCCTCCAGAATTCAGAATCTCTCAGTGAATATTCTTATTTTCATGACAATATATTTATCTGCGTAAGTTCAATAAGAATCTGTTCTCCTTCTCACACTGCACCCAAACCATACGAATATGAGGACTACAGAGAAAAGTCATATAAATGTAAGGCATGTGGGAGAGTCTTCAGTTACCACAAATCTGTTCCTATGAAAGAACTC
Source organism: Aethalodelphis obliquidens (assembly GCF_003676395.1). Taxonomy (NCBI): domain Eukaryota; kingdom Metazoa; phylum Chordata; class Mammalia; order Artiodactyla; family Delphinidae; genus Aethalodelphis; species Aethalodelphis obliquidens. The sequence continues at coordinate 6,333,947 of NW_020837966.1, forward strand.
ACCCCAGAAGAACACTCTGTGAATGTAAGCAATGTGGAAAAGCCTTCAGTTAATACCAGTCTGTTCAAAGACATGAAAACAGTCACACTGGGGAGAAACCCTATGAATGGAACAATGGGTAAAGCCTTCAGTTGTTCCAATTATGTTAAGATAAATGAGAGATCTCATACTGGAGAGAAACCCTATGAATGCAAGGAATGTGGGAAAGCCTTCAGTTACTGCAGTACATTTTGAAGCCATGAAAGAACTCAGAATGGAGAGAAATCTCTTGAATGTAAGCAAAGTGAGAAAGCCTTCAATTTGCCCAAATCCTTACAAAATCACGTGAGAATGAACACCAAGCAGAAACGAGATAAATGTGAAAAACATGGGAAATTTTTCAATTTCAACAAATACCATCAAAGTCATATGTAAACTCCCACTGGAGAGAAATCCCACGAATACAAGTAGTACTGGAAAGCCTGATGCAAATTAATTCACATATTATGCTCCTGAAAATTTACAATATGAAAGTTATCAGTTATAAATATATATATATATATTTTTAATCAGTCCCTCATTCATAAAGTAATTCTGTGGAGCATGGATTCTGCTTGTTACTTTTACCAATGTACACTGAATTGAGATGATTCTGTAAGTACTCTTAGCCTTAGTACATAAGTTTAATAAGTCATGTTTTTTCATTAAATCAGTTAATAACATTTTTGCCTTCCCATTATGAAGTTTGCTGGATCCATGGGTAAATTGAAGTGTACTTTGAATATGCAAGGAGCTTCAATTTTTATATAATTAAAAAACTGTTTTCTAAGTAAGGGGTCATTGAGAAATGACACTCTGACATTTGTTGGACTTTTCCAACTGGCCTCCTGTGGGAGGTTCTGGATATCTTACCCATTATATATATTTCACCTTTCCTATAAGAAAAATTATATTTTGTTGGCCAGAAGAGCCTTTTTCCATTTTCCTTGCTAGTAAATAGTTGACATAAATTTGTTAAGTATACAAAGGTTGTTATATCGTCACATGTGAAGTATTCTTTTCATCTTCTGCCTTTTGTTCTTTGTCATTACTTCTAATTGGGATATGAATAACAGATTTTGCATTAACAAGGGGGACCTGTGATAGGACAATAAAATCTAGAGTTGGAGATTACCATTCTGGATTGTATCCTGTCAACATAGGTAATGTTATGAAGTATATTTTCTAAAATCTACTGCTTTTATGGCTACATGTTAGAATTCATGGAATCTATGGAAGATGGAGGAAAATAACAGCTTTTGTTTTATTTAATAGCAAAGGAAAGTTAAAAAAAAAAAGAAATAAAGAAAAAGAACCTGTTCTCCTTGTAAAACGACACAATTACCAAGGCTTTCACTGGAATGTAATGTTTGAGAGAAACGTACATAGCCTCATATGACCAGACAGCTTCAAGGAACTGCTTGGAAAAATCAAGCTGTTATTTTGCTTACAAGGTTCTAGCAAAGCAATCTTACAAAAAATGGTCAATCACTGTTCTTGCTGCATGTATATAAATAATCAGGCCAAGTTTAATACAAACAAATTTAGTTTTACGGTGATTAACTATAGTAAAAAAAAATGGGAGTAATTATAGGAGAAAAATTAAGTTTTTACCTTTGTAGATATTAGATTTTACTGCTATTAACTGTCACACCTCTATACTGGACTCCCCTGGCCTAAGGTATTGCCTGTGGTCTTGCTGCCTGTTCATAATACCACTTTTGGGAAACATAAACTCACTCCACATGAGATAATCATGGGCAGACCAATGTCTATTGGTATACAACCTTCTGCTGATCCTTTGTAGCCCCATGCTAGTATGATCAGCTACTGTAAGTCTTTAATATCTTATTTTCAAGCCTATTACCAACAGGTTAAAGAAGCTTTCCCATATTCCAATTTAGGGAAAACTTGTTGGTCAGAGTCTGAAGCCTGGTGACTGGATATTCTGGAGGCATTATCAGAAAAAAACCACCCTCAAAGCCCCACTGGAAGGAAACTTACCAAGTGCTTCTGGCCACTTGCACTGCTGCAAAACTAAAAGGCAATAAGCCTTGTATACATATATTATAGCTAAAGGAGGCTCCAACTGACATCTGGTCCTGTACAAACACTGGAGACCTCCAAATCAAGTTGACAAGGATGAGAAGTAGTGGACATCGATGTAGACTGCTTCCATCCAAGACACCAGATCAAGACTTCCCATTTCAGCTAAACACAAAATCTTTTCTTCTCTTTCCTTTATTCTGGCACTGACTTGGAAAGATAATGCCATCAGCCATATCTTCCAGGCCATTGCTAAGGAAGGTAATCTCTAGAATTTAGAACAATTTTTTATGGCAAGCTAGGAAAAAAATCTAACCGACCCCGGCCTTAAATGGGCAAATGCAACAATTCTTGCAGATGAATCCATTAACAATGCCAACTTAGTGGAAAGGATTTATTTTTTGGTGGTTATCATTCTCCTTGGGCATATGAATGCCTAGATGGCTGGTGCACAGCTGGGCAATGCCTCCTAAGTTACCTAACTGTGACCCTAACTGTTCTCGAAAGGGCCTACCAGGAGGCATTTATGATTCAGGATTTGCTTCCCTTGGCAGGTCCCTACTTCCATGGTTAGGAATAAATACAAATGATGCTATAATCAGGAACCTTTCCTTAACTCTTGAAAGTACAGCAGGATCCACTGCTAATCAATAGCCTCCCAGCAAAGATCCTTGGACTTTCTGGGGGGGTTGAAATTCAGTTACATATTAAGCAAGCCACTTGGCTTAAGAAGATGACTCTGAATGGGGTCTTTCTTTGATTGGTTTGGGTCTTGGAGACCATAGCTTCAAAGTCCACTCCAAACACTGGAAATTATCCTGCTTATTATAATCATAGTAATCCCCCTGGTGCTTTGTATCCTCTCAAAAGCTTTAAATGCGTGTTTGCAGCCACTAACCACCATGCAAATGATCACCCTAAGACTAGAACAGAAAAGAAACAAAGAGAGTAACCAATTTAAGGATTATGAACCATGACCTGTGAATGTCACAGGGCTTAAAGAAAAATGTCATGACCTATGGATGCAGAGAGTGACCTATGGCAGCTGAGAGTGGCACTAATGCCTTAATTTTTTTTATCACATCTCATTTATGCTGAGAGTTTGATCAGAAGGGGGGAATTGTTAAAGAAGAAGCAGACCCAAAATGGAGTCATTTGCTTCCCCTTACCCACTACAGCAAACCAGGACTTAACTGCTGTTCCAACTCCTCCCAGAAATGACCTTGTGTTTAACAATGGTTAAAGAAATTACTAGGTAGCATGAAGCTGAATGTCTAAGACTGCTATGTACCATAACAACATCAACATCATTTTTTATTTCAGAAAACCTTCTTCTCCTTACCCAAATCTCCATCTATCCTGACTGTATAAATATTTCAAATGTCTCATAATTACATATCTTCCATGCTACAAAACAGAAATGAATTTACTCAAAAAATTTTTTCCTCCAAAAATTAGATTTACTGACTCATGTCTTCATGGTAAATGACGGTTGATAGTGAAACAATCATCTAACATTAAATTCAAATATCTGTATGTTTCTCAGATTTTAACATGCATCAGGATTCCTTAGAGGGATTGTTAAAACCAGATTGCTGGGACTCTCACTTCTAGTCAAGATAAAGTACAAAGACCAGATTTACCCCCTCACCTAAAATAATTTTTTAAAAAACAGACAAAATTTATTAAACAATGGTTTTCAAGACCCTGGACACCAGGCAATGAAAAACAATGATTCCTGAAAGACAGAAAACAAATGCAGTAAGGCCTGAATCTGAGACTGCCCCTGCTTACTGCCTTGAGAGTGTTTCCAGCCCATAGCACAGAAAGGGGAACAGAGGGGTAGGCTGGTGAACTCCTTGAGCTGAAAGTCCGAGGAAACCAAACTTTAGGGCAGAATGCCAGAGAGAGAGCGAGCAAAGAAAGAAAAACACCTTGTATAGAAAGAGATCTACAGAAGGCTTCCCCTAGAATATTCAGCAGAGTACCAATAAGTACATGCATGTGCAGAAACGACCGAAAAGCCAAAGACTCATCAAAGGATTAAAGAGAACAGTGCCTGTTCCCATCAGCAAGACTGAAAAAACTCATAATTCATGGGATAGTGAGTAGGACACTCAAGAAGGTCTCCCCTCAGTAGTGAAGAATAATTAGTTCTATATTGAGGACTACTTCGAACCTACCTAACAAGTCATAAAACACCTGAAAGGACCAAATGTTTGCAAATAGCTTAACTGCACCCTAGAACAAAGCTCAAGAAATTTTTAAGAATACAAAAATATCCAACGTCTAACAAGGTAAAATTCTGGCATCTAACCTAAGATTATTATTTTTTAATATTTATTTATTTTATTTTATTATTTATCTTATTATTTTGGCTGCATCAGGTCTTAGCTGCGGCACTCAGGATCTTCGTTGAGGCACGTGGGAGCTTTTTGTTGCAGCACATGGACTTCTCCTTCGTTGCAGCGCGTGGGCTCCAGAGTGCGTGGGCTCTGTAGTTTGCAGCACGCAGGCTCTCTCATTGAGGCACGTGAGCTCAGTAGTTGTGGCGCGTGAGGGTTTAGTTGCCCTGTGGCATGTGGGATCTTAGTTCCCTGACCAGGGACTGAACCCACGTCCCCTGCATTGGAAGGCGGATTCTTTACCACTGGCCCACTGGGGAAGTCCCTAACCTAAGATTATTGAGTACACAAAGAAGCAGAAACACATGACCCATAATAATGAGGTAGTCCATCGAAATGAACTCAGAACTGAGAGAGATGTTATCTTAAATAAGTACAGGACTCCCCTGGTGGCGCAATGGTTAAGAATCCGTCTCCCAATGCAGGGGACACGGGTTCGAGTCCTGGTCCGGGAAGATCCCACATGCCATGGGGCAACTAAGCCTGTGCGCCACAACTACTGAGCCTGCGCTCTGAAGCCCGCGCGCCTAGAGCCCATGCTCTGCAACAAGAGAAGCCAACGCAATGAGAAGCCCGCGTGCCACAACAAAGAGTAGTCCCCACTCACCGCAACTAGAGAAAGCCCGTGCACAGCAACAAAGACCCAACACAGCCAAACATAAATAAATTTTTAAAAAAAGTACAGACATGAAAGACAAAAGACATAAATCAAGCTTCTAGAAATAAAAACTACCACGTCTGAGAAGAAAAATACACTAGATAGTTAACAGCAAATTAGACAATACAAAAGAGAAGACTAACTTAAAGGCATAGCAATACAAAAGTATCCAAAATGAAATACAGATAGAGGAGTAAAACAAAAACATGAAAAGCATCAGTGAGCTGTAGGACAACCTCAAGCAGCCTAACACGTGAGGTAACTGATGTCCCTGAAAGAAGGGAAGGGGGACAGAAAAAATACTGGAAGAAATAATGACCAAAAGTTTTCCAAATTTGATTACAACTATAAAACCACATATTCAAGAAGCTCAACTGACCCCATACAAGAAACCTGAATAAAACTACATCAAAGCCTATCATTATCAAATAACTCAAAACCAGTGACAAAGAGAAAATCTTAAAAGTAGCAAGAGAAAAAGAGACTTATTAGCTACCTAGGAACAAAGATAAAGATGACATATTTCTCACTGGAAATAATGCAAGCAGGAAGACAGTGGAGCAGCATTTTAAAATACTAGAAGGCAAAATAACAGCCTAGAAATCTATATGCAGCAAAAAACATCATTTAAAAAGAAGGTAAAATAAAGATATTCCCAGACATACAAAAGTTGAAAATTCATCAACAGCAAATCTGCACTACAAGAAACGTTAAAGGAAGTTCTTCAGGCAGAAGGATAATTATACCATAAAGAGCTACACAAAGGAATAAAGAGCACCAGAAAAGGTTAGGTAGAAGAGTATTCATGTAAGAATTTGTTTTCTTACTATTTAAAACTTAAAAAAAAAATAGTGAACTATTTAAACAAAACTAACAATAGGGCTTCCCTGGTGGCGCAGTGGTTGAGAGTCCGCTTGCCGATGCAGGGGACATGGGCTCGTGCCCTGGTCTGGGAGGATCCCGCATGCCGCGGAGCAGCTGGGCCCGTGAGCCATGGGTGCTGAGCCTGTGCGTCCGGAGCCTGTGCTCCGCAACAGGAGAGGCCCGCATACCGCAAAAAAACCAAAAAACAAAAAACTAACAATAATGTATTGTGGTATTTATAACTTAGGTAAAAGTAAAATCCATGAACAATAATATTACAAAGGCTGGAAGGAGCCAAACAGAAGTACACTATTATAATATTCTATACATCAAGTGGCATAATATCACTTGAGGGGAAACTGATAAGTTAAAAATGTGTGCTGTAAATCTTAAAGCAGCTATACTAAAATAATAAAACAAAGAGTTATACTTAATAATCCCACAAAGGAGATAAAACAAGATCATAAATATTCCATTAATTCAAAAGAAGTCAGAAAAAAAAGAAAAGGGGAACAAGAGCAGATAATACAAACAGAAAACAAATAGCAAGATAATAGATTCAAATGTAGTTTTTTTGTAACCATAGCAATAATCACAGTAATTGTAAATGATATACTTATACCAATTAAAAGGCAAAATTTGTGAAATTGGATAAAAAAGCAAGAACTAGGGAATTCCCTGGCAGTCTAGTGTTTAGGACTTGACACTTTCACTGCAGTGGGCCTGAGTTTGATCCCTGGTCAGGGAACTATAAGACCCCACAAGGCATTCAGCGTGGCCAGAAAAAGGAAAAAAAAGCAAGAACTACATTACCTACAAAAGTATTTTATTTTATTTTATTGAAGAGCTGGCTCTTTTAAAAAATATTTATTTATCTTGGCTGCACCAGGTCTTAGTTGTGGCACGCAGACTCCTTAGTTGAGGCATGCAGGCTTCTTTTTTTTTAATTTTAATTTTTTATAAATTTATTTTATTTATTTCTTTTTGGTTGCATTGGGTCTTCATTGCTGCGTGCAGGCTTTCTCAAGTTGTAGTGAGCGGGGGCTACTCTTCGTTGCGCTGCGTGGGCTTCTTATTGTGGTGGTCTCTCCTGTTGCAGAGCATGGGCTCTAGGTGTGTAGGCTTCAGTAGTTGTGGCATGTGGGCTCAGTAGTTGTGGCTTGCGGGCTCTAGAGTCCAGGCTCAGTAGTTGAGGCACACGGGTTTAGTTGCTCCGCAGCATGTGGGATCCTCCTGGACCAGGGCTCGAACGCACGTCCCCTGCATTGGTGGGCAGATTCCCAACCACTGTGCCACCAGGGAAGCCCCCATGAGGACTTCTTAGTTGCGGCATGCAGACTCTTAGTTGCAGCATGTGGACTTCTTAGTTGCGGCATGCAAACTCTTAGTTGTGGCATGCATGCAGGATCTAGTTCCCCGACCAGGGATCGAATCCAGGCCCTCTGCATTGGGAGTGCAGAGTCTTACTCCCTGGACCACCAGGGAAGACCCTACGAAAGTATTTCAAATGTAAAAATACAAGTAGGTAAAAGTATGGAAAAGATATATCATGCTAACAATAGTCATAAGAAACCTGGAATTCTATTAATATCAGACTAGATTTCTGAGCAAAGTATACACAAATCTACAATTATGGTCAAGAGATTTCAATAGCCCTCTCTTAATAACTGACGGAACAAGAAGGCAGAAAATCAGCAAGGACGTGAACAACACTATCAACAAACTTGACCTGACATTTATATAACACTCTACCCAACAACAGCAAAATACACGTTGTTCTCAAGTATACCCAGAACATTTACAAAGATAAACCATATTCTGGACCATAAAACGAATCTTAAAAATTTAAAAGGACTCAGATCATACCAAGTATGTTCTCAGACCACATTAAATGAAATTTGAAATCAAGAACAAAAAGATTTTTAGAAAATCTATAAATATTTTAAAAGGAAATAACACTTCTAAATAACCCATGGATCAAAGAAATCCTAAAGGAAATTATAAGGTATTTTGAACTGAATGAACATAAATATAGAACGTATCAGAATTTACGGGATGCCACTAAAGCAGTACTTAGGGGAAACTGTATAGCACTAAAAACCTATATTAGAGAAGAGAAAAGGTCTCAAATCAATGACCTCAGCTTCTACCTTGAGAAACTAAAAAAAAAAGACCAAATTAAAACCAAAGTAAGCAGAACAAAGGAAAGCCAAAAGTAAGAATCAATGAAATGGAAAATGGAAAAACAGAAAATCAATATAACCAAAATCTGGTTCTTTTAGAAGATGAATAAAATTCATAAGCCTCCAGTATCAGGAATGAGAAAAGTTACATCACTATAGTCTCTACAGATAATAAAAGAATAACAAGGGAATATTATGAACAATTTTATTCCCTTAAATGCCACCACTTAGATGAAATGGACACAGTTCTTGAAAAACACAAAATACCAACGCTCACTCAAGAAGAAATAGATAACCCTAACAGCCTTGTATCTTTTTAAAAGTTGAAAATGTAAACACCTTCCCACCAACCATCATTTAAGGAAGAAATAATACCATTTTGACACAAAGTCTTCCAACTCAGTCCATGAGCCTTGATACCAAAACCAGACAGTCATTACAAAAAGACTACAACCCAATACTGCTCATGAACACAGATGCAAAAATTCTAAACAAAAATTGAGCAAATCAAATCCGAAACTATATGAAAAGGATAACATATCAAGGCTAAGTGGTGTTTAATCCCAGGAATACAGTTGGTTTATCATTCAAAAGTTGATCAGTGTTAACAAACCAATTATATTCATAAAATGAAAACAAAACAAAACCATATAATCATCTTGATAGATTCAGAAAAAGCATTTAACAAAATCCAGAGTCCATTCCTGATAAAAACTCAGCAAACTAGGACTAGAAGAGAACTTCATAAACTTGATAAAGGACATCTACAAAAAACCTATAGCTAATATCAGACCTAATGATAAAAGTCTGAATGCTTTCCTTTAAGATCAGGAATAAGACAGATGTCTAGTCTCATACATGTTATTCAACATTCCATTGGAGGTTCCAGCCAGTGAAATCAGGCAACAAAAATAAACAAAAGTCATCCATATTGGAAAGGAGAAGTAAAACAATCTTTATTCATAGATGGCATGATCTTCTATGTAAAAAAATATGATGGAATATGCCAAAATAAAGCTACTAGATCTAATAAATGAATTTAGTAAGGTAGTGGGATACAACATCAATATACAAAAATCAACTATATATTAGAATTTTGAACTGGACTTTTTAATGAAAATTGAAAACTGAATTTTATAAAGTGATATCATTTACAACAATATCAAACATATGATAGGCATATGGGTAAATCTGACAGAAGATGTGAAAGATTTGTACCTTGAAAACTATAAAATACTGCTAAGAAATTAGAGAAGACACAAATAAATGGAGAGATATATTTTGTTCATAGATCAGAGACAATTTTAAGATGTCACTTCTCCCCCAATTTACAATCCCAATCACTAGCAGTAATTTGTGTAGAAATTCATAAATTTCTGCTTCTTCAAAAGACCTGTTATGAAAATGAAAAAAGGTATATAAACTTTGGAGAAAAATTTTGTAGACCGTATATCTGAAAAAGAATTTGCATCAAGAATATATAGCGAGCTTCCCTGGTGGCGTAGTGGTTATGAATCTGCCTGCCAATGCAGGGGACACGGGTTCGAGCTCTGGCCTGGGAAGATCCCACATGTTGCGGAGCAACTAAGCCCATGCGCCACAACTACTGAGCCTGAACTCTAGAGGCCTCGAGCTACAACTACTGAGCCCGCGTGCCACAACTACTGAAGCCTGCGCACCTAGAGCCCGTGCTCCACAATGGGAGAAGCCACTGCAATGAGAAGCCCACGCACCGCAACGAAGAGTAGCCCCCACTCACCGCAACTAGAGAAAGCCTGCACACAGCAACGAAGACCCAATGCAGCCAAAAAATAAATAAATAATTTTAAAAAAGAAAAAAGTATAGAGAACTCTCAAAATTCAACCACTAGAATTTAAACAACTCAGTCTTTAAAAAGAGCAAAGATTTTAACAGACACTTTACCAAAGAACATATACAGAAGACTAATGGAAAGCACATGGAAAGATGTTCAACATCACAGGTCATTAGGGAAATGCAACTTACAATCCCAGTGATACAACAATACAAGCATATTAGAATGGCTAAATTTAAAAAGGCTGGGCAGGGAATTCTCTGGTGGTCCAGTGGTTAGGGCTCCATGCTTCCACTGCAAGGGGCACAGGTTTGATCCCTGGTCGGAGAACTAAGATCCTGCAAACTACACGGCATGGCAAAAAAAAAAAAAAAAGGCTGAGCATACCAAGTGTTGAGTAGGATGTGCAGAAACTGACACTCTCATACACAGTTGGTGGAAACAAATTAGTATAACCACTCTGAAAAAGTCTGGCAATTTCTTAAGAAGTTAAACATTCACCTACCATATGATTCAGCTATCACACGCACTATCACTCCTAGTATTTACCCAAGATAAAAGGATATATATGTCCATACAAAGACTTGTACATGAGTGTTCATAACAGCTTTATTTGTAATAGACAAAAACTAGAAATGACCCAAACGTCCATCAACAGGTGACTGGATAAGAAATTTGTGTTATAGCCATATAATGGAATACCACTGAGCAATAAAAAGAATCAACTATTTAAACATGCAGTATGAATGAATCTCAAAATCATTATGCTGAGTGAAAGAAGTCAGATCACTCTCTGCACTGGGAGCCACTTTCCTGCCACAGCCCCTTACTCCCCTCCCTGGTGAGGAGTACCTCTGAGCTGCTGGGCCGACCACTGTCTGCAGTAGTGATGAAACAACTGCAGATGCTGACAGATGAGAGCCTCAGCAGCTTGGCAGCCTCAGGGTTCTTGACCTCACTTATCCCTAGGCATAGCTTCCAAACCAGTGCCACTGAAGGGACACTGACACAGCAGCCACGTTCACTGGGGCTGGGGCTGCCACAGTTGGGGTGGCTGGGATTGGCACTGTGTTTGGGAGCCTCATCCTTGGTTATGCCAGGAACTCTTCTCTGATGCAACAGCTCTCCTCCTATGCCATTCTGGGCTTTGCCCTCTTGGAGGCCATGGGACTCTTTTCCCTGATGGTAGTCTTTTCCATTCTCTTTGCCATGTTAAGGAGCCCTCTCTAACTCCCATAGTTCTTTCTACCGTGTCTAATTGGCCCTGTATGTTCGTTTTCCTACACATCCCCAGGCAGCCTGGGGAAAGTGGTTGGCTCAGGGTTTGACAGAGGGAAGACAAATAAATACTATGTTAAGATGATTAAAAAAAGAAAAAAAGAAAAAAGCCAGATCAAAAAAAGAAGTACATACTGTGTGTAAAACCTAGAAAATACAAACTAATCTACAGTGACAGAACACAGATCAGTGGCTGTTTGGAAAGGGGAGGCAGGATGGAGTGCAAAGGAACATAAGAAGATTTTGGGGGGGTGACAAGACATATACCTATCTTGACTGTGCTGATGGGTCTATGGGTGTATTCAAACGTCCAAACTTAACAAATTGTACACTTTGTGTTCAGTTTATTGTATGTCAATTACACCTCAGTAAAGCTGTTTTTTAAAAACACAAATTTCTGGATTCTATCACCAGAGCCTTTGGCTGTAAAAATATTTACCCATTTCATTCGATCAAAATCAATCATTTTGATAGCTTCCTACTGAGGTCTAAATATCCACTCACTTAATAGCAAGTATGATAACTTGGGAACATAAAGTTACTATTTTTCAAAATTATCTCAATATAGAAGCAACTTATACTACAAAGTATTCGTCCTGGTGGATACAGAAAAATATGAGGGATAGTAAAAAAAATAAATAAAGGATTTATGAAGTTTAGCTTTCTAATGGCTAAGCAGAAATAGTATGATGACAAAGAAAATGGGGAGGCAAAAATAAACAGAAAAGCCGACGCACCTATGGTCATCTAATCTATGACAAAGGAGGCAAGAATATACAATGGAGAAAAGACATTCTCTTCAATAAGTGGTGCTGGGAAAACTGGACAACTACATGTAAAAGAACGAAATAGAACATTCTCTAACACCATACATAAAAATAAACTCAAAATGGATTAAAGACCTAAATGTAAGGCCAGACACTATCAAACTCGTAGAGGAAAACATAGGAAGAACACTCTTTGACATAAATCACAGCAAGATCTTTTTTGACCCACCTCTTAGAGTAATGGAAATAAAAACAAAAATAAACAAATGGGACCTAATGAAACTTAAAAGCTTTTGCACAGCAAAGGAAGCCATAAACAAGATGAAAAGACAACCCTCAGAATAGGAGAAAATATTTGCAAACGAAGCAACTGACAAAGGATTAATCTCCAAAATATACAAGCAGCTCATACAGCTCAATATCAGAAAAATAAACAACCCAATCCAAAAATGGGCAGAAGACCTAAACAGACATTTCTCCAAAGAAGATATACAGATTGCCAACAAACACATGAAAGGATGCTAAACATCACTAATCATTAGAGAAATGCAAATCAAAACCACAATGAGGTATCACCTCACACAGGTCAGAATGGCCATCACCAAAAAATCTACAAACAATAAATGCTGGAGAGGGTGTGGAGAAAAGGGAACCCTCTTGCACTGTTGGCGGGAATGTAAATTGATACAGCCACTATGGAGAACAGTATGGAGGTTCCTTAAAAAACTAAAAACAGAGCTACCATATGATCCAGCAATCCTACTCCCAGACACATATCTGGAGAAAACCGTAATTCAAAAAGATACATGCACTCCAATGTTCACTGCAGCACTACTTACAATAGCCAGGACATGGAAGCAACCTAAATGTCCATTGATGGATGAATGGATAAAGAAGATGTGGTACATACCGTCTTTGGAAGATTACTGAAATATAACTCATCCATAAAAAAGAACGAAATAATGTCACTTGCAGCAACATGAATGGACCTAATCTAAAATTAAAATTGGAATCTAAAAAATGGTACAAATGAACTTATTTACAAAACAGAAAGAGTCACAGATGTAGAAAACAAACTTACGGTTACCAAGGGGGAAAAAGGGGGAGGGATAAACTGGGAGATTGGGATTGACATACACACTACTATATATCGAATAGGTAACTAATAAGAACTTACTGTATAGCACAGGGAGCTCTACTCAATATTCTGTAATGACCTATATAGGAATACAATCTAAAAAAGACCAGATATATGTATAATGTACAACTGATTCACTTTGCTGTACAGCAGAAACTAACACAACATTGTAAATCAACTATATTCCAATAAAACTTAAAAAAAAAATTTAAACAGAACCCAAGCCTAGTGTTAACACTAGTAAAACGGATGAAACCTATCATAATTAGACAACAATAATCTTAATTTGAAGAAAGGCATAGCATGGTATTCAAGTAATGGGTAACAGAGAAAGGCTGGTGTTCAAAAGTCCAGAAATAACACTGGAGACTAGGATATAGCAGAATTCTACTGCCATCTTCTTTTTCCTCAACATTTGTGCATCATAAGATAGGCAATGTTATAACTGCAAAATAAATGTCATAAACCTATTTCATTAACCATCAACCTTAAACTTGCTTTTCTAAAAATTGGTTAGATGTGGGATATATGTTAGGAATCATGATTTTGTACCTTGTATCAAATGCTTTATCTATTTCAAACAAACAAGGAAAATTCTCGGAGCTCTATTAACAAATACTAATTTCTATTGATATAATAATAAATACCATAATTCAACCAAGTTGTAGATGGCATATAAGTACTGTATCTTCAATATAGAAGGGATATCAAGTTATTAGTGATAATTTAGTCATTATTATGAGTTAACATATTTTGTTATTTAAATGACATTTATCCATAATTAGAGAAGGTTTTTGCCTTCTTCAACTATCTGTTTTTAAAGGACTAATATTAGAAAGTTAATAGTTAAAATTTTTCCCCCAAGTTATGCTAAAAGAAGAAAGTAAAATTCAGGTATATAAAAACAAGTGAGTTAAGTTATGGGCAAGTGAAAACAAAAGGACAAATTTTAAAGGCATCTCTCCTAAATGTACCAATATATTTTACAGTATACTTTGAAGGATATTACCCAGTAACTTCAAAAAGGAGTAACATCCAATATATTTTATTATTAAAAAATAAATTAAGGGCTTCCCTGGTGGCGCAGTGGTTGAGAGTCCGCCTGCCGATACAGGTGACACGGGTTTGTGCCCCGGTCCGGGAAAATCCCACGTGCCGCGGAGCGGCTGGGCCCGTGAGCCATGGCCGCTGAGCTTGTGCGTCCGGAGCCTGTGCTCCGCAACGAGAGAGGCCACAACAGTGAGAGGCCTGCGTACCGCAAAAAAAAAAAAAAATTTTTTTTAATAAATTAATTAAAATCTAAAGAACGGTATTATATACTAGCTACTTTCAAAAAAGAAGAGGAAGAAATAAAAGTAATTTGAGATTTAAGGTTAGAAAAGAAAAGGTAGCAAGCGGAGAATCTAACAATACCTAGATTATTAAGCTAAAAATTTTTCATCAGAACATTTCACAAAAATCAAGACACTGGTAGGAAGGATATGAAATCACTTAATTCTGTCTGTTAATAAAATGGACTATTCATCTGTTCATAATGAAGTAAACAGAGGAAGGTTTTCATTTAAATAAAAAAAATAAGTTAGAAACTAAAAGGAATCCCATAATGCAAAGGTTTCATTTACTCTGCATTTTTTCAAGCATTCCAATCTTACTCAGAAATAATACAAGATATCCAAGGGCTTTAAAATCTAAGGCCTTTAATTAGTTTTCAGTAATGACCATAAATGCCTTCTCAAAACCCCTTTCACTGAAAACAGAAGGCACTAGGCATTACATAACACCCTGAAAGCAGTGATTCCTTCTGATGCTGGTGAAGATACACATTAAATGGCAGGTTTTAGATCTTAAAGTCTCCTCTGGGAAAAAAAAAAAAAGACAGCTCTGAAAATCACCCCCAAAATTAAAGTTACCAGTCTTTCTCAGGTTCCCAATGCAATTTTAAGTTATTTTTACAAGTACATAATTTGAAATTAATAGATAAACCCGGTAAGTATGATATGGTTTTCAACATGTGTTAGGCTTTTTGTTAAGTACAGTAAATATGAAGATACCGTTATTACGCTAATTGGCATCCTTTGCTTCTCTTTAGCTGTGCAAAATAAAGTTGAAATGATACATCCTGTAGTGGTATAATTTAAAAAATCCTTGATATGACACTAACAACTTTCAAACTCTGGTCACAAACTACATATAAATTGTTAGATTATTAAAATACACCTTTTTGAAAAATAATAAGATGACCATTTATACCTAAATAAGGTTTCCCAGGAAGATATGAAATACTTTAGCATATAAAAGTAGTTGCCCCTTTTCCATGAGGACAACTGTTGTTTCACAAAATAACTCATGTGATTCCTTTCAAATGCCACATTCTCTCCATGACTTTGAGGTATGCTTCAAGAGACTTGTATCCATGAGAAAAGGGCACATTTGGATAGAAGACCACAGTTACAAACACCAAGGACCCTTTCTTAGGTCAGGAGTGCCCTTAAGAGTTACATTAACAGAGAATAAGAGATAGCTCCTGAAGCCATTTCTTTTACAACCTACAACTAAATTTGGATATGTAAAGGGTAATTCAAGACACAGCTATTTACATATGTGCTATGTCATGTGTGCCTATTTTAAACAGTGGCTTCTTCAGGACACTCCTATTCAAACACTAACGAAAAAACCTTATTCTACCAAACCACAATCTTCTATTTTTGGCAAGGTAGTATAGTGTAAACAAAACAAAACAGAAACAAACAAAAACAACAATGACAAAAAACTAGCTATAACAGTGATTGAGGCAAAAGTTCCATGTCAAACAACAGTAGGGAAAGTATTCTGAGAAATATTAATTTTGGGGGAAAAAACCCTACCAAACAAATAATGCTAGAAATCAATCTTATAATCGCTCAAATGACTATCACATAAAAGTTTTAGGGCTTCCCTGGTGATTGGGAGTCCGCCTGCCGATGCAGGGGACAAGGGTTCGTGCCCCGGTCCGGGAAGGTCCTGCGTGCCGCGGGGCGGCTGGGCCCGTGGGCCGTGGTCACTGGGCCTGCGCGTCCAGAGCCTGTGCTCCACGGCAGGAGAGGCCACAGCAGTGCGTACCGCAAAAAAAAAAAAAAAAAGTTTTACAAATGCCTTTAAAATAAGAATAGTTGTTTTAAAAAGTAGCTGATTATGAGGTTTATAATTAGAATGTCTTTGAAAAACAGACAAGCTAATTAACTTGGGCCCAATTAGCAAAGGTAAGAGGAAATAAACTCTTCCATAATTAATACTAGATGTCTTCTTCCCTTTGGTGAAACAGATTAAATTTGAAACTGGTATAGAAAATAATGAAATGAAACCTCTATGACAATTGAAAAAAAAAACACCAATGCCACTAATAATGAACACAATGGGAGGCAAAAAACATATTTTTAAGCAATGATTACTCAAAAGAATGCCTTATAAAAAACTACATATAATCACGTTAAGAAAAAGCTTCAAGACTAGCAGCTGGGCTTTGTGAAACACGTAGGACAACGGAAGGCACTACAAAAGCATTAATCACTCCTAACTACAGTCTGACAGTTCAGTCTTTTCCTTCTTCTTAAGAAGATAGCCAGTGTGAATGTCATTTTTATATCCCCCTGAGTTTTATCATGATTGGGCAGAGAAGCACCAATTTAAAAAAATATCTGCAATGCCAGCACTGCAGTTTGGAATCGCTTAAACTGATGGCCCCACAGGTCTCTCATAAGAGCACTTTAGAACATGATTAAAAATATAGAAATGCCTTTTGGTGTTTCAGTATTAAAGTGGAACCACCACAGATATCCATTTTTTTAAAACTAATGCACTAAAAAGGTCTGTTTATACAGTATAGTCTTTCAACCCTGTAGCTAGCATTCACGGCTATTTTCCGCTCCGAGAGATCTTGGGCGTCTGGTTGAAGTGTCAGTATGCTTCATGATGTACAATCCTTTTGGCTGGAAAATCCTGGCAAATATCATGTCATGCCCGTTTTGAGCAGTATGCCTTGTAGGTCCTCTGGCAATGCTAAAATAATTGCATCTATATGTGTCCGTAACTTTTCCATAGTGTCAGGTTTCACAGGTAAATGCTCTCGATCAGCCTGCAACTATATAAGGAACATTTGGAAGCATTTAAATTACCTTTTGAGGCTGTATTAATACAGTTTATTCTCTAAATAAACAGTTTTAATGGTCAAAGATTTGGAAACTTCAGACTGAGACCAGAATTTACAGAATCTATAAAAAAGCAAAGAACATGCCACTTTAACAATACAATTGCTGAGCTCGAAAAAAGACTTCATGTAAATTAATAGATAATATCAACGCAGACCATGTGGTATTAAATATAAGTCACAATGTTTTTTGTAAAGCTCATTAGACTCCATGTAAATAACTAAAAAAAATATATGGCTTCATTATGATCTGCTTGAGTGACCAAGTATTTTCAGTCAGATCTACCATCAATTGACCAATCATAAGTCCTCTCATTTAAAAATTTACTTCTGTGATACATCAAAGCTATCACCTCAAATAAGAGCAAAACAACTTCACAGATCTTTGGCTGCTTTGGCTACATACCAGCTTGTTTTTTAGCTTCAATACAAGGTCTACTGTTTCTACTTCTGTGTGTTTCTGGGTCCAGTGAAGTAAGTCCTAGAAGAATAAACAAATCTCAAATCAGTAAATACTCAAAACAATATTCAAATCGTTCTATTTCAATAGGCAAGGCTACTGGGAAGAAAGGACAGGAAGGAAAAGGAGAACAGGGTATTTAACCCAGACATAGCATTATAGTATAATTCTGTACATAATATTCTGACAATGTGAATCAGATACTTTTTGACATTAGCCAGAATGACTGTCTAATATTCAGAAGTAAAACACAATGGAAGAAATTCCTTTCTGGCCCTTTTAGATCAATCAAGAGAAACAAAATTGGAACTTAAGGTACGATACTAACCCCTAACTCCACTAAGTATTGAGTAATTTATAAGGTACATCAACTAACAAATCAAGATAATTGCGAACATGAATATATTACTGTATACAAACTTTGCATCTTCAAATAAGCTCTTCCTGGGCTTATTTGTGGTTGCCTTCATGGTATTCTTTCTCTGAAAACCGGTCACTGAGAGTTTATGATTAGAAAGTTAACACTGAGGCTAGCCCACCTCAAGCTAAACACAAATTGAGACTATCCTTTATATTTTTAAAAGTAGCTTAATTTCAAATAGTCTGCTGACAAATTATAGAATACGAAAAAGTCCAAATACAGGAAAAATATATTAATAACTGGGAAAGGTGAATAACGCATGGTGGAAAAGGTGTTGAGTTAGACTGCTCGGATCTGAATTCTAACTCCATCCAGTGGTATGCTAGTAAATATTTAACAACTGGCTCTCAGGAAAAGTTCCTGGTTTATACCATTTGCCAGTTGCTGTGGTGTAATTCTCCCTCTGTAGCTGATTTCAAGCTACCAACCTGAGATCACTGAATACAGAGCTGGGAAGAGATGCACACGGCTGGCTCTTGTGAGCCAGTGCAAGTGGGCTCGAGCACACTGCTGGTTCCACTACTTAGCAGTGATGTGATCTGAAGCAAATCACTTAATTGATTAATGGATCACTCAATTGTCTCAATTAATCACTCAAGTGTCTCATAACGCAGATCATAACACACCTACTTCAATGAACTATGAAGATTAAAAGACTGTCCATTTAAAGCACCTGCACAGTCCTTGGCACATGGCACATGATCTGGAAAAGTTAGCTATTACTATTTATAAAGTAGTGGATATGGATATAACCTTTCAGCCTCTATGAATAACTTTATTTTCAATAGTTGTTAATCATCACACAAACGTGCTGTTTTCTAACCTCTTCACAAAGAGCTTCCAGATGGAGTGCCTCCAGTTTCTGGGTCATTTCCTTCCTCCGGGTCTTGAACCAACCATCAAAATTTGGAGATTTTAGAAAATGCCTGTAAAAATAAATTTTTAAAAAGCAAAGTTTGATTATGACTTAACTTCCTCTCAATACTTTTTCTACCGATAGCTAGGAGAACCATGTGAAACAATGTAATTTTTTAAAAAAAAGAATATGTTGGATTTCCCTGGTGGTCCAGTGGTAAAGAATCTGCCTTCCAATGCAGGGGACGAGGGTTCAATCCCTGGTTAGGAAACTAAGATCCCACGTGCAGTGGGGCAACTAAGCCTGTGCGCCACAACTACTGAGCTCACACGCCTCAACTAGAGAGCCCACACGCCACAACTACAGATCCCACAAGCCCTGGAGCCCGTGCGCTGCAACTACAGAGCCCACGCGCTCTGGAGACCCTGTGCCACAGCTAGAGAAGCGAAAACCCACACAACACAACTAGAGAGAAGCCCGCACGCTGCAATGAAGATCCTGCATGCTGCAACTAAGACGCGACGCAGCCAAAAAATTAAAAAAAAAAAAAAAGGATATGTTTAAGCCCAGTTTTTTGTTTCATTTTTAAATAAAGCTCTATAGATGGATGAAATAGAAAAAAAAGGACCAACCGGTAAAGTCCAATCCAATCGCCTTTTATTCTAGAGGTCAGCTGAGGTCCTGTTTTCTCAAGTGTTTTCATAAATTCTTCTGGAAGGAACTGTCTTAATTGGGGTGGACTCTAGAAAACATGACACACTGTATTTTAAAATTAAAAATGGATATATTCACAGAAGTTAACTGCAGTTAGACAACTCAAATAGGAATTTAACTGAATATATTTATACCTTCCATGGAGAAATGCTTTTCTGCAAAGGCATCAAGCTTGCCACATATCTTTCCTAAGTCCAAGAAAAAAAAGTTAGTCAAAGTCAGGTGTTCTTACTGAGAGAGTCTTCAAAAATGTTTAAACTGACCTACTTAAAAAAAGTGGGCTTCCAAGTTTTTCATCATATGCTCTTTCAATGGACATCAACAACACCATCACCAGTCTCAATAGATACACTAAATTTAGATTGAATTGAGAAGTCAGACTTCCAATAAAAATTTAACTAAATCTCAGATAATCCAAAGAACTACCTATTTTTAATGATAATAATTAACCTTATTGAGTAACTGTGTGCCAGAAAATGTACTCAACATTTTACATGCGTGATCTCTTTTAACTCTTGCAACTATCCTTTGTGGCAGGTATTACTGGGAAACTGAGGCTTCGAAAGGCTAAGTAACCTGCCCAAGTTCACACAGCTTGAACTTGAATTCCGGTCTACTTGACTTCAGCCCATGCTCTTAATTAAGCATTACAGTAAAGTTCACTTAATCAACTTAAGCAAGTTGATTTAAATGGAACAAAATAAATTGACATCTATAGACTAAGAAAAAATATTTCTTCCCAAAGTATAATAGCAAAGATTTCCAGACTGCCCTCCTATAATATTCTTAGATAGATTACATTAACAACTACACGAGTCTCTCTCTGATGCAGTCTCCAGACTAGGACCACATCATGGTACTGCCTTATACTGTGAGGCATAACTTTTAGTAATTTAACATGATGTTCCACTGAACTTCAAAAAATAATTATATCATCTAGTCATTTATTTCATAAATATTTATTGAGTGCTATCATGTGACAGACTGAGGAAAGGTAATGAACAAGACAGATAAGGAACTTCATCACGGAACTACATTCTCACAGGTATCATATCAAATTGTGCTCAAGAAAATAGTATCAGATTTGAAAACTTCTGCTCTTTCCATTACAGTAAATGCAGATGATAATGGCAGCTACCTCATAGAGTTGTTAGGAGAATTAAACAAATTGTTGCTCTCTAGCGCCAGTGCTTGGCAGTCTTAAGAAAGCACCTGCTTAGCTCTGCATAGTGAAGTTCTTCTTCCCAGTGAAATCTATTTAGCCCAGACCATGATCCTAGGGAGTTGCTATTTAATTCTTTAGAAAGTATAATCAGTAAACATGTTTTTTCACCTGCACAGTATCCTGGGAATGAAATATTGGAAGTCTTGGGTATGCTCTGCAAGGAATAGGTACTATTGTAGGATCTTGGACTAATAATAGAATCCTAAAATGTTCAACCTCATCTCTACCCCAATGCCTCCTTCAACCAGTTCAAGCTTTGTCCTGATACCTCAGACGAAATGGAAATATGAGCATACAACATCACTGCTTAAAACCTCCCCATCTGCTTGGGGAGCACAATCTGACTCTCTTAGCATGAAATAAAAAGTACCGATCAAAAAATAAATAAATAAATAAATAACATCAGAGAAAGAAGCTCCAGTAGAACATTTTAAGGTACAAAATTCAATAATTATATAATATTTCATAAAACTTATCTCATTTAAGATTCACAACAACCCTGAAAAGTCTTTAGGGAAAGTGTAATCAGCCACATTTTACAGATAAACAAATTGAGGGTCAAAGAAAGGAAGTGACTTACCAAATTACACAGCTAATACCAGAACAAAGAATTCAGGTGTCTTGCAAAGGGCTCTATTTTAATCACTACACACACGAGCAAGCAAAACAATTTAAGATAAAGTTTTGGTGGATGAAAAAAACATTCATGTGCCCTTCAACAAAGCATTAAATTAAGCAAATACGTATGCTAACTTACTAATGGAATGATGAAGCTTTGTGTCAGTTCCAAAAAATAACGTCGGAGAATAACGCTTTGAGCCTCAGAAGGACGCTTCTGTTGTACACCCTTAAAAGAGGAAAAAAATGAGAACCTATACTCTAGTGTCAGAGAATACAAAACAATGAATGCTTATAGAAGTTTAGCTGATATGTAAATATGTATTTTACTTGATAGGAAAAAAACCCTAGAACTTCATCTTGAAGTAATTTAATGTGAAGTTCACTGTGCAATATCCTGTAAAAAAATCCTTAGAGAAAAATATAAGACATTCATCCCATACCTTAAAATATTAGCTCACAACAAAGACTATATTTATTTCATACTTGTTGTATTAACAATATTTACATTTTCTAAAAAAATGCTAACTATCCTATTAGGTGTTAAGCTACCTCATAGTACAGTCCACGACTTTCTCACTATAACTCCTAAGTTTTCAGGAAGATTGGCACTAGGTTGGTAGCTGCAGTCCCATATTTCTAGCCCATAATTGCTGCTACATTAGTCTCCTGATTTTCATGAAGCTTTGGTTCAAAGTCCAGAGTCCAGAAAGACCTCTTTTCATATTATTGTACATAAAGCACATGTTGCTTTACTGGATACTGCATACCTGAGTAAGGAAATTTAAATTAATAATATGAGCAAGTAATCACCTTCTGCAATTGTTTCATGATTTCTTCATCTCTATTTAGATATGGCTTATAAGAAGTATAAACTCCTAAGAAGTAAAGAAAAGAAAATGAGGTGAGCAGTATGACCCATTTACCCATATAGTATGTGTTTTAAAAATTAATAAAAGTCAATACCAGGTTTAGAATCCAGAGTCTTTAGGTTCTTCAATTTTTTCACTTTAACCTGCTTAGGAATTTCACCTGAAGGAAACATCACAAAGATTCTTATAGTTATTTGAATTTCACATATCACAAAACTGGAATTTTCTAAGACTGATAATCCACTAACTGTTATGTACTTAGTCAGGGATGCTGTAGCTAAGGTATTCTTAACATCAGTGAATATTTAAGAGTTTATTCCTAGTACTTTAAAACTGGATAAAGGGAACACTGGGCTATATAACAGCATTACAGAAACAATTGTGTAAATTATATAAAATGGATATTTGATCTTTCATTAATATCTATCACTACTTTAAAATTTCCCTTTTTGTCACTCAACTTAAAATTTAAAATCTTTGTGCTAAATATATGAAACATGAATAAGATACCATTTTGAATATGATGCCAAATATAATACCATTTAAGAGTAAAGAGAATTGAAAGCAACTCCTAAGTTAGTATGAAGATGTAGTATTCAAAGATTTTTTTTCTGGTACCGCCCCAAATTCTGCTTTTGCAGTGTAAAAACACTGCCACCAGGTGGTGATAGTGGAAGCCACAACCACAGGCCTGAGCCACAGGTGGACTGGACTCTGGACTCCTAAGCAGGGGTGCTGTGTTGCAAAAAGGAGTATGAAGTAAAAGAGAGAAAAGATTACAGGATGAAATGTATGCTTTGTTGAATACTGCTCCTGGGTAGAAAGAAAATCTGAAGACATGTGCAGCAAGGAAAGAGAAGAAAGTGAGCTACTGTAGCTCTGTGGCGGAGATTTAAAAACAAGAGGCTTTGGGGACAGACTGAGAAACAATAGGAAAGAGTCCAGAAACACTCAGGTTTCTGGAATGTTTCTGATTTATTAGCTCACAGTTTTTACTTTGTCAACTTATTCTATATATTCCCACATAATAATTCTTATTTATTTATTTATTTTTTGGCTGCATTGGGTCTTCGTTGCTGCACGCGGGCTTTCTCTAGTTGCGGTGAGAGGGGGCTGCTCTTTGTTGTGGTGCATGGGCTTCGTATTGCAGTGGCTTCTCTCCTTGAGGAGCAGGGGCTCTAGGCGCACGGGCTTCAGTAGTTGTGGCGCGCGGGCTCAGTAGTTGTGGTGCACGGGCTCTAGAGCACAGGCTCAGTAGTTGTGGCGCATGGGTTTAGTTGCTCCATGGCATGTGGGATCTTCCCAGACCAGGTATCAAACACTGGCCCCCTGCATTGGCAGGCGGATTCTTAACCACTGCGCCACCAGGGAAGTCCCCACATACTAATTCTTATGAGAATGTCTCTCATCTTGAATGTTATCTCACGGTTTTGCTTTCCAGAGTTCAGAGTAGCTTTTGGTCAGAAGATTTGTAAAACTTTTTTTTCTTAAAGTGCGGAATTAATACATATTTAACTCTACAGATAACTAAATTCAAATCACTATCTGCCTCTGACTCTGAGAACCCAAAGGGACCTGATTCAAGGGACCTCATCAGGTGTAAGATGCATACTGAACTCTAACCCTAGCCACTATAATTCTTACACTGTAGTACATAATAGACATAAAGAAAACTAGTCATAAAGATACATTGTTTATTGCCAAAAAAAGTTAAATGGTATTTGTCAAATACATCTGGAAAATAAAATAAGAATGCCAGAAAATGAACTGAAGTCCTACAATTACAGATGTTTATTTTAATTAAAAAATACTTATTCAATGTCTGTTATGTACATGCACATAAGAGAGGGGTTTAACATTATTAAATTAATAATGTTCTGCACATTTGCATAACAATCTTCTACATTTAGGTCAAATGGTTTACGTTTGATTAAATCATCAAACCTAATTTCTGGTTAGAAATTCAGTTTATAATGTGATCCAATATACACTAGTAGAATTACTTTCTCTTTGAGGAATGCTTGTTCAGTACCATTATCCTAGCATTACATTTCTTCATTTAATAGGATTTGGGTGAACTAAAACTAGGTATAACCCATAAGAAGTAATCCCTTTATAGCAAGAGGAATGATCCCTCTGCAGGGTTAAAACTATATATATGTTTCTAATAAAGCTACAAACTTCTGGGCCCAGGAGAGCAAAATCTCAGTTCTGCTATGCCTTCCCTGCTGGTCCTACAGAACATACTTTATCTGCAGTTTTACTGACCCTCTCAGATAGTCTTCAATTTTCAAAGCCAGGATCCTAGGCAGAGCTGTTGTGTTTCCTAACTTGTGTAGCATATGCAGTGGTCCTAGTCTTGAGATCAATGGTAGAAAAGAAATATATCCCAAGATATATGCCCAGTACTCATAAATTAAAAGACAAATGGATTTTCATGAATGTGATACCAAAAACAGAGACAATAAAAGAAAATATTGATAAACTGGACTTCATCAAAATTAAAAACTTCCGCGCATCAAAGGATACTATCAAGAGAGTGAAAAGACAACCCACAGGAGAATACATTTACAAAGCATACATCTAATAAGGCATTAGTATCCGGAATATAAAGAACTACAACTCAACGAAAAAACCAACCCAATTAAAAAACAGGCAAAGTGGACTTCCCTGGTGGTGCAGTGGTTAAGAATCTGCCTTAACCACTGCCAGGGTACACGGGTTCGATCCCTGGTCCGGGAAGATCCCACATGCTGCAGAGCAACTAAGCCTGTACGCCACAACCGGCTGAGCCTGCGCTATGGAGCCCACAAGCCACAACTACTGAGCCCACATGCCACAACTACCGAAGCCCACGCGCCTAGAGCCCGTGCTCCACAAGAGAAACCACCGCAATGAGAAGCCTGCGTACTGCAACGAAGAGTAGCCCCCACTCACCACAACTAGAGAAAGCCCGTGCGCAGCAATGAAGACCCAACAGAGCCAAAAATAAATTAATTAATTAAAAAAAAAAAAAGGGAAAAGGACTTGTAAAGACATTTCCCCAAAGGAGACATAGAAATGGCCAATGAGAACATGAAAAGATGCTCAATATTACTAATCATCAGGGAAATGTAAATCAAAACTACAATAAAATACCACCTCACACCCATTAGGCTACTATCAAAAAAACAGAAAATAACAAGTGTTGGTGAGGATGTGGAGAAGTTGATATCCTGTGCACCACTGGTGAGAATGAAAAGTGAAAACAGTATAGCAGTTCCTCAAAAAGTTAAACATGATGACTATATGGTCCAGCAATTCCACTTTTAGGTATACAGTTGACCCTTGAACAACATGGGTTTGAACTGCCCAGGTCCACTTATACATGGATTATTTTCTTTTTTTGATGAATATATACAGTACTACAAGATTTGCAGTTGGCTGAATCCACAGATGTGGAACTGTGGATACAAAGGGCCAACTATGGGAGTTGAACATCCTCGGATTTTGGTATCTGTGGCAGGTCTTGGACCCAATCCTCTGTTGATACCAAGGGATGACTATATACCCAAAAGAAGTGAAAGCAGGGACTGGAGATATTTGTACACACATGTTCACAGTATTATTCACATAGCTAAAAGATGGAAACAAGCCAAGTATCCATCAACAGATGAATGGATAAGCAAAATGTGGTATATACATATGATGGAATATTTTTCAGCCTTAAAAAGGAAGGAAATTTTGACACATACTACAACATGGATGAACTCTGAGGACATTATGCTCAGTGAAATAAGCCAGTCACAAAAGGACAAGTAGGTAGAATTCCACTTACATGAGATACCCAGAGTAGTCAGATTCACAGAGACAGAAAGTGGAATGGTAGTTGCCAAGGGTGGGGGGTGGGGCGATGTGGAATGCATAGGGAGCTACTGTGCAATAGTTTCAGTTCTGCAAAATGAAAAGAGTTCTGTGGATAGATGGTGGTGATGGCAGCACAACCATGTCAATGTACTTACTGCCACTGAACTGTACACTTAAAAAATGATTAAGATGGTAAATTTTATGTTATGTATATTTTACCACAGCTTTTTAAAAAAAGGAATAAAATTCTAATACATGCTACAGCATGGATGAATCTTGAAAATGTTATGCTAAGTGAAATAAGCCAAACACTAGAGGAGAAATACTGTATGATTCATAGAAACAGAAATTAGAATAGAGTTCACTAGGGGCTGGGAGATGAGAGGAATAAAGAGTTATTGTTTCATGGCTACAGATCTTCTGTTTGAGATGATGCAAAGTTCTGTAAATGGATAGGGCTGACAGTTGCACAACACTGTTAATGTACTTAATGCCACTGAATTGTACACTTCAAAACTGTTAGAATGGTAAATTTTATGTTATATATATTTTGCTATAATAAAAAAATTTTAAGATAAGTGGGAAAAAGTATCATAAACATACTAAACTTAATGAAATTTTGCACATCTGTTAAGACCTGTGCTCAAACGACACAATCCAGTCCCAGAAATAGGTACTACAGTCTTGCTCAAAATCATTTAAACACCCCTGGTATCATTGCTCACAACGTATCACCTCTGCTAATTGAACAAGGACCAAACTGAGGACACTGACACTCTCTACCATCCACTCCTCAATGACCACTAAGGATCTATAAAACATAATGTTTCCATACAACATCATCACTCTCCTGTAGAAAAAGTGATACCTTTTTCTATATGATATGGTCCAAATACTCTGGTGACAGAAATAATCAGAGGGAACACAGCATCTCATCCCTAAAATAGGCTGCTTAAAATAAAGTGTAGGGCTTCCCTGGTGGCGCAGTGGTTGGGGGTCCGCCTGCCGATGCAGAGGACACAGGTTCGTGCCCCGGTCCGGGGGGATCCCGCATGCCGTGGAGCGGCTAGGCCCGTGGGCCATGGCCGCTGGGCCTGCGCGTCCGGAGCCTGTGCTCCGCAACGGGAGAGGCCGCAGCGATGAGAGGCCCGCGCACCACAAAAACAAAAAAAATAAAGTGTAATTAATATTCCATATATGCCCTTACGCCCATTTTGAAAAATAAACTCAAGAAGTGTCCCCTTCCCTCCCTTGGTCCTAGGTCCTACTTTTAAATGGTAACTTCACCTGTCTGAAGAGGATTCTCAGAGCAGCAAAAATATTAGCTATCAAGACATCACAAGAAAAGGATATCCCTCATGGATAAAGATGTAAAAATCCTCAAAAAAAATTAGCAAACTAATAATAATAATAATAAAGGACTATACACCATAACCAAAAGGGATTTATTTAAGGAATATAAGGTTGGTTTAACATAAAAAATCAATTAATTTAGTATACTGTAGTAATAAAGGACAAAAAGTACACGATGATCTCCACAGATACAGAAAAAGCATTTAACAAAATTCAACACCAATTCATTATAATCTTTTTCAACAAACTAGGAACAGAGGGCTACTTCCTCAACTTGATAAAGGACATCTATGGATGTCCTCTATGCATTTTTTTGGTAGGTGGACACGATGGGTTATACATATAAGAATCTGTATATTTTAGCTGGAAGCTATGCTCTTCTCCAAAGGCTTTTATTCAAGTTGCCTCAAAGAAGGTTGCCATCAACATAATTAAAAAGTAACGAAGCAGTGAAAACAAAGGAAGAAATAAACCTGCTCATCCACCTTACATACTAAAACGAGAACACCAAGTTTATACTTTACCTGCAGGTTTAAGGTCTCCTATCCGAATAATGTGTGGCCAGTGCTGGAGTGTTTTTGCAAAAAAAGGGTTGGTTACTCCTAATATGACTGAGGGCCTACATTAAAACAAAACAAAACAAAACCAAAGTGAGGAAAAAAATGAATGTTCCATCAGTTTACAATTTATTTTGAGTGAACTACTGTTTACTCAAAGATTACTAAGATAATCTTTTCCTTCACTGGTACCACATATCAACTACATTCCAGGCACCATTTTTAGCACTAGGTATATAAAGATGAAAAGACACAGTTTTTCTAAAAGCACACAGGAAAAGCGGTATACATAACCAATTATGATACCAGAAATTAGAATACAGTGAAGGTGGTATAAAATGTACAATTATTACAAAGGAGAAACTATGTCTACCAGGGGATTAAGGGACAGCCTCACCAAAGAGATGACATTTGCACAAAGCTATGAAAGATGAACAGGAGGTTTTTTTTTGAAGGATAGTTGATATATAACATGATATAAGTTATGAACAGGAGTCTTTTGCCAGGTGGATAACGGAAGAAAATGTGATGCAGGAGAATGAATAGTATGTGCAAAGCAATGAAGTGAGATCACGGTCTGTTTGTAAAACTACATATAGTTCAGCATTCCTAGAGCACAAAGCAGGAAGAATGAATAGTCAGAAATGAAAGCAGATGGGCAGATGCTGGCCAGATGATTCAGTACCAAGTTAATATGCTAAGAAATTCAGATGTTATCTTGTAGGCAAACAGAAGCTACTAGAGAACTGAGTGGAAGAATGCTACATGAACAAAAATGTACTTATTAGAAAGATCACTCTGGGGGAAATTTGGAAGATGCTGTGCAAAAAGGGGAAGAGGTTTGGGAAAAGCAACAGCAAATACGAGAAAGACTGGAGGTAGTAAGACTAGGAAGAGAGCTCTGGAAAGAAGATAACAAATGTTATGAGAGATATTTTAGGATGTTGAATTGACAGAATTTGGTAAAACTTCACGTGGAGCACATTAAGAACGAGAAATTTACGACAATTTAGGTTTTTGATAACTAAGTGAAAAGAAGCACCATTCATGAAGTAGGAAGAGGCATGGAACTAGGGAAGAAAAGAAGGAAACAAAAAGAATTCAGTTTGAACACGTTTAATTTTGGGTGCCATTAAGATGTCCAGGTGGCAAATACGATAAAAAAACAACAACAAAAACCTGGACAGAGGTCGAGACCTTGCAAAGATTTGAACTAGGAAGATAAATTTCAGTCATCAGTATATAGGTGTTAACAGAGACTGTGGGTACAGATAAGACTGTACAGAAAGAAATATCAGTCTGAAATCAGAACCCAGAACACAATACTGGAGAACACCAACATTTAAGCGGTTGGCAGAGAAAAAGAAGTCTGCACAGGAGACTGAGATGCACCAGCCAGGTGAGACGGTACCAAAGATTAAAATGTTTTCAACGTCAATAGAGTAAGTGTTACAAGAAAGGGAAGGCAGGAAAAACAGGGCAATAATGTGCCCACAGGTTCAAGGCAGTGAGAATGGTCTTGATGACTTTGGCAAGAACTTCAGCAGAGATGAAGAAATCAACCTGCAACGAACTGAGAAGCAACCAGGAAACCAAGAAGTGGAGAGGGTAAATGGAAATTTTTGTTGTTATTCTAGAAACAGCTATGAAAAGAAGGTGAACAACAGAGCAGGAACTAAAGGGGAAAGGTAAGATATTTCTTCCCCTTTTACAGATTGGGAAGAATTTTTATATGTTTATATGCTGATTCAGTGAAGAGGGAGAAGGAAAAGGAAGTTACAGAGCAAGAAGAGATAACTGATGCTATAAGGGGTCCTGAAGTAAAGAACAAAGATAGAAGTAAAAGTAGTCAGATAGCTATTAAATTAGAGGAATTAGCTATTAATTAGCGGAAGACAATACAGCTTCCACTAACAAATAAGATCATTCAAAGAAAATAGGATAATGACTCTTGAAATGTGAAATTATTACCAGCAGCTCCTCAAAGCTTCCTTTATAAAATCAATCTGCCAAAAGTTCAAAATTTAAACTTTTCAATTATTACCAAAAATAATTCTACATAATTTGGTTATAAAGGTAATACTTGGTCAATAAAAGTTATTTTGTTTACTCACGGGGCTTGAGTACGGGTGGTATATTCTTTGAATTCACTATCATGAATAGTGAAATAAGGTCGGAAATCACTGAAGTACTTTAATGGAGAAATACAGCTGCAGAGCAAGAATAACATGTAAAACAAAGGACAGAAATTAAAGGCCCTACTCAATAACTATGAAATATCTAAACACAGAGTTTACCCCAGTGGGATCATCTATCTATAACTCATTTCAGGAAACTAGAAAGACAAATGGAAAAATGTAATGTAGATGGCATACCAAAAACACACTGGATTTGGGGCAGAAGACGGGGTGAAATTCTGGCTCTATCATTCATTAGCTACATACCTTTTTCTAGACACTGACCATTCACACAACTGATTTTTATCAGGTGCTAACTTTATGTAAGTGAATGAATGTGCTTATTGCCCAGAAAAACAAAAACATGGAATCTGAAATAATTTTCTCATCAATAAATGGTGTTATAATGAGCACTACCTTCTTACAGGATTATTGTGTAGATAATGCAATGAGTGTGCAAACATATCACAGGTGGTAAACTGTTGCAACTATCACCATGAGGAACCAAATATACTCACTTAACAAGTGCCAATACAGTCTCTGACGACTCTGATGGTGACGGTGCCATGACC
Organism: Aethalodelphis obliquidens; assembly: GCF_003676395.1. Classification (NCBI taxonomy): domain Eukaryota; kingdom Metazoa; phylum Chordata; class Mammalia; order Artiodactyla; family Delphinidae; genus Aethalodelphis; species Aethalodelphis obliquidens. The sequence continues at coordinate 6,364,972 of NW_020837966.1, forward strand.
ACGAGGGGCTCACCCAACAGCACCAGCTCCCAAAGCATCTGACTATGAAGGAAAACTGGGCAGAAACACCTGAAAGGTGTTTACGCAGCAGAGACACTGTTATTTATCCATCCCTGTTTTTTTTAAGTTCCCATATAATCATTCTAAAAACTTCACATTGATACAATTCTTCCAGCTATGTGTACCTTGACCTGATATACAAATTCATTTAGAATATGGTGATGCGGACTTCCCTGGTGGTGCAGTGGTTAAGAATCCATCTGCCAGGCTTCCCTGGTGGCGCAGTGGTTAAGAATCCGCCTCCCAATGCAGGGAACACGGGTTCGAGCCCTGGTCCGGGAAGATCCCACATGCCGCGGAGCAACTAAGCCCGTGCTCCACAACTACTGAGCCTGCACTCTAGAGCCCGTGAGCCACAACTACTGTAAGCCCACGCGCCTACAGCCCGAGCTCCGCAACAAGAGAAGCCACCGCAATGAGAAGCCCGTGCACTGCAACGAAGAGTAGGCCCCACTCACTGCAACTAGACAAAGCCCACGTACAGCAATGAAGAACCAACGCAGGCAAAAAATAATAATAATAATAATATGGTGATGCACATAGATATAAGTTCCTTTTATCCACACAAAAATATATAGCAATTTTACTTGTTCCAAGTTTTACAAAATTAAATGTAATATATTGACACATAGAATGGCTAACAAATGATAAAAGCATATAAAATAATTATTAAATTATTATACCATATAGTATATCTAGTTTATCAATATTGCTGTTACATTTGAATTTCTACTCTATTTTGAAGGAAACAAGAAAAATTAATTTTCCAAAGGATGTTTACTGGATGTACTTAATTTCAAAGTCAATGCTTTCAATATTAAAGAATGAGGAAAACAAATCACAAGGAGGTGTTCTAACACCAAACGACAGAATGCTTTCCTAAGCAGATCCTCCCCCTACAGAAATGTTGCATATTTTTACAGTAGCCCTGGAATTAGGCAGAAGCCTATAGGACAAAACTCTGGTACATTATCTAGCCTAAGTTAATTTGATAACTTTTACTTATTTAGTAATTTCCTCCTAGTAGGGTCAAAATTTTTCCTAGTATATTAGAGGGAAAAAAAACTACATTATCTATTTATAAAAATCATAACCAAAGGACTTTCCTGGTGGCACAGTGGTTAAGACTCCACGCTCCCAAAGCAGGGGGCCCGGGTTCAATCCCTGGTCAGGGAACTTGATCCCACATGCATGCTGCAACTAAGAGTTCACATGCCACAACTAAGGAGCTGGCAAGCCACAATTAAGGAGCCTGCTAGCCGCAACTAAGGAGCACACGTGCTGCAGCTAAGGATGCCGCCTGCTGCAACTAAGATCCGGTGCAACCAAATAAATAAAGTAAATGTTAAAAAAAAAAAAAGTAACCAATCTACCTACCTGAAAACATACACACACAAGAAAGAAAAGGGAAAAAATACAAGTAACTTTTAAGTGTAAAAATATGAAACAAATTTGTGAGATGGAAATTAGGGAAAGTTCATTTTAACTATTCAAAGGCAAGAAGAGAAATGTGAAGGAAGGGCAAAAAACCAAAAATAAAAACAATAAACAGTTCAAGGATAAGGCAAAGGAGCTCTTCCTCCTTCCTTCCTAAACAATTCAATCCTACAGCAAAACACACTGCATGGTAGGCATCTCTGCCAAGAGGGAAAGAGAGCCCTGCTGGCCTGAAGAGCGTATCAGGACTTGTGTGAGATAAGGCAGACATCTATGTGGAGGAGGTGGCTTGTCGTGGGGGTGTTGGAACTCTAATGTAGTGAGAAAGGTGTGCATGTGTGCAGGTGATCTGATTTGGGGTGACAGAGCCCAGGAATTGTGAGGGGCGTGGAGGGGCAGCAGGTGCAGAGGGTCAGAGCCAGAGTGGGCTGGGGAGGCTGTCCATGGTGGGGTGTCAGAGCAGGGGAATGAGGGTGAACGTATGGAGGGGTGGCCTGCAGTAAGGTGTAGAAGCACAAGTAGGGAAAGGAGGGATCCACGTGGGGGCTGGCTTGGCACTGGGAGTCAGAGCACGACAGGGTGAGGATGGCATCCACAAAGAGAGGTGGCCTAACGTGTGGTATGGAAGCCGGACTGGGGCAAGAGGGGAACCACGTGGGGGGGTCAATCAGGCATGGAGCAGGGCCTAAGCAGGGTAAGGAGGGTGTCCATGAAGAAGAGCAGCCAGGTGGGCAGTTTCAGAGCCCAAGAAGGATAAGAAAGGCATTTGCTCAGAGAAGAAGGTTGCAGCAGAGACGAGAGATTGGTTACTAGCATGGGCCGATCAAATAAGTAAATGAATCAAGGATAATAGGATGTAGCTCCTCTGTCAGAGAAAAGAAATACAAATATGAAAAGGGAAAAAAGTAGAGTGGAATTAGGGGTATTGGTGTGACTTTATAGTTTTCAATATATATGGATATAGAAATAAATATGTATGTAAAAGTGTTTAAATACTATATATGAGTGTGTATGTATACATGCATTTACAGATACATATTTTCCTTAGCTCTGTCCACTAACAGGGATATTCCCTTAGCAAGGAGCACAACCAATGCCCAGATCTTGACTTCTAAATCCTATTCTCTACTAAGTAGCTGATTCCAGGGCTGGGGAAGAGAAAATACAAGATAATCTTGGAACTCAACAGAATTGAAAACATATGTCCACACAAAGGCTTATATACAAATGTTCACAACAGCATTATACATAACAGCCAAAAAGTGGAAACCATCCAAATGTCCTTCAATGGATTAATGGATGTGATATATCCATACAATGGAATACTATTCAGCCATAAAAAGAATGAAGTAATGATTCATGCTACTGCATGGATAAACCATGAAAATAATAAGCTCAGTGAAAGAAGGCAGACATAAAAGGTCACATATTGTATGATTCTATCTATATGATATGTCCAGAATAGACAAATCCAAAGAGACAAAGTGGATTAGTGGTTACTAGGGGCTGCAGGGAAGAGGCCATGGGGACTAACTGCTAATGGGGTACAGGGTTACTTTTTGAGTGATGAAAATATTCTGGAACTAGACAGTAGTAATGGTTGCACAACTCTGTGAATATACTAAAAACAATTGAACTGTATACTTTGAAAGAGTGAATATTATGTATGTGAATTATATATCAATTTTTTTAGTTAGAAAAAAAAAGATAAGCCTGGAACAAACAAGTTAGTGTTTCAAGAATGAAAAGGATATGACAAAAAAAGAAAAACAGAGGCCAGCTTGAAATGGATTCTCACTGGCCAAACTGGGGACAATTTGAACATCAAAAACTGATGAGAATAATGGATTTTAATAACCTGTTGAATAAAACAAGAAACCAAAAATCCATACAGATATACATACATGGTGCAATGTTTTAAAATATTTCTACAAATTCTTTGACACTCCTTTTAAAGCACTGAGCCTATTTCTCACCATCTTAGGTGGGCTGGGTTAGTGGCTTGCACTTAATGAACAGAGTAAATTAAAGCAATAATATACAACTTTTTTTTCAATAATCGTTGAACAAATGAACCTTTAATAGCAGTTACACCATTGAGGTGTCCTGATCCAACATCGAGGTCATAAACCCTATTGTCAATATGGACTCTAGAATAGGATTGTGCTGTTATCCCTAGGGTAACTTGTTCCGTTGATCAATTTTTGGATCAATAAGTGATATTATGCTTTGGCTAGTGGGCCTAAGCTTTAATCACTCAGAGGTTTTTTTGTGCTCTAAAGTCACCCCAACCGTGTGGCATGTGGGATCTTAGTTCCCCGACCAAGGATCAAACCCGCGCCCCATACAGTGGAAGCGCAGAGTCCTAACCACTCGACTTCCAGGTAAGTCCCAATAATATACAACTTTGAAGCCTGAGTCATAAAAGACATTGTGACTTCAGCTTTCTCTCAGATCACCTGCTGAATGTTGTGAGAAAATTTAAGCAGCCCTTTGGAAACGTCCACATGGCTGGAAATGAAGGTCTCCTGCCAACAGTCACAAGGAACTGCGACCACCAGCCAACAGCTAAAGTAGCTTTCTAGGGAAGCAGACCCTCCAGCCCCACTTGTCCAACTGACTAAAACCTCAGCTGACATCTTAACTGCAACCTCACAAGAGATCTAGAACTAGAACCATCCAACTGAGCAGTCCCCAGATTCCTAACTCTCAGAAACTGTGTGAAATAATGTTTGTTCTTTCAAACTTCTAAGTATTGGGGTAACTTATTACACAACAATAAATAAATAGTTTCAACGTATAGCTTCAACGTATCTCCTCACAACGTATCTCCTCACAAAATATTTAACTACAAAAGGAAAAAGAATAATTTATCAATGGAGAAGCTTGGAGAACACCACACTAATAAAGAGATCAAAGTGAACATTATCAGCAATGAGGCAAGCCAACCTTATGTGCTACCTCCTGGTCTGAATCTTATTATGAGTAAATCCCAGACAAACCCAAGCTGAGGAATTTCCTGTAAAATAACTGTCCTGTAATCCACAAGAATGTCAGGGCCATGAAAGGAAGACTGAGGAGCTATTCCACACTGAGACTAAACAGACATGACATCTAAATGCAACAGATGGTTCTGAACTAGATATTATTGTGACAACTGGACACATTTGAATGTGGTCTTAGTATTAGATGGTATTAATTTATCAATGTTAATTTCCCAATTTTTTTGGTTGCATTGAGTCCTTCCTTGTAGGAAACAGACACTAAAGTATTAAGGGAAGATGGGGCATCAGGTCTCCAACTTACCATCAAATGGTTCTAGGAAAAAAAAGTTTACTATACTGACCACTTTTCTGTAAAATCTGTGATTGTTTCAAAATTTTATACAGATACATAAATTTTATATAAATATTTATATATGTAAAATTTTGAAATAATCACAAATTTACAGAAAAGTGATCAGTACAGTATATATAATTTTTAAAATGTATAATTTATATATATTATATATGTATATTTGTAATTTTAAAATAAGCAAAGGAAAAATGGAAAAGACCTATATGGAAACATCTGACCAACTGACTTTAATAGTGGGATGCCCTTAAGGCATCAAAGTTGCAAATCAGTTTTTCTCTGAAGTATAGTAATGTTATCTATCAGCAAGGGCACAAACAGATAGGAAGTACAATTACAAGATGAAGCATTCTCTGAAACCTCTGTATTACGCTAGTAATATCTGTTACACAAAGTAGTTTTTATTGGGGGGAGGTAAGTATTAAATATTCAAGAGAGGAAACCTTTAATAGATATTGGTGGTATACATCAAATTAACGGCAGTGTAGAATTACTAAAATGAGGGGTTTGTAGGGAAATCACAGTCTTCTTTTAGCACCACTTTTATATTCCCATTCTGGAGTATCATGCTTTATGCTCTCAACCCACTCCCCCCAACTCCCCAAAAAAGGCCATCCCTAGAAAAAAAATTATTTACCATTCTCACACCCAACCAAACAAAAATAATCTGTGTCTACCATGTAATACCCAATCCATATCCAAATTTCCCTAGTAGTCAAAGCAACTGACATGCAGTCAGGGATGAACCACTGATTTACAACATGTGAAACATGACTATTTTCTTCCAGTTTTTTCCACATTTTATATGGGAATATTCACTTTCTAAAGAAATTAACAACAATATCATAAAGCAATGAGACAAGGCAGTTAACAAAATTTTTTAGTCTTTACCTGAAAAGATCCACCTCATGAACAGTAGGTAAAATAACAGATATATGTGTGTCTCCCTAAGAGATAAAAAAGAAAAAAAAATAGACAAGATGTCACCCAAATTGCCAGAAACTGACTTTTATAATATGCCTATCTATCTCATAATCAATCAGCCATGTTGCCCTGTCTTCTAAGAGTCTCTTCCTCCAGAAGCAGCTACAAAGAGAATGGGTCTTAACAGTCTCCCCTAACACAGCAGGTCAAGGACAACATAGATTCCACCGATAAAACATTAATCCGGTGGTCAGATGTTAGATTAATTCTCAACTGTATGAATACTACCATAATACCAGTTGACATATATAACAGGCAAAATTTGTTTTCCTATTGCTCTCCATTTTTATTTAGTTCAAAGGAAAATGGGAGTGCTAATATACAGTTAAATCATTTCAAATGAAAAATTCATCCCCACCCATGAACAAATGTAACTTTGGGGAAAATGAAGGGCAATTATAACTACAGAATCCTTTTGATTAAGTTTCCTAAAAACAGAAGTCTGTTGACCACTCTTCTAAGGTAAGAGGTTTTGTTAGAATTAAACCTTGTTTAATTTTTCAAAAGATAATTTTCTCCTTGTCCTCACAATTACAGTATAAATTCTGAGTTCTCCAGTGTCTACTAGAGAAAGAACAAGAAAAAAAAATCGGAAAATAGGAAGCTTATTATCAATTCATTAAAAATTATTTAATAGGATATTTCAGTGATATTCAGAAATGTATCATAAACCCAAGAAACTCTACATTTGCTAGTTTAAAATTTCTGTTAAAGAGACTATATATGCTGGATTATTCTACCACAGTAGCACACTACCTGCTGAGTTAACTGCACTATTTGAGTTGTCCCAGGCTTGTCATGACATGTGGGAATCCGTACCTAAAAGAGAAGAAATTAACTTTGGCTACAAAAGAATGACCTTTCTGTAACTTGCGAGTCCTGCTACAATGAGGGATCAGAAGCACTCTATCCTGATGCTAAAAAGGTACACTCAACAATGCCTAAAAAGCCATAAAAACAAAATACTTATGTCAGATTAAAAACTAAAGTCATATTTATTTTTAGTCACAACAGAAGGTAAGTGAACCAAGGTCTCCACATTCCCATACACACAGAAATCACTAACCCACTGAGAAGCAAACGTGCTGAAAAACAGAAAAGGACATCAACTACATACCACTTCCTGTTTATTGTTCCAATCTTTGCTTCATTAATATACACACACCCAAACACACCCTCTCAAGCTTGCCAAACTATGGGATAAATCTCACAGGGAACCATGAGAACTCTCAACCCAGACCTACTTTTGATGATTTCCCATGGAAAAAACAGAACAGAGGTCCTACAGAAATGAGCACATCTAAAGAGAGAACATTGCCAAAAATAAGTTCAACTTGAAAATGAATTGCAAAAGCACTTACAGCACATTCATACAAAGCCTGAGAGCAAAATGCTAATTCATTGTATTAAAAAAAAACCTTAGTAGAGAACAATACCCTGGGATGGACATGTTGGTCTGAAAATACACATTAAAAAGATCACTTAAGACTAAGAACCAATGACCTGCTGTATTAAAAAAAAAAAAAAAAAGACTAAGAACCAATGGCTTTCCTAATTTCTTTTAAATTTTACTAACTCATACTCAATTCTACAAGTGTTCTGCAATACCATCCATTTCTGGAGGGCCATGAAGTTGCACAATTCTAGGAGGTGGCATTTACATTCACATGCATTGTATAAGAATGACAGCATCATGTAAACTCTACAGGATGAAAATGGGACTGGTGACCCCTGGAGTTGTGTGACTAATGGTTCTGTGCAGCAGGATAAATTGCGGTACCTTTGTAACTCCTCACATCAATGACAAGTGAAAGCAACAACAGGACTGAATGTTATTAGGAAGTTAAAATCAAAATTCATGTGTGAGCTTCCTAAAAAAGGAGACAAATGAAATATAAGCTATTATTACCTTCATTACTACCCCCATAATAGGCAGATGTAATGTTTTCCCTGGCATTGGTGCAGGCCATCGATCAACATCATTACAAGCTGAAAAATATAGTAAAATATTTCTTTAGTATAAGTGGAAATACTAAAATATTAAAAATGGAACATTAGAAGTTAGAACTCCACTTTATGCTTTCTATATAGCAGAAAAAATACACTGGGAAGGATGGAAGATAAAAGGCAAAAGTACTGAAAATATCTTATATTTCACCAGATATACATCTATGTTCTAGGATATAAATTGGTTAATACATGTTTTGAAAGCAACAGATTAGGTTTAAAGGGAGTTTTCCTACTCATTTATTACTACTAACATTAGCTACAAAAGCACACCACCTAGCAGATGTCTTCTCTCTGTATTGAGTGACATAAGGATTTCTGTTTAACAGTACTCTGAGTATCAGAATTGGCAACTCAATATTTGTTTATTATTATCCTAAAAAATAGGCATCATCCGTGCTGCAAAAGGAGAAATAAAAGATAGGATCTTTGGTGTTTGTAGGTAAATATGGCAGAAGAATTGTTTTACCTCTCTCTCCTATCTTACAGTCCTTAAAATTCTTAACTAATTTTTTTTCATTCATTTCCAGTAAAAAATTTAAAACTCCTTCATAAAGGTACCTAACTCACACAATGTTTAACTTACCTGCTTCCAAATAAGGTTCATTCTTTTCAAAATACTCTGGTGCTATCTGTTTGAGCACAGTGTGAAAAAAATGAATATAAGGTAGTTTGCTGATCAAAACCAAGGACTGGAGGGAAAAAAGAAACAATGTTTAATTTCTTAATGATTATAATTTTAGTTTGCCATTTCTTATATAATCAATTATTAACAAGCCAAATTCAGCGAAAAGTGTGGATTTTAAAATAAAAAGGCTTTTACAGTAGATGGTTAAAAGAAACATAAAACTATAGTGGCAGAACACCAGAAGTTTAACCTTATTACTACATTTTAAGAGCATAAAGACACATTCACAGATTTTCCTGCTGCGCAGGAAAAAGAATTTCCTATAAACAAACTAATGTCTTGGATAATTCCAAAGTCTGGCTACTATTGCTGTCAGCAAAGCAATATTAGGAATTAGCTAGGTAAACTCTTCCTAAAAAGGAAAGCACAAATTGTGATGCTTTTTCTGACAAAGAGCTATGACTGTTACATTTTAGAGTTCAATGGTTTTAGCCACATTCTTAGAAATTGTGACTTTATAGTTTGTGACCACTTCAGATATAGATTATGCTGACTTTTTAAAAATCTATTTTCTTGAAAACTACTTTTTATCTTTCCATTAGGCATCAATTAGTGGTCAGGGCATGTTCTGGTTACAAAAGGTAAAGGTGTGTCCCTGTTAGCTGGGATTAAATTGGAATTAATTGATATATATATATATATATATATATATATCTTTAGAAACAAAAAGATTGTACATTTAGAGTGGGAACAATAATGACTAAGATGTTGATCAAGTATATTTACTAGCTCTTCAAAAAAAAGATATTGCAGGCTTTTATTAGCTGTAACTATGTTACTATGTTACAATCTGTTTACTCTTTCCCTTATTCTAAAATGTGAAAATTCAACAGATTCTTCTGAGTTTTGACAGTTTCATACAATAACTGTAACTTACTGTCATAGTACAGAGATAGCAGGAAGGCAAAATTCAATAGCAGTTAAAAATCTAGGGACTTCCCTTGTGGCGCAGTGGTTAAGAATCCGCCTGCCGACGCAGGGAACACGGGTTCAATCCCTGGTCCGGGAAGATCCCACATGCCGCGGAGCAACTAAGCCCATGTGCCACAACTACTGAGCCTGCGCTCTAGAGCCTGCGAGCCCCAACTACTGAGCCCGCACACTACAATAATGAAGCCTGCACACCCTTGAGTCCGCACGCCGCAACTACTGAGCTCACACACCACAACTACTGAAGCCCGTGCGCTCTAGGGTCCGCGTGCTGCAACTACTGAGCCCGCGTGCCTAGAGACCGTGCTCCAAGAGAAGCCACCAAAATGAGAAGCCCATGCACCGCAACAAAGAGTAGTCCCCACTCGCCCCAACTAGAGAAAGCCTGCATGCAGTGACAATGACCCAATGCAGCCAAAAAAAACTAAGGACAGGTGTCTACAATCTAAAAAAAAAAAGATAAAATATAAATTCTAGTATGTTTAAAGATAAAATATCAAACACTTTAAAGACTGTTCATTCTAATAATTTCTATTCTTCTAACCACAATGTAAAAATATTTTTCTGTTAATGTATATGAAAATTACCTTCTGAAAGTAGCCTCTTTTTAGAGTTTTGTCTCGAACTTGTCGAAAATACACATATCCATAAAAATAGGCAGGATCCTTCTATAAAAGAAGTGACAAATTAAAAAATATATATATATATATAGCCATCCTTTCTTATTAAAAGCAGGTTCCTTTATAAACTTGAACTGAGATATGAGGTACACACAAAGAGCTAGTTATGCTTTTCCACCAATGCAAACAACAATCATGACAATAACTGGAAGATAAAAACCTGCTAACTTGCCCACAGATGAAATAATCATAACTAAAGTACTAAGGTCAGATTTTACCCCCTATAACTTACTCTGTTTATGTTCTTTATTCATATCTGTGGTAGTTAATGGAAGTTAGGAAAACAATCAAATTCTGTTTTCCCCAATGCTATACTTAGTTTTGAAAAAATTCTGCCTACAATTCTGAGTTAGGCATCAGTCTTATGAGGTATACTAATGCAAAATTTCAAGAGAGAAAATAAAAGGAGTTAAATGCCAATATGAATCTTACATAGACAGTTACATTTTTACCCAACAATAATGAAACACTGGAATATTTATCAACATACAATTTGAAAGGTCCAAAAAACTTAAAAGTTTTTATATCCTAATGGAATAAACTCTGGTCCAGTTCCTTATTTGATTGTTATTCTTTAAGCAAATATTTATTGACTACCTACTTTGAACAAGGCATTGTGTTAGAAAAGATAAAAAGATGTGTAAGACACAGTTCCTTAAGGAGATCACAAACTAAGAGCGATAAGAAAAGTACAAAAATGACTAGTATGTGATAGGAGGGCAGGTACCATGCAAAAAAGCACAAAGTGTTACAAAGAGGCCAAGGGGGAAGAGGTTACTTCTGTCTGTGGCGATCAGTATTTTGCGGAGGCAGCTAGTTTTAAGTTGGGCATTGAAGGATGGATATGATTTAAACAAAGACAAAGACATTTCAAGTTTAGACAGCCAAGAGTTTGAGCAAAACCACGCAGAGATAGAAAAATACAAGCTACCTCAGGAAAAAGCATACAGTTCAGTTTAGCTAATATATGGCACATGTATAGAAAGGAGATTAAGCTGGAAATCTGAAAGGCAAAGGTTTTATTTTGGAAGGCCCAAAAAGTGAGAACCAGGAAATATTACTATCATTAGCTCTTTATTCATTAAGCAATAAGTAATCATTTTAGATTTTATTTATTTTATGTAATATATATGTACACTTTAGCTGGGAACACTGTGTAAGATATATTGCACTGAAAAAGACAGAAGATGGATGTCTTTGGGCAAATATTTTTATCCTCAATAGCCCTCAATTCCTTCATTTGCAAAAGGAACTCTTTTGGAACAATATAGGGAGGATTAATAAGATAATATGTGCTTATTGATACAATGCCAAGAACATAAAAAGCTCTAATAAGTAGTAGCTATTATTATCAGCAGTTGACAGAATATGTTATTAGTGATAGCAAATGGTCATGAAAAGGACAAGATGGCTATAAGAGACATTTCAAAAGGTAACATCTTTGCTAACTGGAAGAGGATTCCTGTCATTAATGGAACCAGGAAGGTAAGCTGTAAATACTTATTTTAGGCAAAAGATGTCAAGTTCTTATTGGATGTGCTAATAGGACAACCAGATGGAAATGTTCTTCATGTAGTTAGAGATAAAAGTATGAAGTACCAAACAGAAATTCTACACTCAGGAATCATCTGAATTATTAAAATTGTTTTTAATAAACAACAACTATAAACCAAAGTTTATTCAAAAATCAAAAAGAGACAACAATAATTCTACTATAAAGCAGGTAGGGATTACCACAGGGAATCTTCAACTCTGGGTGATATTTACTGGTATACTACCACCCCACTTCCACATCTAAACAAAGAGTTTTAACACGTGAAAGAAAATTAATTCAACATTCTAATTTCTATAATTCACAATGGCATTATGTTTTAAGAATAGTAACTTTATAAAGTCTCTTTCACTCACATGCTAAATCCTTATGAATTAGACTCAGGAAATTCAGCAGTATAATACAGTAACAAAACAAAAGCACAACATTTCTGAATGCTATAAGAGGTAACTGAGTAACTGAGTTCTAAAGTTTCCTCTCACATAGACATTATTCTATTACTACTTTTCCAACCTTTAAGTAAACTGGTAAATCTTTCTCAAATTGATCCAGGAGACAATGCAGTGACACCCTCCTCCCAGAAGACTGTCGAAATCTAAAACAAAACTGGGTATCTCCAAGACAACCTAATGAAAACAAAAATGAAAGAAATTAATGGCAGCACAGTATAACATTTATTTATCCAGTTTTATCACATCTTAGAGCTAAAGGGGTCCTATCAATTACTGAAACACATTCTATCATGCTTTAGAGAAGAAAAAAGAGATCCTGACAGTTCGACTTGCTCTAAGCCATCTTTGCTGGTTAAAGGCAAAGCCATTAGTAAACTATGCATCTTAACTCCTATGTCCCTCTACTGTTTTTCCTATTCCATTTTCTCTATGTAATTAAAACTTTTTGAAAACTGTGTGCATGTCATGTTGATTCACAAACATAATTATGAGCAAAAGAAGCCAAATATAAAAGAACACAAATTGTTCAAATCCATTTACATAGTTTTTTTTTTTAATAAAGCAGGCAAACTAAACAATAGTGTTTAGGAATACATGGTTGGGTGATAAAACTATAAAGAAAAGCAAGAATCTTATTACTATAAGAATCAGTAGAGTGATTTGAAAAGATACATGCACCCCAATGTTCATAGCAGCCTTATTTATTTACAATTACCAAGGTATGGAAGCAACCTAAGTGTCCATCAACAGATGAATGGATAAAGATGATATGATACACACACACACACACACACACACACACACACAAATGGAATACTACTCAGCCATAAAAAAGAACAAAATTTTGCCATTTGCAGCAACATGGATGGACCTGGAGAGCATTATGCTAAGTGAAATAAGTCAGACAGAGAAAGACATATGTATGATATCACTTACATGTGGAATCTAAAAAATACAACAAACTAAGCAAAACTAACAAAAAAAAAGCAGATTCACAGATATAGAGAACTAATGGTTGGTTACCAGTGGCAGAGGGGCAGGGAATATAGGGGTGGAGGAGTGGGGGGTACAAACTACTGGGTGTGAGATAGGCTACAAGGATTATTGTACAACACAAGGAATATAACCATTATTTTGCAATAACTGTAAATGGAAGGCAAACTTTAAAAATTATATTTAAAAAATTTTAATAAAAAGTAAAAAATTGAAAAGAAAAAAGAATTAAGATAGTGGTTACCTTAGGTGCAGGGGAGGGAAATACTGTTTGGGAAGAGACATGAGGGGGCTTTTGTGGTGTTGGCAAAGTTCTATTTCTTGACCTTATATGTGTTTTATATTTCACAATGAGAATTTAAAAAAAAAACAAAAACATAGCAGACTCAGGAAGAGCCCAAGTAATAGACTTACTATTTTAATCATGTTAATTATAAAGTTTTTAAACTTCAATCATTTTAGCAAGCCTCTTAAAATATTACCTAAACTGTCAGGCAATAATTACAAAAAACTGTAAATACTCTAAAAAGTGAAAGACACAAGAAGTAGCCTGTCACTCAAATTCTTCCCAGTTACTGTATTTAAAACTAATGAGATTATATTAAATACAAAATGTGCTCAAGATTTTATTACACACAGAAGTACTTATATTTCTTTAGCACATCAAGTTCTCAAAAAGGAAGCAGAAACTCGATATTACGTTTAAGTGTTTTAAAAAGCAACTCAGTACATATACCTAAATGCACTTATAGAAACTAGTATTTCTTTGCTGGAGGAGGGAAGAAACAAAGGAGACTGGAGGGTGAGTCAGTTCAGTTTCTTTATTTGTCATAGCAGACGGTTCAAAATAAGGAAAATACATGAGACCTGAGATAATGGAAAATACTCCTAGCATTGTTTTAGTTCAACAGATTTATATACAGATGGTTCAGTTTTTCTCTTCAGAAGACAGAAAGATCCACTGAGAAGTATACACTAATTTCTCTGAGACACATAGCAAGATGTAGCAGAAAAAATGCAATGGATTTTAAGAAAGATGTATGGTCTCTGGAAAATGTAAGGAATGCTGAGCTTTGTGGAAAGAAAGTAATGAAGCTCCCACAGCCTTCAACCCCAACCCACCCCTGGCTCCACTCCCAAACCATGGGCATGCTGTAAGAACTTTCCGATGACTAGCTGTACCTGCAAGCTGTACAGAACTGGTCAGGAAGCTAGTTCACCAGGTCAAAAAGGCTTTAACCATAGTGTCTTTGTGAAGTGAGGTAAATGGTTCCCATTTTATGTTTCAGAAGTCTGTTCCCTCATACACAAAAGGTTACTAAAGAAAAACCAACTCTTTATCTGGGTAGACCTTTGTTCTCCATCCTGACCTCACTATTAACGGGACAGGAAAAGAGGTGTTACAGATTGGCAACCAGGTTATTTACATTTGTCTTTCAGAAAAGGATACCTGTGGAGGGCAGGGCAATCCTGATAACCTACAACCTCATCAAAAATAAATCTACCTTGTTAGTATGACCCAACCAATTTGCCTATTTAACAGGAGAGTGCACCTCTACATAAGCAGTATAATGATTACATATGAAAGATGGTTAAATGACTGTGCACATGAGGGAAAGGTTATAATCTGAGGAAAAAGGAACCACAATCAATGGGATCTAGTTCCAGGTCCATCAATAATTAGCCTTCTAGAAGTCACTTCGCCCAAGGTTCTCAATTTCCTTGTAAACAAAAGTTAAGGGGCATCATAAGATAATCTCTAAAGTCACTTCCAGCAGTAATATGCAATAATTCTAAAGTAAATCTCCACAACTGACCTACAATTGTACTGAATTCCAAGCATCTTACCCACTGTATTCACTAAGAAAACTAAAGACCTATATAAAGATCCAAAAAGACCTAAAAGTTATGCTATGTGCACCATAGCTTTCTGATTATTAACAAAAACAAACAAAAAAAAAGGTAAAAAGCTTTAATGGAAAGTATTTTTTCTTCACATAAATCAAGGAATAAAGATGAATTTATACAAATTTTAAGATTAAATGACAGCTCTCCAAAGAAAATACACCTTCACATGGCTTCTTGACTAAGAACCACATAAACTCTTTCCCTGATAAAGCAGCAGGGATTAAGGAAACAGCAAATTTCCTCAGCAAACCCCCACAGCTTGAGGAAAAGTTCCACTTTAATTAATCTAGAATAATCTTTACGAGCCCAGAAAACAGAACTAATAACCCAACACTTTTTAAACCAAGAAAATTCCTGTAACCTTCCCCCAACATCCTTTTCCAAACAACTAAGTTCTTACAACAGAAATCAAACAGAATCCCAGGTCAAAATTATTTTCATTATTTTGTCTGCTTTCAGAAGTGATTTTCCACCCTTTCAATACATGAATTGAGCACCCATTTCACTGAATGCTCACTCTGTGGCAGGCACTGTCCTAAACACTTTAGATACATTAACTCATTTGGTCTTCATGCTTCTCACGTAGGTCCCGTTATTAGTCCTGTTTGTGAGGAGGAAACCAAGGCACAGAAAAGTTATGTAATCCTCCAAAGAAATAAATCTGCTAAATGGCAGAGCAAGAATTTGAGGCCACGACATCTGACTCTGGAGCTGGTGCTCTGGACCATGACATCATACTGGCTCTTTCAAGTCAAAATGGACTTCAAAAACACCACTTCCACTAATATGAAATATCCAGAATAGGTAAATCCGTAGAGACAGAAAGTAGACAGGTGGTTGCTGAGGGGGAGAGGTGGGTAGGAGGAAACTGGAGCAGGAAGTTTCTTTTTCGGTGATGAAAATTTTCTAAAATTGACTTCGGTAATAGTTGCACAACTCTGAATGTACTAAAAATCACTGAATTGTACATTTTACATGGGTGAATTATATCTCAATAAAACTGTTTTGCTTTTTTTTTTAAAATGCTACATCACTGCCAACTGGAGCAGATCAAAAGCTCCTATTCTTCACTTAGAAAACGAAGTCCTGAAAAGCACCCCTCCAACTGAGGAGTTGCTGAACTCACTGGTTTCTGGGACACTCACTGGTTTCATGGCTCCTCCTATGCGAATGCCATGTGGTAAGCCACAAACTGCTCTCCTCCCATTTTAAAATTATCAAGGGCACAGATGATTTTACCCTTTACATCTGCCAATCAAACCAAGACTGCAAAGCTATAGATAAACGGAAGATGCTTTCCTGTATCAAAAATATTACTTGAGCGGCTTCCCTGGTGGCTCAGTGGTTAAGAATCCACCTGCCAATGCAGGGGACACAGGTTCGAGCCCTGGTCCGGGAAGATCTCATATGCCGCGGAGCACCTAAGCCTATGCGCCACAACTACTGAGCCTGCGCTCCAGAGCCCACGAGCCACAACTACTGAGCCCGTGTGCCACAACTACTGAAGCCCACGCGCCTAGAGCCCGTGCTCTGCAACAAGAGAAGCCATGACAATGAGAAGCTCACGCGCTGCAATGAAGAGTAGCCCCCGCTCACCACAACTAGAGAAAGCCCACGCGCAGCAACAACGGCCCAACACAGCCAAAAATAAAAACAAATAAATTTATTTTAAAAAAACTACTTGAGATTTGAGGGAAAAAAGCTTAACTATTTCTTCTAAAGGGAAAAGACAACTTCAGACTATTTTTTTAAATTAATTTATTTATTTGGTTGCGTCAGGTCTTAGTTCTGGCAGGTGGGCTCCTTAGTTGCAGCTCACAGGCTCCTTAGTTGCAGCTCACGAGCTCCTTAGTTGCAGCATGAGAACTCTTAGTTTTGGCATGCACGTGGGATCTAGTTCCTGGACCAGGGATAGAGCCTGGGCCCCCTGCATTGGGAACACAGAGTCTTAACCACTGCACCACCAGGGAAGACCCTTGATCAGTTTTGTTTTTGTTTTTTTAATAAATTTATTTATTTATTTATGGCTGCGTTGGGTCTTCGTTGCTGCACGTGAGCTTTCTCTAGTTGCAGCAAGCGGGAGCTGCTCTTTGTTGCGGTGCACAGGCTTCTCATTGTGGTGGCTTGTCTTTGCTGCAGAGCATGGGCTCTAGGCGCATAGGCTTTAGTAGTTATGGCACATGGGCTCAGTAGTTGTGGCTCCTGGGCTCAGTAGTTGTGGCTCATGGGCTCTAGAGTGCAGGTTCACTATTTGTGGCGCATGGGCTTAGTTGCTCCACAGCATGTGAGATCTTCCTGGACCAGGGCTCAAACCCATGTCTCCTGCATTGGCAGGTAGATTCTTAACCACTGCGCCACCAGGGAAGTCCCAGAGTATTTTTATATTAGCGGAAAACAGCTATAGAACAGTTCAGAGTAAGATTAAAATAAAACATGAGACCTTAAGAGCTAGCCCCATCCCTGGCCTTCAGCTCTATGTAGTCACCCTCTCTGTGATTAGAGTTGGAAACGCTGAGAAGCAGGAGTTTAGACCAGGGACTACACTTCTCAAAGTGTAGTCCATAGAATGATGCGAGTCCACAAACTCTTGTTACAATACATGACAAAATAAATACCCAAACTGAGAATACACATTTAGAAACCCTTATAGCGATTTGATATTGCCATGACAAATTTGGACTTATATTTTGTATTCTTTGGTTTTTCTCCCTTTCATTTTTCTAATAATTCATGTATACAGCATTTTATAAAAGCACCAGTCCACAACAGACTGGAAATTCTTAAAACACCCAAATGGCCCTTCAACACAGATGAGTGTGAGAAGCACTCCTTTCACCACCGGGAAGTGTAAAGTACATGACGACGTCCCAACTCTTTACATAGAAGAAAATCTGTTGAGACAAATATTATCTGCACATCTAATCCATCCAGAACAAGGATTGATATTTCCCTCGGATTCATCATCACTTGAAACTCTCTCTACTAATGCTAAGTTTTCTCTCTGGCCTTGTTTAGAGCATAGTGATTACAGTCCTTGGGTACCCATCACAGCTTAAGACTCAGGAATGCATATATCCAGATGATATTAATGGTAAATAATGAGAAAAATATCTGACAAATATTTATTAGAGAGAAAACATTCTTTAAACTTAGGCTCCTAAAGATAAAAGCCATTCAAATGGAACCAAAAGCTGAAAGCTAAAAACAAACAAAACAAAACTTTTTTCTAAAGTCACAGTATCTAAGTTGTGTGTGGGTAGTAGGTGGAGGAAGTGGAGGACTGGCAAATCCTCCCGTTGGGAATCCCAAAAGTATTCTTCTTTATCTGTATAACTTACCATAGAGTCTAAATGTTGTTTTACTTTTTTTAAGTGTGCACCATGGAAACAAAAGCTAGGTTATGATTCTTTCCTAAAGACTGCTCTACTGCACCTTCTATAACAATAAAGCTATCTTGGGAAAAATTAAATCCATTTCAAAGTTGGCATAGTACTAATTCCAACTTCCATTTAATGAACACATAAATGAAACAAACTATTTGGATAATCACAGTTCAGAACAGTGATCTCAAATATATGTAAATGCATAGTCTCTTGCTGGCTAGATTAATATTCTTCTGTTAAGATGGCAAGGTGTCTATTTTTAAGATCTTCTGTTGACTTTACTTCTAAGTACCAAGCATATTTTGAATAAAATGAACCACACTTCCTTTGATATGCAGCTTATAAAAAAGGCATTACAAAACATCTGTAGGTCATTCAAATGCCTAAAATACTGAACAAATTGGTTTTTTTTTTTTTTTTTGGCCCCACGGAGTCCTAACCCCTAGACTGCCAGGGAATTCCCTGAATAAATGCTCATTTACACAGATTTACACTTGAGTTTAACTTCCAATAAGAAAATGACTCATACAGAGACTAACTGCAAAACTAGAAATAAAAAAGACTATCAGACATCATACAATTAACTTCTTAGTCTTTTTTTTTTTTTTTAACTTCTTAGTCTTGATGCTCATGTAGAGAGGTGAAAGGGAGAGAGCCATGAAAACCAGCCATGACCTGAAAAAGAAGAGTGTGCAGTATAATCACATGAAGTCAGATTATCCTGTAATCCACACAACTCACCTGACCTTGAGTCATGGAAGTCCAATCCAATACTCACTACAATCAGAACTACATGTGTGCACTTTGTAAGGCAAATGTTATCCGAAATAAGGGGAGATCCTATAAGACCGCTGTATCATTATCTCGTTAACAGGCAAAACATGTGAAAAGATTCCAATAATTCCAGGTCAAAACAAAAGCCGTCCCGGGATCGCTCAAAGCCATCCTTTTAACTTTTTTTTAAAAAACATATTTCATGAAAGCTGAGTTCCAAAACTATAGGAAAAAATTCTGGAAGCATTTATAAGGAAAAGAGAAAATGCTTTAAAAAGCTAAAATGTCAAGTCTCCCAAATCAGATTATCTAAACTAAATTAACAGTATATTAGAAGTAACCACAAAAGGAAAGGGAACTGTAGTGCCTTTGCTTCATGGGATTCTAAGTGTGTGGTCTAAGAACTTAAGTGTTCTGGTCACTGTAAGCCTGAAAAATTATTTTCAAAGTGAAACACAAAAGGTAACCTGAAAGATATCAACTTATAGGACCACACAAAGGAAGAACTTGAAGGAGACCAGCAAAACCAAGCTTAATAATAATAGCAAACACTTATAAATTACTTTCTATACCCAAGCACTATTTCAAATGCTTTATATATACTAACTCACATAAACTATTGCAAATAACTGATGGCCATGCTTTATAACCATGTTTACCCTGATTTTTTTTTAAATCCCTGCTTTTACAGAGTTCTTGGCAAGCTCCCAAATCCTAAACTAAAAGAACACTGCTTAATATAAATCCTCAAACATACCAGCGTTGATGATTTTCAATCTCTTCATTATTTCAACAGTTTATGGCTCCATGATGTTTTACCTCATTACAAGATAACAGTTATTTTCAAAGTTGAACCAACGAAAATAAGTAAGACACGACTAGGATCATAAAAGTAGGAATCAAAATCACTAATCTGTTAGGATGAAATTGAGTTTGCATTCTACTATGTTATTTCAATTAATTTTCATATATTAAGAGTATAATCAGTATTCTCTGTATAAAATTCAACAGAAACACCACATGAAAAATAGTTACCTGAATTTGAATCTGGAAAAGACAAATAGCAAATATTGGTTTTCTGAAAAAGAAAACAAAAACTATATATGCTGACATATATACACCAATAAAAACAAACAGAAATAAAACAGTAAACTATATAGGGCAATATTTTTACTTACTTCTTTATCAGTAAGTTTGGAATGTTGAGGATAAATTACCTGGGAGAACAAGAGTTAAATTTTGTTAGACAAATATATGGAGTATATATTGTAAACATTAGCAGGTACTTCTAAAATACTAGTCGGCTATGATCAAATTGGTTTAAGAAACAGTTCACAAATTTAACAATGAAACACAGGAGAAGCTGGGAGAATTGAGGAGGATTTACATTTGGCAAAAAAAGTTTTGACTCAAAGTTATCTCTAAAAATTGGTGAAATTTTGAGTTATCAAGAACAATTTGAGACTTCCTTGGTGGCGCAGTGCTTAGGACTCTGCGCTCCCAATGCAGGGGGCCCAGGTTCGATCCCTAGTCAGGGAACTAGATCCCACAGGCATGCTGCAACTAAGAGTTTGCATGCCACAACTAGGGAGTCCGTGAGCCGCAACTAAGGAGCCTGCGTGCCTCAACTAGGAAGCCCATGTGCCGCAACTAGGGAGCCGGTGAGCCACAACTAAGGAGCCCTCGAGCTGCAACTAAAGGAGCCTGCCTGCCACAAGTAAGGAACCCATGTGCCGCAACTTAGACCCAGTGCAACCAAACAAATAAATAAATAAATATTTTTTAAAAAAGAATAATTTACTAATTGAATTGCTAATAACTCAAAGTTTTTTGAGTCTTTTCTTTGGAAGCCTAAAATCTAAAGAGAACTTGATCTATAAGCTTGTAGCTACTTCAAGAAATAATAATTTTCAATTGATTACAAGAAGTAATACAAATTACTAACTACTTATTAAAAGAAAAATGAAAAGGAAAAAATGATCATCTGCAATTTAAGAAACCTCAAAGGCCATCTTCCCACCATAGAGCCTATCTTATTTTCCTCCAATCCCTTTAAATAGTCATAGCACTTCCCTAGATAGGTCAATTTAGTGCCTGCAGTGACCCAGCCACCTTCTGAGGGAAATTCCTGCCCCACAGCCCCACGAAGCAAGCAAGACTAGGCCAGCACAGCTCCTGTCAGAACAAGCACTAGTAAACACCAGACCCAAGGGCACCCACTCTACAGGCCAATCAACCAAGTGCCCAGATGGGGCTGGGTATGAAAATTCTGCCCAAGAGAATACCAGTACTCAAGTGGGCCAGTACAGATTCTCTCGGGAATGTGAAGAAGAGATGGGATTCGGAGCAGCAGGTTAGCTAGTGGCTGGTAACCAAAAAGAGAGGAAACAACACAAAGTGTAGCGGAACTGCATTAATACTAGGTTGCTCTTCCAGTTCTGGAAGAATCCATGCATTCTTCTACTCCCCAGAGTTGCCCAGGTGCCTGAAAATCTTACATTTCCAGAAATAACATATAGTAATAGCACATTATAAACTGTATTAAGGTGGTTTCACATATTTATTTCATTTATTTAGTTCTCACAATAATAGACAAGGCTAGTAATGGTATCCCCACTTTACATATAAGAAAACTAAGGTAAGAAAAAAGATGGGGAGAATTCATATTACTGACCATCTTCTAGAGTTTTTAATTTTCACAACTCTGTCAATTCTTCACATCTTTACAGAAGAGGGGACAAGTTCACAGTAGTTAAATAACTCGCCCAAAATTTAGCACCTAGTAAGTGCCACAACTAGGACTTGAACTTAGGTCTGCCTGATTCCAAAGTACACAAGCCACCATTCCTCACTCCACCCATAGTAGCAATCATTAACTCACAATCACAGCCCTCTTCCTCCCCTAGCCAGGATGTGGCATATAATCCTTCTCAATTCAGGAGTATGAGGAGGGTCTACAGAGCTGGTATTGTTACATGAAAACCACCCAGCATTCCTGGAATAGAAAATGACACCAAAGCCAATATTCGCTCTACTTTGCTTTGTATCCCATGTTCTGACCGACCTGACTTAACCTCTGTCTCCACAATTCATGAAGGCAAGAACCTGGTCTGTTTTGTTCAACAGTCTATCTTCACACCTAGAACAGTTTCTGGTGCATAGTAGACACTAAAAAAATATTTCTTCCATCAGTGGATATACTCTCAGATTAGCTCTGTTAAACAACTCAGTATTTAGTAATATGTAATTCTTCTTTAAGTGTACGTAGATCTTCCTTGCTTCACCTTGAGACCATTTTACTTTGTTAACTTTAAAGGAGAAATGGCAAAGATGCTGCATGCCGCAACTAAGACCCAGCACAGCCAAGTAAATAAATAAATAAATAAATATTTAATAAATAAATAAAAATAAAGGAGAAATGGCAAACTTATAACCTATTTGGCCATATTCATGAAAATCTCTTTACATCTAAGTTAACCTGGAGTTTGCTGGTCTAAAACATATTGAGAAGTTTAGTGGCCTGTAACAGCTTAATCTTAGACTCTAAATTCACTTTTATGTGAATGCCCTTCAAATTTTTATTTCCTCAAATTAAAATACCAACTCAAAAGCAAATATACAAAATTCCATTTTTTATTACATAAAGATATCAACCATGGTTCATCTGGACATTGGTTTCCTAAGGTTTAAAATATTAGCAAGACAGTATAGAAGAAAAATGTTGGTATGTTTTACCCATATATATGAGTACCTTAAATATATATATATAACATGTGTGTGTATATGTATGTGTGTATATGCATGTATTTAAGGGGCTTATATATGCTCTATATATTTAAGTAAGTTAAAAGGATATAAAAACTACAGAACCTATCAAATCTGTCTTTCAGGGAATTCCCTGGTGGCCCAGTGGTTTGGACTCCACACTTCCAATGCAGGGGGCCCGGGTTCGATCCCTGGACAGGGAACTAGGATCCCACAGCTGCACAGCGCAGCCCAAAAAAAAAACCCACAAAAAAATAGTCTGCCTTTTAAAAACTCTGCCTGTGGGACTTCCCTGGTGGCACAAGAATCCACTTGCCAATGCAGGGGACACAGGTTCAATCCCTGATCCGGGAAGACTCCACATGCCACGGAGCAACAAAGCCCATGCACCACAACTACTGATTCTCTGCTCTAGAGCCCGTGAGCCACAAGTACTGAGTCCACGCGCCACAACTACTGAAGCCCATGCGCTCTAGGGCCCACACGCCGCAACTACTAAGCCCACGAGCTGCAACTACTGAAGCCACAAGCCTAGAGCCCGTGCTCTGCAACAAGAGAAGCCACCGCAATGAGAAGCCCACACACCACAACGAAGAGTAGCCTCTGCTCACCACAACTAGAGAAACCCCGTGCGCAGCAATGAAGACCCAACGCAGCCAAAAATAAAATTAAAAAAAAAAAGTAAAGTAAAAACTCTGATTGTACTAGACTGTCAAATAGTATCTAGAATTTCATTTTAATGTACTCTGTTAGAACTACTCAGTGTTTTATTTTGGAACAAATATGATATTCAAAAAGAAACAATGCATATTTATATGCTACAGCTACTGAAATGGCCACACTGTACCTAAGATCAGAAAAATCAGAAAAATTCAGGGACTTCCCTGATGGTCCAGTGGTTAAGACTCCACGCTTCCACTGCAGGGGCACAGGCTCGATCCCTGGTTAGGGAACTAAGATCCTGATTGCTGCACAGGCAAAAGAAAAAAATAAACAAGTGAAAATAGATTTTTAAAAAAGAAAAAAGAAAAATTCATACTTAACTTTAAAAACATCAACTCCCTATTTAAAAAACAAAAGAAAGAAAAGTAACCACTACCAAGTATCTAGAACTGCACAAATTACCACAGTTACTAGAATTATTACCTGTGTACATACTTTATGTTGTTAAAAAAAAAAAGTTTAAATATAAGTTTGGACAATCACTGTTAGTTTAGTTTTAGTCAGTTAGCTCCTGATAGCTATATGGGAAATAATCAACTGTGGGTTAGCTCCAGTACCTGGAGATGCCTCTCACTTGAAGCTTCCTCTCTCCATAGCTCAAGTAAAGGCATCTCTATTCCCCCAATCACTGGCATTCTGGGTGGCATTAAAGGGGGACAGAGAGCATCAACTAATGTCACTCTGGTTTTGTTACCTATGTTAAGATCTCCCATGTTACAGCAAATAAGGGAGAGGTGGCCAGGTAATAACCGAAGAGAAAAGTGAGTTTTATTTGATATAATTATTAAGGCTTAAAAATGATGACATATTTCACATCATGTTACAATAGAAAAAATGTGTCTCAGAAAAATATTAATATATATACTGGAAAAGAGTATTACAAAATGTTTTAAATGGGTCTATTCAAAGGTACATCTCTCTGCATACATCTACATCTCTCTAGCATTCCCAACTCAGTATGAAAATAATCATGGTCCCAGGAGGAGGAAAATTAGAAATACCAGCTAACTTACTGCCAGTATCATTTGGACATGGGAAAAATTCATGCCTGTCATGCACCCAAGTTGTGTGTGAATGGGTGTCTACCTGATGCCATGTGACTGGGTATCTGTCTCTACTGCATGACCCTGCCTGGTGTCCCAGGCCTGACAGAGACTACATTTCCCAAGAAACCTTGCCTTGATCTCCTACAGAAACATTAACTTACAAACAAACATCATCATAACCTTGGGGACTTCCCTGTTGGTGCGGTGGTTAAGAATCTGCCTGCCAATGCAGGGAACGTGGGTTCAAGCCCTGGTCAAGGAAGATCCGACATGCTGCAGAGCAACTAATCCCGTGAGCCACAACTACTGGGCCTGCGTGCCACAACTACTGAAGCCCACGCACTTGGGGAGCCCGTGCTCCGCAGCAAGAGAAGCCACCGCAATGAGAAGCCCGCGCAACGAAGAGTAGCCCCTGCTCACTGCAACTAGAGAAAGCCTGCACACAGCAACGAAGACCCAATGCAGCCAAAAATAAATAAATATTTAAAAATAAAAATAATAAAATAATAAAAATGAAACTGAAATACTGTATTAAAAAAAAAGAATTCCAACTAATAAATGCAGAAGGAATAAGGAAAATAGCAAATCACTATGAGAACACCAGAGTAATAATAGTTACTACAGGAAAGATCCACTTTTGGATGCTGAAATTAGCAAGCAAATTTGAGAAACAAGATACTGCACAGTCTCAAAGTATCTCCCACAAAATAAATATTTACTAATTATGAAGAGAAAAACAGTAAATTCACAGTGGATAAATCTGACAGACATCATTTTAACCAAGTGATCAAGGTTAAAATCACCAATAATAAGACATTTTAACACCAGGTACTCTTTGATATGATGCACCAAGAAGGGCACATCACGTCTGGGGTATTCTTCCCAATAATGTATAACCCCAGACTAATCATAGGAACACACCAGAAAAACCTAAGTTGAGAAACATACTACAAAATATCTGACCAATATTCTTCCAAAGTGTCAAAGTCATGAAATATAAGAAAAGACTGAGGAACTTCCACAGATTGGAGAGGGAGTTATGACACCTGTATGCAATGCAGGAACCTGGATTGGATCCTGAAAAAAAAGGACATTAATAGAAAAACTAGTGAAATTGAATAAACTCTGTTGCTCAGTACACAGTATCATGCCAATGTTATATTCTTAGATTTGATAATTGTACTATGTTTATATAAAATGTTAACATTAAAGGAAGCTGAATGAATTACTTTCATAACTCTAAAATTATCTCAAAATAAGGTTGTTAAAAAAGTAACACCTCTACTTCACATCATATTCAAAAAGTAACCCAAAGTGGATCAAAGACCTAAGTGTAAAAGCTAAAACTACAAAACTCTTAGAAGAAAATATAGGAATAAATCTTTATGACCCTGGATTAGACAATGGTTTCTAAGCTATGATACCAAAAACACAAGCAACCATAAATAAATTGGACTTCATCAAAATTTAAAGCTTTTGCACTTCTAAGAACACTGCCAAGAAAGTGAAGACGAACTGCAGAATGGGAGAAAGTATCTGCAAATCATATATCTGATAAGGGTCTAGAGTACAGGATCTATAAAGAACTCTTATAATTCAACAATAAAAAGTCAAATAACCCAATGTTTAAATGGGCAAAGGATCTGATTTGAAATTTCTCCAAAAAAGATATACAAGAGGTCAATAAGCACATGAAAAGACGCTCAATGTCATTAGTTATTAGGGAAAAACAAATAAAATTACAGTAAGATACCACCTCATACCTCTAGGATGGCTGTAATCAAAAGGACAAAGTGGTAGCAAGGATATGGAGAAATTAGGAGCCTCATACATTACTGATGAAAATGAAGTCACATTGGAAAACCATTTAGTAGCTTCTCATAAAATTAAACATGGAGGACTTCCCTGGTGGCAAAGTGGTTAAGAATCCGCCTGCCAATGCAGGGGACACGGGTTCAATCCCTGGTCCAGGAAGGTCCCACATACTACGGAACAACTAAGCCCGTGTGCCACAACTACTGACCCTGCTTTCTAGAGCCCATGCACCACAACTACTGAGCCCCCATGCTGCAACTACAGAAGCCTGCGAGCCTAGAGCCCGTGCTCCACAATAAGAGAAGCCACTGCAATAAGAAGCCCACGCACCGCAACAAAGGGTATCCCCGGCTCGCCGCAACTAGAGAAAGCCCGTGCACAGCAACGACGACCCACAGCAGCCAAAAAAATTAAACATGGAGTTACCATATGACCCAGCAATTTCACTCCTAGGTATTCATCCAAGAGAAGTGAAAAGCATACATCCACACAAAAACCTGTACACGAACGTTCATAACAGCATTATTCATCATAGCCAAAAAGTGGAAACAATCCAAATTTCCATCAAATGATGAATGGATATACAAAATGTGATGTATCTGGACTTCCCTGGTGGCACAGTGGTTAAGAATGCACCTGCTAAAGTAGGGGACACGGGTTCGAACCCTGGTCTGGGAAGATCCCACATGCTGCGGAGCAACTAAGCCCGTGCACCACAACTACTGAGCCCACGTGCCGCAACTACTGAAGCCCACCCGCCTAGAGCCTGTGCTCCACAAGAGAAGCCACCGCAATGAGAAGCCCGCGCACCGCAACAAAGAGTAGCCCCCACTCACCGCAACTAGAGAAAGCCCGCGCAAAGCAACAAAGACCAACACAGCCAAAAATAAATAAATAAATAAATAAACATAAAAAAAAGTGATGTATCCATATAATGATATAAAACTCAACCATATAAAGGAATGAAGTACCAATACATACTACAACATGGATGAATCTTGAAAACATACTAAGTGAAAGAAGCCAGACACAAAAGGCCACATGTTGTATGATTCCATTCATATGAAATATACAGAAAAGGAGAATCCATAGAGACAAAGTAGATAAGTGGTTGCCAGGAGCTGGAGGGGAAAGGAGAATGGGTCATGACTGAAAGAGAATGTAAGGGAAATTTGGGGGCAGTAATAATATTGCTTCTTGATCTCTAGGGTCGTGACATGGTATACTCACTTTTTGAAAATTCACCAAAATACAGATTTAGGATTTGTGCACTTTTCTACGTGTGTTACACTTCAATGAGAATGTTACTTACTTTAAAAAGTGGAAAAAATGGCCTGAAATCACAGTATCCTCAAGTCTAAGATTCCCACTTTCTCAAGATTGAAGTTAAATTACTCTACTAGAAAACTTGATCAGTTTGAAAATGGAATGGACGGTAAAGCATTTCTCAAAAAAAAGTAAAGTTTAGGTACAGTTTTCCATGTTTCACATCATTCATCACAGTAAGTACAAAAACATAAAGTACTTGTGAAAGAACTAACTAGACAGGAGAACATCCCAGATTATCTCCAGATTATATAATTTCATAACTGAATCAGAGATTAGTAATGTCCCAGATTATCTCCAGATTATATAATTTCTAATTAGTAACACCAATTAGATTGTAGAATCTGGGAGCCTAAGAAGCTCAAGAGGTCACTAAGGTTTTAAACCTCAAATCATAGAACTACATCAAGCTACCACGAAGTGCTACTATTTCACAAGGAAATTTAAAGGCCATTATTAGTACCCTGCAAATCCTATCCTATCATTCACTGTTGAATGGTCTACCTTCCATGCTAGACTGCAAACTCAATGAGGAAGGGATAATCAAGGCTTTATCTCCAGAACATACCATTGTCTGGATATGGTAGTTGTCCAGTAAATATCTGAATAGATGGCTCAATGAGACAGTATAGCAGCATGCAATTATACACACCCATTTCAATTAAAACAGTGAACATGCTGAGGATCAAATACTGAGGCTATGGGTCACCCAGAAGAGAGGAAGAAACACGAAAACCTTTCACACAACTGCCTTTATCCTTCTCAGAAAAATAAACAGAAACTTTGCTAAGATAAAGAAAACTGTGCTGACTACTCCAGGTTCCACCCTGTTAGGGGTTAAGGGGGAATAAATAGGCATTGGCTCAACAAAAAACAGAAGTGGGAAAAAAAGGGGAGTCAATTCTGCTACCTGCTCTTTTAAAAACGGCATAAGTTTGCCTTCACCCCAAAGCAGGAATTTATCTTCAATTTGTTAGAAAAAAAGTAGGGGGGGATCAGTAATGAAATGATTATAAATTGTCCTGCTTTTTATAGATAATTTAACTGGCCTGAAATTCTTTTCACCAAAGAGGTGAAATACAAACTATGTATATATACATATATGTATGTACACATATATGTACATACAAATAGGCTATGTCATAGATTATCAGCAAAGTGAAACCTAATAAACTTGATTCCCAGAAAGTGCTTTAAGTACTTGTGACTGACACAAGTTTAGCTTGGATGATTCACATCCAAAGCTGTGTGTTTTTATAAATAAATTTAAGGCAAAATAATAGGAGTGAGGGAATAGCCAAGATAGGCCCACACTGATTATTGAATGTGCAAGGACACTAATTATAAAAAAGGGGCTAGGGACTTCCCTGGTGACGCAGTGGTTAAGAATCCACCTGTCGGGCTTCCCTGGTGGCGCAGTGGTTGAGAGTCCGCCTGCCGATGCAGGGGACACGGGTTCGTGCCCCGGTCCGGGAAGATACCACATGCCGCGGAGCGGCTGGACCCGAGCCATGGTCGCTGAGCCTGCGTGTCCGGAGCCTGTGCTCCGCAACGGGATAGGCCACAATAGTAAGAGGCCCGCGTACAGCAAAAAAAAAAAAAAAAGAATCCACCTGTCAATTCAGGGGACACGGGTTCGATCCCTGGTCCAGTAAGCTTTCACATGCCACGGAGCAATTAAGCCTGTGCGCCACAACTACTGAGCCTGTGCTCTAGAGCCCACGTGCCACAACTACTGAGCCCGCGTGTCACAACTACTGAAGCCCGAACTCCTAGAGCCAGTGCTCCGCAACAAGAGAAGCCACTGCAATGAGAAGCCCGCGCACCGCAACAAAGAGTAGCCCCCGCTCGCCGCAACTAGAGAAATCCCGCGTGCAGCAACGAAGACCCAATGCAGCCAAAAATAAAAAAATAAAACAAAATTTTTAAAATATTTTTAAAAAGGGTAGCTAACATATTGGGTATGCATTAAATGAGAGAAATTAATTTTTACATGCTTTATCTCACTTAGTACCTCCAACAACGCTCAGGATATTATTTTGCCATTTTATAATTGAGGAAAATGAGACACAGAGAACTGAAGAAACTGGTCAAAACTCGGACAATTAGCATATGTTCAACACCCCAAAGCTTGTACTCTTTTCACTAGATTGATATTCTGTCCAAAAAGTTGATAGGTCATAGCCTTCAACAGGGGGAAAGCCACCAATGATTTCTCGATTCTTATAAAATTGGGGTGGGGGCTGGAGAGGTTCAAGAGGTAATCTCAAATTACAGATGTGTCACCTCCCATGATGTTCTGTGAGTTCCGTAAATTCACATGATTTAAAGGCCCTCAAAAAATGAAGATCATCTCTAAGGAAGTGTGTACAGGTGGCAAACAACTCTTCACACTATGAAGAAAAAAAGAAACTACTAAATATCCAAATTAGGGAAAATGGTTAAATAAATTGTGGTCCATAAAAAAATATTTATGAGGACTCTTTAACGATATGGCAAATTGTGAGAATGCTTATCAGTAATGGCAGACTCTTACAGCAGACCTATTTGGGGGACTGCTGCCCAGACCATGCTTTCAAGTGTCCCCTCCTTTTGCAGGGGTGAGCCTAAGTGGCCACTACAGTTACTGAAACACTGTCTCCTTACCGCAACTGACTGAACAAAAGGGAGCACCTGACCCATGCTGAACCAGTCAGATACTCTAGTATTCGAATTAAGCTTCTGCCTGGTTCCAGAATACAAAAGTAGAAGTTTGGCTAATATCAGTACCGTGGAAATCCAAAGTCAAGTGAAATGGGGGAGCAGATATTCAGACCCTTGCAGAGGAAATCAGTCTCAGCACAGAGAAAAGAACAGACATGCAAAGAGAAGCAAAGACAAAAGACCACACAGCTCCACAGAGACAAAGGCAAAAGCCTGGGGCTTTCCAAATCCCATGAGGTTCAACCCTGCTTCCTGCAACTGGTTCCAAAAGATTCCTTACAATCAATTTCTCTTCACTTAAATTTATTTGAGAGGATTTCTGTTCTTAACAATCAAACTAATCCTTGACAGATACAAAATTATATAAAGAAAAAAAGCATTAACAAAAATGCCAACTATTAATCTCTTAATATAATTATGAGTGATGTTTTCTAGTGTTTATAATTCCCTTTCTTGCCAAGTTTTCAACAATGAACATATTATTACTCAATGAGGAAAAAAAAAACTGGAATGAGGCAATTCTGGATTCAGATAATTAATTAAGGCTTTATTATAAAATCAGGTGATTTCACAGAGCTGGAAGTGACAAAGAGTATATAAAATTCAGAGGATTTCAAACCTTGTTCCAGAGGACCCTTAATGTCACTGTGGTGGTGCCAGAGCCATCTCAGGGGAAAAGAAAGAAGCTGAGCACACCTCCTGTAGTCAACACCTTTTGCAGTCTCTTCCCAGCTCAAAAGACCCCCTTCACTGTCCTCTTCTTCTAGGACAGGGTTCCCAACAGACATTTTATGCAACACAGACCACTCCTCCAACCACTCAGGTCTTCAGCTGATTATAGCAGAGTGAGAAACTGCTCCAAACAAGGCCAGAGTACCTTCCTTCGGTGTCTGGAATGAGAATGACATTCACTCTCTTCGTTGAAGTGGCCGAAAAGGGCAACTTCGCCATAAAGATTACAGAAGCAGAGAAGTTAGTTTTAAAGGAGAGCATGAAGCATGAACAAAATCCATAAAACAAGAGCATAAACAAGAGACTTCCCTGGTCCTGGGCTCTAGCCATTTTCTGGAAGTCCTTCTAGGTTTGTACCTTGGACATCTTGAAACACCTCTGTGGCCTTACAGCAAATGTGCCTTTTCTCCTTCAGCTATAGCTTAATTTCTGTCGTCCACAACCAAACATATACACACAGGCCCCATTTCAACCAGATTAGCCACTGAGGTACATCTGATTCTCATCTACCCAGAAAAAAAGTTCCCCTACTTTAAAAAGAATACTAATTCAGGCTTCCCTGGTGGCACAGTGGTTGAGAGTCTGCCTGCCAATGCAGGGGGCACGGGTTTGTGCCCCAGTCCGGGAAGATCCCACATGCTGCGGAGCGGCTGGGCCCGTGAGCCATGGCCACTGAGTTTGCGCGTCCAGAGCCTGTGCTCCGCAACGGGAGAGGTCACAGCAGTGAGAGGCCACAGCAGTGAGAGGCCCGCGTACCGCAAAAAAAAAAAGAATGCTGATTCTAGTACTTCAACTTCATTTTTCTAGTGAGAAAACTAAGGTCCGAAGGCCTCATCTTCACAAAGCAAAAGTTAGGGGTTCTCTTCATTGAAAATGAAAAAGAATTTCAGTGCTTCCCAAATACAGACTTACCTAGGTCTTACTGAGTCCAAGGCACTGTTCCAAATGCTTCATCAACATTAACTTACCTAACCCTCACAACAGTGCCATGATATAGGCACTGTTATCCTGTCACAGAGGAGTGTGAGGCTCAGATGAGCTAAGTAACGTACCCCAAGTCACACAGATTCAAGCCTAGGCAGTCTAGCTCTAGGGTCTGAGTTCTTGGTCAATATTCTACATTATCTCTTTAGTAGGGATTTAAGCTTAAGTAAGTGGCATTGTTTATGCATTTAAAATTTGCAACTGGTACTTTCTATCATAGCAGAACTGACTTCTTAAGTCTCTCGCGAGCCTAAGACTAAATGACTGCATTTCTAATAACACAACTGAGTTGGAGGATATACTGTCCAAACTTAGTTTTTAACCTATTTAATTAACTTCCCTTCTGAATCCCTATGGTTGTGCATTATAGGAAGTAGGGTGGGGCTATTACGTCATTTCTCCAAAACAATTCTATACTTACCTTCTTGCCCCATTACAGCCACCCCTCCTGTCCATTTTTGGCCTGGATATGGCCATATTACAAAAGTGAAATATATTTTCAACTATTTTGTTATATTAATTATTAATTTGTATTCCTTTTTCTTCATTTTAAAAGTGGGACTATTCTACATTCCTCAGGAAAACAAAACAAAATTAAATTGTGTTGCCTCTCAATGTGTTTATCTTTCTCGGGATCCTTTATTAGGGAATCTTCCCCACCCTCACCCTACACTTTCTAAAATCAGTGACTCTTAACCTGAGGACAATGCAACAGAATCTCCATAAATGACCCCCAGATAGTCAATGGAAGCATATACATGATTTTGTATTACCATTTTCCTTAGGGAGAGAGTTCATGAAGTTCATAACTTATCTGCATTCTGGACCTTTTAAAAATGTGAAGAACCAAAGACCTAAAGAAAACTCTGTGCAATAGCATATACTATGGGAAATGAAATTCAAAATAGTCTCAGTGATTCACATTTTTGTAGCACCTCAATACTTGCTAAGTATTGTTTATTAGGTCAGAAAAAAACATACACGTTATAAAGCATGCCCAAAGGGTCAGAGTCCAAAAGGATCTCCTTTAACTATTCAAAAATATAATCGACTACAACAACTCAATCCTATGCTTTCTGATTAAATCGTATTTTGCTATACATATAGCTTCAGGTTAATATGTCAGTGTAAATGATAGATGACATAAATCTCTTCTTCACAGTCTTTGGGAACTGTTGTTTCCATCTCAAAGTACTGTTCATGTATACACTCACTCTATCAATTTTTTATTGAACACTGTCACGTGCCAGGCACTGCATTTAGCCCTATCTGCTGGTGTGATTAATTCTTGGTTCTCCTATAAACTGTAGTCTTACTCTATAAATATAGGTTAGAGTATATCTTTCATATACGTCTGCTCAGCAACCAAGATAATGCCTAAATCTTAGTGGAAACTTAAAGTGTATTGAGCTGTGTAATGATAAAACACAGAGAAGACAGGCTGAATACACACTCCACATTAAGAAACACCTCCCTGGCCAATTTTCATAGCCCACTCATGCCACTAAAGTCAGAATGAGATGATTCATTAAAATCTGTCATTGCCACCAAAACAAACAAAAAAATCTTCTAAACATAGGTCCTTCTGACTCTACGTTTTTCTTGGCTACATAAAGACAAGCAATCTCTTATGTTACAAAAGGAACCCTAAATAATGTCAAGATTACAAGGTCTTTCAACAAGGCGCTATAAAAATGGAAAACTTGACAAATTCACAAGCGAACGATTTTCCTTACGTTCATCTTGCTATTAGCTTTCAGGCCGTCTCATAAGCAACATCAAGATATAAGAGAGATGAGAAACAAAAAGAGGAAAAGGAGAAAACCCCTGCTGAGACAAGCATTTCGGCTCAGGCTAAGTGGAATGTTCTGAGAGTCGCTGCAAACGACCAAAACAATCCATGAGTCTAAAAAAAGTTGGCTGTGTGAGGTCTGGCTAGTTCACCATATGTCAGGGGCATTGTTTGCTTCTTGAAAAAGTCCCAAACATCCCGCCTGCTGTCTTCTCCGGGTGCCGCTAACCATTCTAGTTATTCCTGTGACACCGGGTTAAAAAAAAAAAAAAAAGAAAAGAAAAGAAAACAGGGCCATCAACAAGTATTTAGGAGGGGACTAGAGAGAACTTTTCACCCTTAGCCACAGCCCACGATCCTCCCACGGGAACTGCCTCTGGACCGCAGCCCGGCAGACGGCGGAGGGGCTGCCGGCCACGCCCGGATGCGCAGCGGGCAGGGTCCAGGCCGGTCGGCCCGCGGGCCACAAGCTCTGCTGGGGCTGCCCCAGCGCCGGGACCGGGACGGGGCGCGGGGGCCAGGTGCGGCCGGGCCTCACCTCCACGGCTTGGCCCAGCTCCAGGTCGAAGCCCACCACACACACGCAATGCAGCCAGGCTGAGAAGCCGTCCCAGCGCAGCAGGCCCCGGCTGCGGCCCTCGTCCTCTTCAACGTCCTCTGGCGCGTCTCCCGCCGCCACCACGGCCGGCGCCTCGCGTTCCTCGTCCGCTGCCCCCGCCTGACCCAGCGGCCCGCGGGAGCTGGGCCCCGAGCCTGCCAGGCCCCGCAGAGCCATCCGCCGCCCCCTGGCTGTTTGCGCCGCCTCCACTGCGGACCGCGCTACAGAGCGCGCTCGGCTCCGCGCAGACGCAGCCACAGCTGCCGCAGCCGCGGGGGACGGGCTCAGCCGGGGCGGGGCCGCGGCCCATGTGACCCTGGGAGCCCGGCTCTGCATGGGTCCTCCTGTACCGGCCTCCCGGAGTAAAAGACGTCGCGCAGGCCCTTGACTGGGCTTGTGAAGCCTCCTTGCTTTAAAGCTCTTCAAGACTGAAGCAGTGAATCCTGGAATCCTCCTTCGCAGTCCAACGGCCAAGGAATGAATTATTCTTGGAATGACACCGTTCATAATTATAAGGTATTATCAAATTGTTAGAACATAATGGTAACGGTGGCTAACATTTATTGAGCACTTACTTTGTGCCAGATGATATGCCAAGTAAGTATTTGCAAATATTACTTCATTGAATCTAGTAGGTAGTCATCATTGTATTATTTCTTTTCAGGTAAACTGAGGTTCTGAGAGGTTATGTGACTAGCCAAGCAAGTATTAAAACTCTGATGCAGGCTTACAGTTCACTCAGGCAATCTGTTGACAGAGATCTGTGCCTTCATTCAGCAGCCCCCTCTCCACCAAGCCCCCTCCCACCTTTCTTGGCCTGGTTGCCTGTGACTCACTCAGCACTCATCCATCGCCAGACCTTTCTGGAACACCTCTACAACAACCTGAGGATCACTTTCTCTCAGCAGAGGTCTAGTCTCAGGCAGCTTAGTATTCTTGGAGATCGACGTTGGGCTGGGCACCCAGGAGGCACTTAGTCTATTGAATTGTTACTGATTATGGGTCCAGCGTGGTGCTACAGACTAGGATTTATTTAGCACCTACTGTGCTGAGCATAAACTGCAAAGTGGAAGTAAATCGGAAACACACAATAATGCCCCAATAGAAAAGTGAGTAAAAGACAATGCATAATAACTCACAATAAACGTGTTTTTAAAAAACAGCACAGTATTCATGCTTTTACACACATTATCTTACCTAATCCTCCCAACAGCCAAAAAGGTAGGTCCTATTCTTCCCATTTACAGATAAGGGCCCTGAGGCTCCATGAGATGATGGTAATGTCACAGCCAGTAGGTGGCAAAACAAAGACTTAAGCCCACATCTCTCTCACTGAACCTGAGCTCCTAAGCGTTTTGCTGCACCACCCAGTCAAATCTACCCTGTCT
The DNA here is from genome assembly GCF_003676395.1 of Aethalodelphis obliquidens. Lineage (NCBI taxonomy): Eukaryota > Metazoa > Chordata > Mammalia > Artiodactyla > Delphinidae > Aethalodelphis > Aethalodelphis obliquidens. The sequence goes on from NW_020837966.1 coordinate 6,401,046, forward strand.
GACAAGCATTGTTCTGTCCACATCCATAGGATTTTTATTTGAAGTAAGTGTTAGCATCTCTCTTTTCAAGGAGAGGGTCAAGCATTCTCAGACATCAGTAGTGATGTTTGCAAGAGTCTTTCTTTAGGACGTAAGATGAACTAGAGACAGCATTAACGTTAAGAGGCCAATTCTTTGCCCGAAGCTATCTGCCTTCCTACTCCAGAGAACTACTGTAGTTAGAGAGAAAAAATATATTCTGCATTTAAGTAAGTCTCTAGACCTGTTCTTAGGAAAGAACAGTAACAGTTTTTAGTATTGAACACAGTATTAGAAAGAGCACTAGACAAGTGCTAGTGGATTTTGGATTTTAGCACCTGCTCCATCCACAATCATGGTAGGCAGGCTGCTCAAAGACCCCGTTTCTGCATTGGTAAAATAGGAATGATCATTCTGGTCTACTTACATAACTGATTATGGGGAAGAGCCAAGCTATTGCAACATACACGTTTTACTGGACACTACCTCATTATTAATGATTAATGAGCTTTAAACACCAGTTGTTCCACAGGACTGCTTCTTTGACATGTGGACAGACTGCCATTTCCTGAAATGCTGCTTTATAATTTTGGATTAAGAGTAATCTTTTCAAAATGTAATATCCTGAAAACTATTAAGAGGACCATAAGTTTGATGAGAAAGAAAGCAAACCAGGGCTTTAAAGAATCTTAAAAGAGAAAAACAAAATCATTCCATCTGCTTCGAAAATACAAACAAACACTACTACACAAATCTTTATACACAAAACACGACAACCACGAGGGAAAAGAGAAAGTTCCCATGACTTTTTTTCCTTCCATCCTCATAACTTTGATATTTGACCTTAGAGTCAATTTTAGCATAGTTTCTATTGTTAATACTTGTATGAGATCTGAGGCAAAAAGGTACTAACACTTCTTTCCTTCTTGAGGTTCTGTCATTAGAACCTTTGAATCTGTAAGGATCTTAGATCAGTTTGTCTCTCCAAACCTCCCATCCTATTCGTGAATCTTCTGGTGTTTGGTCAGCCAGTCACCATTCTAACACCCCTTGTTAAGGTAAAGTCACTACCTTGCAAAGCTCCTATTTTCTGGATGTTCGTAAGGGCTAGAAAATTCTTCCTTTTATGGAGACAAGATCAACCGCTTTGTAATGTACACCCATTGGTCTAAGTTGTGCTTGCTGAGATTATACGGAAGAGTTCAACTCTTCTACATGATAGCCCTGCGAGTATTTGGAAGTGGTTATCCCACATCCTTATGCCTCTAGTTTCCAGGGTGAACTACCCCAGTTCCTCTAACTGTTCCTCAAAGGATGTAGTTTCTAGGCCATTCATCATCCTGTTGCCCAACTTGGGTGTACTCCAACTTGTCAACATCACTTTTAAAATGCTGTGCCCAGGAGGAAACACCATCCTCCAGGTGTGGTCTGACCACTGCAGAGTGTACTCTGGGACTATTACCTTACTTGTCCCAGCCACAGCCTTCGATTAATGCTGGTTCAGATCACATTGGCTAGTTTTGGCAGCTAGGTCACATCACTGGCTCAGGTTGCTTTTACTGTCAACTAAAGCCCTGGGTCTTTTTTCATGTGAGGAGCACTTAAGTCAGGGTAGACTGCTATAGCCAAGAGCGTGACTGGATTCACGGCTCTGCTGATCTTCTAATATTACCAGCAATACTGAGAGCAGGATTAAAAACATTCCATACTTCCCTATTCACCCGTAACCAAACTCCTGGCATTTCAGCAATTTTCATAGTTGAAGAAGAAGAAAGATAAAAGGAAAGGGTGAGCTGTAGATAATGGTGTGAATTGCAATGCCAAGGTCTCTGGACTTAGTTTTACCAAAAGGACCTGAAGGGAATCCAAATGTCCTGGATATCCACCTACTTGGGCAGCCAGAGGACTTCCTCTTGCTCCTGAGCTAAATGCTGCTGCAGCTGCTCGGGCAAGAAAATAGAGAGAATATAGGGGTTCAAGTGCCAATGTGTTATCAGTAGAGAACTGAGTTTACTGCCACATGACTCAGAGACAAGATGCTCAAATGCACGTTTTGAAGGGAGGATCCAGGCAAAGAAGACAAAATATACTGTTAGGCGTTTCCTAAATAGTACTTGTGAAAGCTTTAAAAAAAGAAGATGAAGAGCTTTGGTTTTTCATTTTTACGTTCCTAATATCTATACATGTGACAGGTACTCAGTAAATATTTACTGAATGAATGAAAACACTAAAAAAATCTTTAATTGCTCTTCTCCTATTTTACAAAAATTTCCTTTCATGGTCAGTTGTATGAATACGTGAAAAGTCAACATAAAAATGTTTCTTAAATGTAGTTCACTCTTAGCTTATGAAAAGTAAACATAGTAACACCTCACTTTATTTGAAGGTTACTTTACCAACTGTTTGACCCAGTTAGTACCAGGAGGTAGGTTTAAAAGGCTCACTACGAAATGCCAAACAGAAAGGATAACCAGTGAAGTTCATGCTCTTTAATCAGAGAGATGTGAGGCTTTTACTCATAAATTATTTTGACTAAATCTACACATAATTCTAGTAGATGTGCTAGTCTGGTTTCCCAGACTAAGCAGCAAATAAGAGTGAAGAGGCTGCTTGAGGCTGAGGATGAGAAGAGCAGGAAGCAAAAACCTACAGTTAACAGAATGGAAGGAAAAGGAAGAAAGAAGTCAGAAAACAAATTCAGAAAGACACACAGTAAACTATTAATGGTGGTTGCCCCATGGGGAATAGAAGCGCTGGGGAAAAGAAGTGCTGATGAATAGAAATAAGGAGCTTTGCTTTTTATCTTACACAATTCTGTATTGTTTTAGTTATTTGGAGAGGGCATGTATTGCTTTTGTAACTAAACACTGAGAGATAACAAGAGAGGGCTTCCCTGGTGGCGCAGTAGTTAAGAATCCACCTCCCACTGCAAGGGATACGGGTTCGAGCACGGGTCGGGAAGATCCCACCTGCCGCGGAGCAACTAAGCCCGTGCGCCACAACTACTGCTCCTGCACTCTAGAGCCCACGAGCCACAACTACTGAGCCCGCGCGCCTAGAGCCTATGCTCCGCAACAGGAGAAGCCACCACAATGAGAAGCCTGTGCACCGCAACGAAGAGTAGCCCCCGCTTGCCGCGCACAACAACAAAGACCCAAAGCAGCCAAAAATAAATAAAATAAATAAATTTTTAAAAAAGAGAGAGTCCTACTGTCCAAGAGTGTGATAGAGTTGCTTATAATCGTGAAGAATTGGAAACTACTAAATGTCTAACAAGGGGAGATTGACTGAAAAATGCCATTCAATAGACTATTCAGCAGTCATTAAAAATGTCATATAAAGATGTTAAAAAAAGTCATAAAAGAATATTTTGTAGCAAAGAAATGTTCAAATTATATATTTTAAGTAGAAAAAGGTAGGTCACAAAATATAATGAATGATCCTGTTTGTATAGACTATCTAAAAAAAAAAAAAGACACTGGAGTTGATAAAAAAATATCCTGACTTAGGAGAAATTTTTTGCTTAGAATTAAACATTTCTTTTTTTTCATCTGTGTAATATCTATTTAACTAAAAGCTTTCTTTATATATATATTTATATAATAAGAAAACAACTGAAACAGAAAGGAAAGGAATTAAATCACAATGTTTTCACTAATATCTTTGTGGCAGAAATTGCTATGCCACTGTGATGATTAATTTTATGTGTCAACTTGACTGGGCCATGGACTGCCCAGATATTTGGTTAAATATTATTCTGGTGTGTATATGAGGGTGATTCTAGATGAGATTAACATTTAAATTGCTGGACTTGAGTAAGGCAGTTTGTCCTCCCCAGTGTAGGTGGGCCTCATCCAATCCATTGGAGACATAATAGAACAAGAAAGGCTGAATAAAGGAGACTTCCCTCTCTGCCTGACTGTCTTAGAGCTGGGACAACAGTCTTCTCTTGCCTTAGGTAAGACTCAGACTCAAACTGGAACTTACACCATCCCCTCTCCTTGTTCTCAGACCTTTGAACACAGACAGGAACTATACCATTGCCTCTCCTGGGTCTCCAGCTTGCCTTTGCCGATCATGGGATTTCTCAGCCTACACAACCGCATGAGCCAATTCCATATAATAAGTCTCTCCCTCTCCCTCTCTCTCTGTATATGTATCTCAGTCCTACTGGTTCTTTTTCTCTGGAAGCTAATTAATACAGATTTTGGTACTGAGAGTGAGGTGCTACTGTAACAAATACCTGAAAATATTGAAGTGGCTTTGAATTGGACAAGGGGTTGAGGCTGGAGGAGTTTGGAGGTGCCTGCTAGAAATATGGCCATTAAGGGCAATGATTTTGGTGAGGACTCACAAAGAAAAGGGGAGAACTGGAGGGAGAGCTTCCCTCTTTTTAGAGAATATGTAAATCATCAGTAGAATGTTAGTATATATATGGGTGGTAAAGGCTATTCTGGTGAGATCTCAGATGGAAATGAGGAACATGTTATTGGACAATGGAGAAAAGGTGCTCCTTGTTATAAAGTGGCAAAAGAACTTGGCTGAACTATATTCTAGTGTTTGGTGGAAGGAAAAACTTGCAAGCTATGAAACTGGATAGTTAACCGAGGAAATTTCTAAGCAAAGTGCTGAAGAAGCAGTTTGGTTCCTTCTGGACACTTAGCATTAAACGCAAAAGAGAGAAATGAGTCAAAACAATGAATTGTTGACAAAAAATGAACTAGAACTTTAAAATTCGGAAAATTCTCACCCTGTAGTGGGTATGAGCCACAGCCCTAATCAGCCACCCCAGCACAGAAGGAAGGCTGTCAGACTTCTTAGACCCCACAGAACTGGACTGTGGAGCTAGGCAGCTGCAAACGTGTGCTGTTCTTCAAGGCAAAGGAGGAATGACCACAAAGGTGATTCAGAGATCATCGGGGCTGCCTCCTCAGTTTCAAGGGTTGGGGTGATCTGTTGCTTCCGATTCGCTGGGCCAGACTGCAGCCACCTGGAGCTTGGGGGGTGGGGCCCCCCACCTGGCATAGCTACAGAGGTGGGATCACCCCATTGGGTCTGGAAAGCAGAGCATCGAACCAAAGAGGATTATTCTCAGGCCTCAAGATCTAATATTATTTACCTTATGAGGTTTTGGAATTACTTGGGATCTGATACCCTCTTCTTCCTTACAATTTCTCCCTTTTGCAACAGTAAAGTCTACCCTGTACCTGTCTCACCATTGTATTCTGGAGCACATAACTTACCTGGTCTCACAGGTTCACAGCTAGAGAGGAATTTTGCCTCAGGATGAATCATACCTCGTGTCTCACCCATATCTGGTTTAAATGAGATTTTGAACTGTAGACTTTAAAGTTGATACTAGAATAAGTTAAGGCTTTGGGGGCCATTAGGATTAAATGAATGTATTTTGTATGCAAGAGGGATGTAAATTTTTGGGGGGGGTTGTCAGGGGTGGAATGTTATGGGCTGAATATTCATATGCTGAAGCTCTAACCCCCTATGTGATGGTATTTGGAGCTGGAAGATAATTAGGTTTATATGAGGTCATGATAGTGGGGCCCCTTGATATGATTAATGTCCTTGTAAGAAGAAACTAGACCTCTCTCTCTGCCATGTGAGGACACAGCAAGAAGAGGGCCATTTGGAGGAGTGCCCTCTTCAGGGAGCTGAGTTAGCCAGCACCAGAACTATGAGAAGGAAATATCTATTGTTTAAGTCACCCAGTTTGTGTTGCTTTGTTATAGCAGCTCCCGCTGACTGAGACAGCCCCCCAATATCCATTATCCCCCTTTTCCTTAGTAATGCAGGCTGGTTTAATTTGGAGTGGCACTGAGCCCAACTAAAAGACTACATTTCTCAAGCTTCACAGAAGATATATGTGACCATGTGATGTATGCAAGAGTATTGATTAGAACATCTGGTTATACTCTTTAAAAAGTACACAGGAAGGGCTTCCCTGGTGGCGCAGTGGTTGAGAGCCCACCTGCCGATGCAGAGGACATGGGTTCATGCCCCGGTCCAGGAAGATCCCACATGCCACGGAGCAGCTGGGCCTGTGAGCCATGGCCGCTGAGCCTGCGCGTCCGGAGCCTGTGCTCCGCAATGGGAGAGGCCACAGCAGTGAGAGGCCCGCGTACCGCAAAAAAAAAAAAAAAAAGTACACAGGAAAAAAGAAAAATATATGTTTATATAGCAGGCAGTTCTTGCCCTTTTGTACTCCTCTGCTTCCTCCTACTGCCACCCTGGGCATGAAGCCCAAAATTGCAGCAGCCATTCTGGGACCATGAAGAAAATATCAAGAGACTCACATCCATAAGTCACCAAACCAATACCAGTAACAACCTACCTCTGAACGTCAAAATTAACCCTTATCTGTTCAAGGCACTATAGTTAGATCTGTCATTTGCAGCCAGATGTGATTCATAACTGACATGAGTCAGCTTTTGTATTAAAGCTTTTACAGTGTACAAACCTACATCAGAAAGCTTTAGAAGTTAAATGCTAGAAACAAGTTTGTGTATAGAGTTGATTCTCAGTTCATTACTTTTATATAAAAACAGAATTAAAAATAATTTGTTTTGCAGAGCTAGGATTTGTTTTTTTGTTTTTGTTTTTGTTTTTTTGCAGTATGCGGGCCTCTCACTGTTGTGGCCTCTCCCATTGTGGAGCACAGGCTCCGGACGCGCAGGCTCAGTGGCCATGGCTCACGGGCCCAGCCGCTCCGCGGCATGTGGGATCTTCCCAGACAGGGGCACGAACCCATGTCCCCTGAATCAGCAGGCCGACTCTCAACCACTGCGCCACCAGGGAAGCCCTAGGATTTGTTTTTTGTTGTGAATTCCCACTGCTCCTACTTGGCTATCACTCATTGCATCTTCTGCTTAAGAGTCCCCAGTTTTCTGGAATCCCCTGATGGTTAGGACTCCGCGCTTTTCACTGCGAGTTCGATCCCTGGTCGGGGAACTAAGATCCTGCAAGCCGCGTGGCACGGCCAAAAAAAACGCAAAAAGAGTCCCCAGTTTCCCAACAGGAAGCCACCCCATGATCATTCTCAGTCCATGAGGTTCAGGAGGAGGTAAATGCTACCCCTGAACTGCAGTGTGGGCATACAACCCCATCCTAGCTAATCAGTGTATTCCATAGACCTAGAACAATGATGAATGCAGGCACATCTCCATGTGTGACTCATTTAAATGATGCAGCTCAACTCTGGGAGGCATTAGAACTGCTCTGAAAGAGGCACTGTCCTAACACCAGGATTACTGAGAGGATAGCTTGGAGCTGTTAGCAGCCTTACCACCATAAATGAAGAAATGGCCCTAGAGATCCATTTGACCCTAGATTTAGCCAAGCCTGAACTTTTCAGATATATAAGTCAAATAAATTTTCCTTTTTGGTTGAACTAGTTTGAGCTAGCTCTTCTAACATTTGCAAGCACATGGTAAATAATCCTGATTCATTACATTAGCCTTTTATCACATCGAGTTGCTCATAGGAAATCTTCCCTGAGAATTTATTTGCCAAAAAAGCAGTATAATAGTATACTAACATAATACATTGCTTCTGGGTTTTTATATTATAAAATAATCCACAACTTATTTTTAATTGGACAAAACAGGGAGAAATACTATTACTATAATATAATCATTATCACCTAGCTAAAGGATATTTATCTCTACAAAATTATGAAGCAACTATCACTGAAAAATAATCTTCAAAAAAAGATAGCTCAGGGCTTCCCTGGTGGCGCAGTGATTGAGAGTCCGCCTGCCGATGCGGGGGACGTGGGTTCGTACCCCGGTCCGGGAGGATCCCACATGCTGTGGAGCGGCTGGGCCCGTGAGCCATGGTCGCTGGGCCTGCGCTTCCGGAGCCTGTGCTCCGCAATGGGACAGGCTGCAGCAGTGAGAGGCCCACGTGCCACACACACACAAAAAAAGATAGCTCAACTCATTCTCCCTTCCTTCCTTCAAATATTTAACTTATAAAAGCTATAGTCTTAAATTGTGAGGGATAGCAAACTGAATGTGATGTTTTCTAGGACTGTACAATTTAGCAGAGCAGACAAAACATGAATGCTAATAACCGTTTTACACCATTTTCTAAGAATTGGAGAATAATAAGAGAAGTATCTAGAGGAGGTTAAAAAAACCCACAAAAAACCATGATTCTGTCATATTATTAGAGCTGTTAGAGTTCTTAAAAATCCAACAATTCTTTCAGCACATGGTTGAGGAAATTGTAGCTCACAGAGCCAGTGACTTATTTCCCATTGCAAGTCAGTGGCAAAATCCTGTTGGAAGCCAGAGCTCCTTAGACACAGTCGAACATTCTTTCTTAGTACCCCACCCTACCTCTGTTAGGAGAAAAGCAAAATACCAGGCAAGTTTCTCAAACTATACTTTTTCTTCTGCACAACCTGAAATGGAGAGAAAATCTCAAAGACCCCACTAAAATAAGCTTGATTCTCTTTTTGTCATATACAGAGGCAATCCGGAAAGGCTCTGCCTAGTTTTGAGAGTTTGCCTTTAACTTTCAGTTATGATTTTTCTCTCATTGACTTTTTTTTTTTTTTTTTTTTTAGTCTAACCTTGAATGTGCAGCAACCCTGCCTGATAAAATCCCAACCAGCTTGTTTTGAACATGTTTGTTCTCTTCTGTATTCTGGGCAAACTAGTGGAGTCTGATAGCCCAAACTGAAAGAGTTACCTAAGTTAAACTTAATCCAGGAAGTCTTTTTTGGCTGATATCCCAGCTGGGCAGTGCCAGCCTGAACAAAAGGCTAAGATACTGCAAATTCTAATTCAAGTGTGAGTAAGAGTTTTGTCTAAGGAAAATAAAAGAAATACAGTGACTCCAAACTAGGACTGCTATTCCTAGACACCTTCTTGTGAAGAATTTACTTAGAAGACCAGTTCTTATTGGAAATAATTGCTGTGAAATGTGTATTTTTGCACTGTTGCTGAGATGGCAACCCCTACAAATAATTTTGGAAATTATTTGTAGGATTAAAAATTTTGTTTCAAAGAAAAACAAAGTCAGAGGACTCACACACCCTGATTACAAATCTTACTACAAAGCTACAGTTATCAAAATACTGTGGCGCTGGTATAAAGACAGACATATAGATCAATGGAATAGGATAGAGAGCCCCAAAATAACCCATTGCATATATGGTCAAATGATTTTTGACAAGGGTACCAAAACCATTCAATGGGGAAAGGATACACTTTTCAACAAACAGTGCTGGGAAAACGATATCCATAAGATAGAAGAAGAATGAAAACAGAATGAAGTTGGACCCTTACCTTAAACCCTATATAAAAATAACTCAAAATGGATCAAAGACCTAAATATAAGGGCTAAACCTATAAAGCTCTTAGAAGAAAACATAGAAAAAAAGCTTCATGACATTGGATTTGGCAATGATTTCTTGGGTATGACAGCAAAAGCACAGGCAACAAAAGAAAAAATAGGTAAATTGGATTTCCTCAAAATTAAAATTTTTTGTGCATCGAAGGATGCCATCAGCAGAGTGAAAAGACAGCCTACAGAATGGGAGAAAATATTTGCAAATCATTAATCTGTTTAGGGATTAATATCCAAAATATCTAAAGAACTCCTACAACTTGAAAGACAACAAAAAACAACCCAATTCAAAAATGGGCAAAGGACTTAAAAAGGCATTTCTCCAAAGAAGATATACAGATGGTCAATAAGCACATGAAAAGATGCTCAACATCACTAATCATTAGGGAAATGCAAATCAAATCCATGAGAAACCACTTCACGCCCATTAAGTAGGCTACTATCAAAAACAAACAATCAAAAACAAAAGAAAATAACACGTTAGTGAGGATGTGGAGAAATTGGAATCCTTGCACATTGCCAGTGGGAACATAAAATGATGCAGCCACTGTGGAAAACAGTATAGAAATTCCTCAAAAAAATTAAACATAGAATTGTCACATTAAAAAAAAAAAAGAATTGTCACATAATACAGCAATCCCACTTCTGGGTATATACACCAAAGAATTAAAAGCAGGGACTCAAACAATTATTTGTACATCAGTGTTCATAGCAACATTATTCACAATAGCCAAAAGGAGGAAACAACCCAAATGTCCACCTACAGGAGAATGGATAAACAAAATGTGGTATATACATACAATGGAATATTATTCAGCCTGAAAAAGGATTAAAATTCTGACACATGCTGCAACATAGATGAACCTTGAAGACATGATGCTAAGTGAAATAAGATAGACACAAAAAGTCAAATATTATATGATTCCACTTAATATGAGGTGCCTAGAGACTCATATAAGACTCAGAGACAGAAAGTTGAATGGTGGTTGCCAGGGGCTAGGAGGAGGAGGGAATGGGAAGATATTGTTTAATGGGTACAGAGTCTCAGTTTGAAATGATGAAAAAGTTCTAGAGATGGATAGCTTTGGTGGTTGAACAACAATCTGCATGGACTTAATGTCACTGAACTGTATACATAAAATGGTTAAAATGGTAAATTTTATGTTATGTATATTTTACCACGATAAAATAAAATGTTGGCTTCAGGCACAATCATACATTGAAAATAATTTTCAATTATTTTCAATAGCCAGGTTTGCTGAATTATAGGTTTGTTTGTTGTCAAACAATAATATGTACTTAAGAGTTTCATTCACTCATTTTTTAATAAGTGCTTTGAAATTTCATTCATAAATATTTATTGACAACTAGCTGAGGTTACAAAAATGAGCAAAACAGACATAGTTGCAGCCATAGCAGAGCTTACAGTTTGTTGTGGGAAACAGGTAAAAAGAAAGTAAACAAGGGACTTCCCTGGTGGTCCAGTGGGTAAGACTCTGTGCTCCCAATGCAGGGGGCCTGGGTTTGATCCCTGTTTGGGGAACTAGATCCCGCATGCATGTCGCAACTAAGAGTCTGCGTGCTGGAACTAAGAAGTCCACATGCTGCACCTAAAGATCCCATGTGCCTCAACGAAGATCCCACTTGCCACAACTAAGACCCAGCACAGCCAAAAATTTTTTTTAAAAGTAAGCAAGCAAATAACTAAAAATAATGACGAATTATGTGTAAAGAAGTAAATGTTGTGGTAAGATACAGATTAATGGGGGTGGGAAAGACCTACTTTAGAAGGATTTGATAGATGGTGTATTAGTCTGCTAGGGCTGAATGATATGATAAAAATAAATATTTGATTTGTGTCCCAGGTTGCTGGCATACAGCACCTAAAACCATTGGAGTCTCTGGAGTGATAAGAGGGAATGTTGTATGCTAATGAGATGACTGGTGACTGGGGCCCCCTAGATAGCTTCAGACTGGGGGCTGGTTGCCAGAAAGGCATAATTAGAGGGTTGGAACTTTCAGCCCCACAGAAGGGGAGGGGAGAGGTGCTGGAGATTGAGCTAATCACCAGTTGCTGGTGATTTAATCAATTGTGCCTACATAATGAAACCTCCATAAAAACCCCTGAATGATGGGGTTCAGGAAGCTTCTGGGTTGGTGAACACATGGAGGTGCTAGGAGAGACCATGGAAACTCTGCACTTCTTCCCCATACCTTGCCCCATGCATCTCTTCCATCTGGCTGTTCATGAGTTGTATCTTTTATAATAAACTAGTAATAGTAAGTGAAGTGTTTCCCTGAGCTCTGTGAGCTGTCCTAGCAAATTATCAAACCTGAGGAGGGAATTGTGGGAACTCCTGATTAATAGCCAGTTGGTCAGAAGTACCTGGGACTCGTGACTGGTGTCCGAAGTGGGGGCAGTTTTGTGGAACTGAACCCTTTCACCTGAGGGATCTGATGCTAACCCTAGGTTTATAGTGTTAGAATTGAATTGAATTGTTGAACACCCACTTGGTGTCCGAAGAGTTGGAGAATTGGTTAGTGTGAGGAAAATATCCATACATTTGGTGTTAGAAGTATCATGAGTAAAAAAAATTCAGAGGCTGCCATAACAAAATACTCTAGACTGAGTGGCTTGAACAACAGAAGTTTATTTTCTCACAGTTCTGGAGACCAGAAGCCCAAGATCAAGGGGCCATCAGGATTCGTTTCTGGTGAAGCCTCTCTTCCTGGCTTGTAGATAGCTGCCTTTTTGCTGTGTTTTCACATGGCCTTTCCTTATTGTGTACAAGGAGAGAGAGAAATCTCTGGTGTCTCTTCCTTTTCTTATAAGAACACAAATCCTATCAGATTATGACCTCATTTAACCTCCCTAAAGGCCCTATCTCCAAACACAGTCATATTAGGGTTAGGGCTTCAACTGTGAATTTGGGAAGGGACACAATTCAGTCCATAGCAGATGGGTGATCAGAGAAGGCCTTTCAGAGGAGGTGACATTTCCACTGAGACCTAAAGGCTCTTGGAGCTTGTTATGGGATGAGCCAGAGGACGGTCACCATGCAGAGAAGAAATATGTGCAGAGGTGTAAGGTGCATTAGTTATACTGTTTGAGAATACTGAGTTATGATGCAGAAGAAAAGAAAAAGCAAATGGGATAAATGAAACTCATAACATATGTTAAGTTTAGATAAGTAGTTAGTGGGTAGAGCATGTGTGTTAAATGTAAATAGAAAGAAATTAAAAGACCAAGAGTAATAGTTGAGAGGCACTAAGTATACATAAGGCACATAAGCACTAAATAAATATTCATGACAAATTAAATATATACGAGATATTTAATGTCCAGGATACAGTAAATATACATGAGCACTTAATATTTATGAGCTCTTAATCCAGCCACTCACTGGTAATAACTGTTCTGGTGTATGTGTCTTCTGCCCAAAACATAAAAACTCATAGCTGTTCAGCAGGGTAATTGGCAAGCTACAGCTATTGGCCAGGTGTACTTGTCCCTGCATCTTTCTGGTAGAACAAGTGTGTACCACTGGCCCAGGGCACCTTCTGTCTGTGGGCCCTCTCGATTGAACCTCAACTCTGGTCTGTCAGCAGAGAAGGCTGACACAGCAAAGAAAGGGAGGATATACAAGCATTACATAACCCAGGATTTGAGCAGTGTGATCCTTCCACCATTCATGCAACCTTTCCTAATAGTGTGTTAACTTACCCTTTCTCTTTTCCCTTGCTCTGTGCTGTGTTTTAAATTAATTTAATAAACTATGTGATTCAAGCATTTTAGTTTGATCTGTAAGTTCCCATACAGCAAAAGGCCTTAAAATGGGAAAACCTCAATGTGTTCTAGAGCTGCATTGCCCAGTATGGTAGCCAAACTACCTACGTTTGGCTATTTAAATTTAAATTAATTAGAATTAGATAAAATTAAAAATTCATTTCTTCAATTGCACTAGCCATATTTCAGGTGCTCAATAACTGTGTGTGGTTGGTGGACACCAAGAGATGACTGGCGAGTGCAGAAGAACATTTCCGTTAGCAAGGAAAGTTCTGTTGGGCAGTGATGTTTTCAAAACTTAGAGGAAGCCAAAGTGGCTGCAGGGTGTTGCTGAGGAGAGTGACAAGAGATGAGTTTGAGGGGAAGGAGTTATTGACATCATGCAGGGACTTGTGGACCATGGTAAAGAGTTTGGATTTTAGTCCAAATACAACACACATAATTTGGTTTATATTTCAAGAAGATTCCTTTGGTTATTGACTGGAGAATGGGTTAGAAGATGTGCAGAAATGAGTTAACATAGTAGGCCTGAGTGCTGTCTTTTGAAAGTCTGGCTTACAGGATTGGTCCTTGGCAGGTGTCTGGAAACTCGGGTTTTGGGAAGGTTCCCATCACCCCGTTGATAAGATTGGCTCACTTTGCCTGAACTGTTTGTATAAACAATGTGCTGTATGTTGAACACCTGCTTTCCTTTGAGGAATCTGGGATTTGGGTACCTGCTAGGCAGAACATGTCTATGTGATTTGCCCCCAATCTGTGGATGCTGAGGTTTTCTTTTTTTCTTTTTTAAAATTTTATATTTATTTATTTTCTTTAGTTTTTTGGGCTAAAGAAAAGAACTTTAGTTTTTTAGTGTTGGGTCTTAGTTGAGGCACGCAGGATTCTTCGTTGAGGCATGCGGACCTTTTGTTATGGCCCACGGGCTTCTCTCTCGTTGTGGCGCATGGGCTCTGTAGTCTGCAGCACGTGGACTCTCTCATTGAGGCCCATGGGCTCAGTAGTTGTGGCACACGGGCTTAGTTGCCCCATGGCATGTGGGATCTTAGTTCCCCAACCAGGGATCGAACCCGTGTCCTTTACATTGGAAGGCAGATTCTTTACCACTGGACCACCAGGGAAGTCCCTGGATGCTGAGTTTTAAACAAACTTCCCTGGTTGGCAACATTTTACATGTGCTGTCACAACTTATTGCCAGGGGAATTAAGCACATCCTGTGTGACTCTAGTGGGAGAAGACTCTTGGAAGCTTGGGCCTGGTTTTCCCTAGACTTTGCCCCCTGTGCCTTTTCCCTTTGCTGACTTTGTTTTGAACACTTTTTCTGTAATACTTCATAGCCATGAGTATGATTATATGTTTTCTGAGTCCTATTAAAGTCTTCCTAGCAAATCATTGAACACGAGAGGTGGTCGTGGGGACCCCTGACACAGAGGAGGAGGAGATAACAATGAAGTGGAAAAAACATTTAAGAAGCAATTTCAATCATCCATCCAAGTGAGAGATAATAATGACTTGATTAGAATGGCACCTGCCTGGCTAATGTTAATGATCAATCTTCAGGTGCTCCTTGCCCCTTGCGGCATACAGAAATGCTGGCAATTATGGAATCCAGAAAAATTGAACCAAGAGCTTTGGCCTTGGTTCATCATGGTAGCTTGGAGATATTCACTCCCAGCCCTCATTTTCCATTTGAATCTCAGCAGCTCTTACTGAGGGCATCTACCCTCTCTAGACCACTAGGATTTTAAGTGTATATCCTAAGGCTAAATGTGCTTAGTGTTGAGAGCCCGGGCTTCCATACTCACCTTCTTCAGTGGTTTTGCACCTCCCATGACGGAACTGTATGGGATCAAGACTCACGTCTCTATTAGTTATATACTTATATATTCTCTTACAGTAATTGCTACAGTTTTACATGGGTAAGATTTTTCTTCCAAGCTAAACTGTTTGTTTTATAATTTATACTTTTGTAGGCCTCACTTTGCTGAGCATAAAGAATGCAATAGGGCTTTCCTAGTGGCGCAGTGGTTAAGAATCCGCCTGCCAATGCAGGGGACATGGGTTCGAGCCCTGGTCCGGGAAGATCCCACATGCCACGGAGCAACTAAGCCCGCATGCCACAACTACTGAGCCTACACTCTAGAGCCCGCAAGCCACAACTACTGAAGCCCATGTGCCACAACTACTGAAGCCTGCTTGCCTAGAACCTGTGCTCCGCAACAAGAGAAGCCACTGCAATGAGAAGCCCTCGCACCGCAATGAAGAGTAGCCCCCGCTCGCTGCAACTAGAGAAAGCCTGCGTGCAGCAACGGAAGACCCAATAAATAAATAAATAAATAAATAAAAAAGAATAGCTCAACCCCTAGCGTTGCTTTAAAAAAAAAAAAACACGAATGCAATAAATATTGTTGATAGGTACAAAAAGGAGAATACGCAGTTTCTGCCTAAAGAAATTTACAACTGGCCAAGGAAGTACAACTGAGAAGGAGAGGCCCAGATATGACCACGAATCAAGGAAGAGTAATAGGACTGGAAATGAGAAAAGGAAGTACTATAGGCACTCTAAAAGAATAAGATTAGATCTTGCTGAGGGTTCAGAAAAGGATACATAAAGATAGACTCATTAAAGAATGCCTTTGAAGTCTTGAACCCCTTTAAGAGAGAAAAGAGATTTTTCGTTTTGATTTTCTAGTTTTTTGAAAGAAGGATTTTAAGATCTAAAACAGCACTGTTGGGGGTGGATGCAGAAGTCTGGAAAACATTTTATTCTCTCTTGATCCCTCTTCATTAAGATTCAGACTTTGTTTAAATTTTATTTGCAAGAGGTATCATTTAGTAATAAAATGATAATAGATATTAACATTTCTATTAACATCTAATGTTAATAGATATTAACATTTAATATCTATTAATGTGGATTCAAACTGTGTAATTTCATTTCATAATAGTTATGCAACTAGTGCTGCCATTCTTTCACCCATTCTGCTCAACTTTCATGTCAGTGGTAGAAGGCCTTGATGTAGACTGTAGCAATAGAGGTAGACCAGCAAACTACAGGCACCAAGTGCCTGTTTCAGCATTTATCCCTGCCCCCAAACTCCCAGACCCTAGAGAATGTTATTATAAAGTCATGTTAGGTACTTTTCCAATAGGACTGACTATGAAACTAACCGTCCTGATATGAGACATTGATGAAGAGGAGCACAGTGACTTTAAAGAAGCATCAGACACAGGAAAAAATCTTCTTTTATTGCATAAGAAAATACTGAGAAGCAGAAAAATAAACATTAAATTACTTGATAGAAACATTTATATTTCATTTGTATGTTAAGACTGATAACCTGTAAAAAAGAAATTCTGGAATGCTATTTACATAGTTTTGTAAAAGAGGTATCAGAGCAGCACTTGGATGAGATCTCTTGCAAAAGTAGCACTCTCTAACAATAGGATCATAACTAAAATTACTGTATTTCAAATAACCCAGTGCAGGGCTGGATGAGGGAATGGAGTCAAAGCTGGAAAAGGGTTTCAATACCAAGAAGGGGGAGCTATTAAAGCACCATTTGTTTTTGCAGCCAGGAGTTTTCTGATGGTTCTCTGATTGTTGGTATGTATCATATGTTAGTTGAAAAAGTGGTTTGCAGTGCCCTTCCCCCTAAAGAGTCAATTCGGTAAATGTAGGTAGGATGGGGTATCTGCATTTTTAACAAACTCTCTAGGTTATTCAGATGCAGGTGATCTGAGGATTGTACCTTGAGAAACACCGAACATTCAAAGCATTGCTGCTTCAGATTTTCTGTACAGAAGGTAGAGTGTGGAAAGCTCTCCAGTTGGAAAGGGTGGCTAGGGGGAATTGTCCGGAAGTTTGTTTAGAAAGCAAACACTCTGTATGCTTTTTTGTTTTGTTTTTTTAAAAATAAGTTTATTTACTTATTTATTTATTTTTGGTTGCACTGGGTCTTCGTTGCTTCGCGTGGGCTTTCTTTAGTTGCAGCAAGCGGGGGCTATTCTTTGTTGCGGAGCACGGGCTCTAGGTGCGTGGGCTTCAGTAGTTGTGGCTCACGGGCTCTAGAGCACAGCCTCAGTAGTTGTGGCGCACATGCTTAGTTGCTCCGCGGCATGTGGGATCTTCCCGGACCAGGGCTCGAACCCGTGTCCCCTGCATTGGCAGGCGGATTCTTAACCACTGCACCACCAGGGAAGCCCTCTCTGTATGTTTATTTGAGGTGATGAGGGGCTCCTGGGGGACACTGGTGCATCCATTGGTTAAGGGATACTTAAGTGTAGTGCTTCTTAAACATTAATGTACACACAGATCACCAGGGATCTTGTTGAAATGCAGATTCTAATTCAGGTGGGTCCTGAAAATTCTGTATTTCTAACAAGCTCTCAGGTGATGCCAGTGCTACTGGTCCCAGGACCGCACTTCGGATGGCAAGATTTTAAATGACAGTGGGGTTATGTCATGGAGAAAGATATGGTCAGAAATTGCCTGTGAAGTGGAAAACCAAGACATGAAATATAGCCACAGTCTGAAGAAGACAGTCCAAAGGGTGAGCAAATTAGAATCATGAAAGGGGAAATAACTAAGAGTGAATCACCAAGGCTCTGGCTCTCAGCCTTCTTTTTCTCCACGTGGAGGATGTTTGGTGTCTGCATGAAAAGAGGGGATCATAAATAAGGTCACAGGCCAGGTCCTATCAGACAAAAAGGTCCAGCAAAATTTCTTAAAGAAACACACCGTTTTCTCTGATTAACAAACACACCTCCCACAAGCCACAAAATGCAATTTTGCAACACAGGATAACTGATTATCACCACAGAAGTTTCAAAAACCAAGATTTTATCATATCTTCCTTGGCTGAAAATCCTGGATGGTTCCCCACTGTTAGGGACAAACCCGTACTTCTGAGCCTTGAATTCAGTTCCCTCCATATTCATCCCTACATTTCCAACACTAGCTCTAACCAATATTTAGTTTTCAGTGCAGGTCACACGTACCTACAGGGTATTTCCTACTTGTAAGCCTCTGCTTCAGTCAGTTCTTTGCTGGAATACCCTTTTTCTAATACAGTCTTCAAAGACTAGTATAAATATAATAATAATGATGATACAGCAACAATCTGTGTTCAAATAGTCCTTCCTATTCAATAGGCATTAACATTATCAGAATGAACACTTACTCCAATTCTGAAAGATATGATTGTCCATTCATTTATTCAGCAAATATTTATTGAGCCCCTAATGTGTGCTAGGTACTCTCTAGGCACTGAAAACCTAAATAGAAATAGACAAGTCCTTCCTTCAACAGGCTTATATTCCAGTTTTAAGAGATAGTGAAATAAACATACTCTATGTCAGTGATAAGTGCTGTGGAGAAAAATGAAGCAGGCTCTGGGGATAATGATAAAGGTAATTGAGCAGATACCTGCATGGAGAAACTATTATCCTGAGGATAATGCAAAAGGCACGCCTGACATGTTTTGGCAAGGGGAGTGTGACTGAAGAAGAGGATGGTTGGAACTGAGGTCAGAGAAGTGGGGGAGGTGGTGCTAAGTCATATAAGAGGGCTTTCTAGGTTAGTCTAAGAATTTTGCCTTTTCCTCAAAGTTAGATGAAAGCCATCATCCTTTTCAAAAGAAAATTGATGACAGGAATAAGGGTAGAATCAAGGAGACCTATTAGGAGGCTACTGCAAAGATCCAAGTGAGACACGGTGGAGACTTGGCCCAAGGTAGAAGCAGGGTAGGTGGAGAGAAGTGGTCAGATTCTCGTTCTGTTCTGAAGGTTCAGGAGGCAGAATATGAGTGGCAGTGAGAGAATGAGGGAAGCTAAAGACAAATAAATTTTCTGGTCTCTACAACTGGCAGGATGGGGTTGCTATTTGTTGTTATCTTATAGATAGATAAAGAATTTGAGGTTTCAGGAGGTTAAGTAACTCCTCCACAGTCAACTGTCTAGTTGTCTGTTATAGGTTTATATGGAGAGGTTGAGTGGTAGTTCCTTTTCCCCATCTCCTCAAGAAAATAGCCTTTACTAGTATAAAGACAACACTAAGGCTGGGGAGGGGTTGTGGAATTTTAGGATTTCCAAGTATCTCCCTCGAAAATAACAGACCCAGGTTGGGATGGCTGCAGGATGCCTGGGAGACAGGTCACTAAGCACTGAGATCCTGAAAGCAGCTTTAAAAGTGTTGCAGGGCTGCTTCCCTGCCTAGAATGGAGAAGACCTCTGGAGAGGACTGTCTCTGGCCAGACAAAGGAGGATCAATAGCATAACCCCAATCCAGTTTCCTAGGGCCACTCAAACCCTGGAGGTCATATATAATTCACTGTAGCGGGGAAAAGAATCCCAGAAATAACTCTTGTCCACCTTGATGAGTGGGGGCTCTGAGTCATATTTTTTTTTTTTGTCTGTTTCTGTTTTTGTTTTTTTTTTTGGCCGCACTGTGCGGCATGTGGGATCTTAGTTCCCTGAACTGGGATCAAACCTGTTCCCCCTGCAGTGGAAGCACGGAGTCTTAACCACTGGACTGCCAGGGAAGTCCCGAGCCATGTTTTATTTGAATGAACAAATAAATAAATACATAAATAAATAATAAGGGGACTTCCCTGGCAGTCCATTGGTTGGGACTTTGCCTTGCAATGCAGGGGGTGTGGGTTTGATCCCTGGTCGGGGAGCTGGGATCCCATATGTCTCAGGGCCAAAAGACCAAAACATGAAACAGAAGCAATCTTGTAACAAATTTAGTAAAGACTTTAAAAATGGTCCACATCAAATAATCTTTAAAAATAATAATAATAAAAGAAAGAAAGAAATATGACAGGGATGTTTACCATGGTATTGCTAATTAAAAGAAAGCCTTGAGGGTTTCCCTGGTGGCGCAGGGGTTGAGAGTCCGCCTGCCGATGCAGGGGACTCGGGTTCGTGCCCCGGCCTGGGAAGATCCCACATGCCGCGGAGCGGCTGGGCCCGTGAGCCGTGGCCGCTGAGCCTGCGCGTCCGGAGCCTGTGCTCCGCGGCGGGAGAGGCCACAACAGTGAGAGGCCGGCGTACCGAAAAAAAAAAAAAAAAAAGCCTTGGGAACAACCCAAATGTTCAACAGTGTGGGAATGGTTGGTTAAGTTACGGTGTTTATATAGAGCGTAATACTACGCATCTGTTTAGAAAGCTGGAACCAGATCTATATTTATGGAAATGGAAAGGTGTCCACAACGTGTTGCAAAATGAAAAGATCAGTTTACAGAACGGTATGATTCTGTGTAGGTCACGCTACGGGCATACATATGCATACACAAATATATGTATGAAGAGACGGTTGGAAGCAAGTTCACAAAATTTTAACAGTGCTTCTCTGTGGCTGGTGAGGTTTATGTAATTTAGTTTATTTCCTGCTTTTCTGGATCAATTGAATTTTTTTTAAATGAGCATGTCTCAATTATGTAATCAAAAGAACTTTTTCATCTTAGAAAAAAATCTGTTACCTAAGATTTTTTTTAATTAATTAATTTATTTTATTTATTTATTTTTGGCTGCGTTGGGTCTTCGTTGCTGCGCGCTGGCTTTCTCTAGTTATGGCGAGCGGGGGCTACTGTTCCTTGCTGTGCGCCGGCTTCTCATTGCGGTGGCTTCTGTTGTTGAGAAGCACGGGCTCTAGGCACGCGGGCTTCCATAGTTGTGGCTCGCGGGCTCCAGAGAGCAGGCTCAGTAGTTGTGGCTCGCGGGCTTAGTTGCTCCAGTGCATGTGGGAACTTCCCGGACCAGGGCTTGAACCCACGTTCCCTGAATTGGCAGGCGGATTCTTAACCACTGAGCCACCAGTGAAGCCCTATTACCTAGGATTTTACAGATTTACCTTTAATTATGCTGTAAAACTGTTTTATCTAAAGCTAAATATAAAATATTCATTAGACATTTTGCTCCTTAGAAAATTTTTATTGAGCCTCAATTTTCATCAATTAAATGTTGAAAAAGTTAAGTACATTAAGTGGTGTCTCCAGATGCTAACCACTAAGCACTCAGCTCCATTTCCTTATTTTTAACATTACTTTCCTTGGGCTTTCTTGCTGACAAAAATTAAGCGGTAATTATTTTTTTTAACCGCAGTTATTTCCACAAATAAAACGACATGAAGTCCATTGCTATTAATTTTTACTGAGGGAGAAATAGTTTTGAAACAACCAAAAGAAAAAGTCCTGTTCAAAATCTGGGATTGTAGCACATTTATCACAGTGATCTTTCTTCTCAACTTGATTACAAAACTATATGACCTGGCAAGTTACTTTTTCTTTAATCCTTGAAGTGCTAGTGCTATGGACACTGCATTTATCTATGTGATCTTTCTAAATATATACCTCTTGGATAAGTAGATCAGGTCAAATCAGGTGAATTGGTTGAATTCCAAGTCTTGGAGCGTTGACTACTAGGCCATACTTAGGTGTTAGAGATGAAAATCACTGTATTAGTTGAAAAACAATTTCAAAGAATTAGAGAGCTATTGACAATGAATCAAGAATGAATGCCTGTAAAATATTCAATTAAAAAAATCAAGAATTCTGCTACACCTGTTATATAGTCAGTAAAGGAAGAGGTTTTATTTTCTTTTGTTCACAAAAAGCAGGAAGAGGAGAAAGGGGAAAAAAGGAGGAAGTAGAAGATCATGAAACTCATATAAATTTACTGGAAAATAGGTGAAGAAAATGGAAGCAAAATTTACTTCAGAAAATTTTTAAATCAGTGATATTGAAATGGGGCATAGATCATAAGATGTTATACATGATGGAAAATGTAGATCTAAGAAAGGAAACTTTGGGGGAGGGAACTAATTTTTTAGACTCTTCCCTCTCCTTCAATCTCTATACTTAAATAGTCACCAGATTCTGCTGATGGTTGAATCCCCAGCAAAACTGGAAGATACTACAAAATGGCCTTCCACCTGTACCTGGTTCTGACTTCATGCCATTGATCCTATCCCAGGTTTTTACTGTAAATCTTATTTCTAAATGGCTTTGCTATCAATGAAAGGTAAATCTAAAACTCTAAACTGTAGTTTGATTTCATTTCACCCATGGAGTTACTTACCTTTTAAGAAGGGATGCTTGTATGAAAAAGCCTTCAAAACTTCTGTGCATCTTCAGCCTGACTTCATTCCCTCTTGGGTTCCAAGCCAGACCAGTGTTTCTAGTTGTCCCCTGTACATGTTTACCTTGGTGTCCTACACACCACTCAAACTCACCCCTTCAAAGCTTGCTCCTCAAGACCTCCCTGGTGGTCCAGTGGTTAAGAATTCACCTTCCAACACAAGGGTCACGGGTTCGATCCCTAAGCCCATGTGTCACAGCTACTGAGCCTGCATGCCACAACTAGAGAGAAGCCCGTGCGCCACAACAAAGAGCCCGCGTGCCGCAGGTAAGACCCATCGCAACCGAATAAATAAATAAATATTTTTTAAAAACTTGTTCCTCCTCCTGGATCCCACATATTCCCTTTTCCTCATCCCTCATATTCTGAAAATTATACCTCCTAATAGCCCTCCATTCCCTGCCCCCCGTTCACACTGCTAAGACCTTAATTCAGGCACTAATCATTTCTCACCTGGACTTGCAATTATTTCTAAATGGTCTTTCTGCCTCCAATCCATCTTCCATTTGGCCATCATTCTAAAATGTACAATTGATCATGTCAGTTGCCTGCTTAAAAATTCTTTAGTGGCTCCTCATTGCCTTTAGGATAAAAAACAAATAGATGAACATGGCATTTAAGGTCCTTTTTGAGCTTGTTCCTGTCTACTCCTGTAATCTTTCTCTACCTCATTCTTTAAACATACTGCACCTCAGTCATGCTGAATTAATTGCTGTTTTTTCAAACAAGCCATGCCCTCTTACTTCTGGCCCTATAGTCAAGCTGTTCCTTTAGCCTGAAATGATTCCCCTTTCTCCACTTTACCTGCACCTGCAAGCTCCTACTCATCTTTGAAGACTCAACCCATGTCTTCTTTTTTTCTAAAGACTTGGCTGATCTATTTAGGCAGAGTTTCACATAGACGTTTATTCCATAGAATCTATAGTATAGTGTTTTATTTATTGATGCATAACAAGTCATCCCAAGACTTACTAGTTTAAAACAATAATAAACACTTATTATCTCTTATAGTTTCTATGGACTGGGAATATGGGAGCCACTTGGCTAGGAAGTTCTGGATAGGGTGTTCTCATGAGGCTCAGTCAAATGTCAGCTGGGGCTGCAGTCACCTGAAGGCTTGAATGGGGCTGGAAGATCCACGTTCAATGACTTAACTCACTTGGCTGGCAAGTTGGTCCTGGATGGTGGTAGAGGCCTCAGTTCCTCCTCTTGTAGGCCTTTCCACAGAGCAGCTTAAGAGTCTTCATGAGGACTTCTCTGGCTGTCCAGTGGTTAAGACTCCATACTTCCAATGCAGTTGCGCAAGGGTTCCATCCCTGGTTGGGGAACTCAGATCACGCATGCTGCGTGGCATAGCCAAAAATAAATAAATAAGAGGCTTCATGAGATGACTGCTGGCCTACCCCAAAGCAAGCAATTCAAGGGACCAGAGCAGAAGTTGCAAGTCTTTTACAACTTACCCTTGGAAGTCAACCACTGTAACCTCTGCCATACACTGTTGTTCACATAGACTAGCCCTGATTCATTGAAGAAGAAGACTATATAAAGACATAAATACAAAAAAGCAAGGATCTCTGGGAACCATCTTGGAGACTGGCTATGGCATATAGAATAACAGATACAGTACATCCTATCTCACTAACCAGTGACTACAAAATATGATCATTCTTACTTTTATTGTTCAAATTATGATGGCATAAGCCCTCAGGGCCTATTTCCTGCAAAAGGCAAACTCCTTCTCTCCCATATTTCTTTTTTTTCTTCTGTATTTCTGACATAGCTTTTGTGTTCTCAGAAACAGTCCCTCCTGTACTTCTGCCCCAACTTTCTGGACCTGCTGCAGCCTTACTATCTCTCACCCTTATGAGGACAGTGGGCACCACTGTTTTGCACAGATGACTGTCACCATTGCTTCTATCATTAACTTTAGGAAGTGCTTGATATTCTTCCAAGAAAGTAGAACAAGCTCAAGAGCACAACTGAGGCCAGGGTGTGACAGTTAACAAGTCTTTTCAGAAGGCTTTGGAATACCAGAAAAGAAGTGTAATAGACAGGGTAACTTACACTGCTATTAGTAGTGGCTACTCTGAGATGTCCACAGTCTGAACATCCTCAGAATGGTACAAACCTAGGTCCTCTGGAAACTCTACCACCACCAGATGCCCTATGTCCTACAAAAGACAAAGTACAGCACAATCTGTCATCAGTCTTAATTCCTAAGGTCTGGGATTTTCAGGCTGGGATTTTAATACCACAGGTAGAACTCAACCATCCACGCCAGGGCATGCTGGGCCAAGCACTCTCCATTTCTTGTTCACAGCCTGTCCTCCAGCACTAGCTGAAGAGAATAAGCCTGTGCACTCTCCCAGCATTCCTTCCCATCCCACTTCTATGATCCTCACAAACAAAGAATAATCCAAAGAATAGTCCTCTCAACTCTGCAAAGATATGCAGCAATGCATAAGCATAGGATAGTCCAAATCCACACTTAGGGAAAAACATTTTCGCATAGAAATCTATCGAAGCCTAAAACTACTGAGACATCTTGTTAACAGCCTGAAGCATCTACGTTTGCTTTACCTTAATTATTTCAGGCCTTCCCCAAGACTAGACCTGGGTAGATTGCTTTATATTTACATAGCCCAAGAGACGACTTCAGGGTGTTTCCTAGCACTAAGGAAGAGTTAGTACCATGGGGAAATTGGATCCTTTGCTTTTAGAAGGTAGTATTTCCAGCTGCTTTACTCATCAAGGTTAAAAAATAAAATCCTGGCTTCAGCCAGCCTGGTTATATCACTTGCCGTAATTACTTCCTGGAAAGCATGTCTCCTCTTCATCACAGAGCCCAGAGGTCAGACAGCAAAAATAGGAGCTGAAGGGAATAAGTAGTGCCTGGAGATAGAAAATAGTGTCAGGCAGATTGTCATATAGAAACAGTGGGCTGCCGTGAAAGGACAAGAGATTTTGGAGCCTGGCAAATGTAGGTCCACGTTATGGTGGATGCTTCCCTTATGGTGAGGTGACTCAGACTTAGCTTCTCTGAGCCTTGTAAATGATGTAAAATGATGGTAACAATCTCTACCTCACAGAGTTGAGGAGTAAATGAAAAAATATATAATCCAGCCCTGGCAAGCAGGCTACACTCCAGCTACAGCACTGGATGGTAGGAATAGAGTGGTGAGCAGATAAAAATGAGTCACTGTCTTCACTGAGGTTCCAGTCCAGAAGGGAAGACAGGCATTAAACAAAGAACTACCTAATTACAATTGTGATGACTGCTATGACAAAGAAGCACAGGGTAACATAAGAGAAGACTTGACCTAATCTAGGCTGGCAGGGAACGTGGTCTTAAGGTAGTGATGCCAAAGGTGGGGAGTCTGGGTTAGGGAGAACATGTTGGGTTTCAGTCAGAGCATTGTAGGCTGCTGGAAGGTGCTCAATAAATGGGAGCTGCTATAATAATTACTATTATTATTATTAATTTAGTAAATATTTATTGAGTATCTACCATGTGTACTGTGCTACTATGCATACTGAGGGTACACTAAATGTGTGAATTTGAGCAAATATCGTAACCTCTTTGAGCCTCATTATGTTCATCTGTAAAATGGGGATATTAAGACTATCTCTTAAGTCTGTCTTTGAGGATTCAATGAAATAGTGTATATAAAGTGTTTAACATAGTGCCTGGCAAAAAGAGAAGATAATATATGTTAGTAATTATTATTACTGCTCATTAGTCAGGGCCAGCTACATAATTTGCGGGGCCCATTGTAAAATGAAAGTACAGGGCCCCTTGTTTAAAAAGTAATAAAAATTTCAAGACAGCAACAGCAGAGCATTGAACCAACTTCGTGACCCTGTGTGACGGCATAGTTAACACGGTCATGAAGACAGCCCTGTCACTAATTATATCATATATATATATTTAAATAGCTTAACTATCCAAGAAGTTTGAATTGGGAGGGTGGGGGATGCAACTTCTAGAACTTAATCTGTTGAATTTAGTTTATAAGAATAAAATATAAGCATATTCAACATATCAGTATATCAATAGATGATCGGTGATTACATTTTCCTCAACATTTTATTATGAAAATTGTTAAAGTGCAAAATTATAAGAATTTTATAATGAACACACACACATATATATATATATATACACACATCACCTAGATTCTACAATTAACATTTTATTATATTTGCTTTATTATGTATTCATCTATCCATTCCTCAAACCATCCATTAATCTATCTTGTTTTCAGTGCATTTCAAAGTAAATTCCAGATATCAATATCACTTACTAAAATCCAATTTGTTTTTTTTCCTTCTGATGTAAAACTGACATACAGAGGAATGCACAAATCTTGGCTAAATTTGTTGAGTTTTGACAAATACATATACCTCTGTGACCCAAACCTTTAAAACATTATCCATCACCCTAAAAGTTTCCTTCATACCTTTTCCCAGTTTATCTCCATCCCCAACTTCCCAAGAGACAACTACTGTTCTGATTTTTTTTTTCTGGAGCTTAAATTTTTCAAAAGTACTTGATAAGTATTTAGCTTCAGTGCTTTCTCAAATGGGTGCATAGAAAATTCAGCAGACTGTAAAATAGGAAAGATAATTCTAGAATAATGTGGTACAATCAACAAATATTTGATGAGTCAAAGAGTAAAACTAGTGAAATCACTTGAATGCTTTTTCTTTATCATTTATTTATTTATTTATTTATTTATTTATTTAGACCATGCTGCAAGGTTTGCGGGATCTTAGTTCCCCAACCAGGGATCCAGCTCGGGCTCTTGGCAGTGAAAGCTCTGAGTCCTAACCACCGGACCACCAGGGAATTCCCAGCTTTTTCTTTTTTTTTTTTTTTTTTTTTTTTTGCGGTACGCGGGCCTCTCACCGCTGTGGCCTCTCCCGTTGCGGAGCACAGGCTCCGGACGCGCAGGCTCAGCGGCCATGGCTCACGGGCCCAGCCACTCCGCGGCACGTGGGATCCTCCCAGACCGGGGCACGAACCCGTGTCCCCTGCATCGGCAGGCGGACTCTCAACCGCTGCGCCACCAGGGAAGCCCCAGCTTTTTCTTTTTAATAGCTTCATTTTTGGGTAAAAATGATGACAATGTGTACTCCCGAAAAATGTGAATAATATGAAAAAATACAGAGAGGAAAACCACCCATCATGGAGAAATAAACATCTCCTAGATATCTATGCATATATACATATAGTGATATATGGATGACATTCGATAAAAATGGGATCATATACATGTAAGATCTGTTTCTATATCTTAACAAAATGCTGTACTGGGTTACAACATGAGTACATTTTACATGCTGATTTATGATACCAAAATGCCCTGCAAAAAGGAGGCACCAATTTACATCAACTGACTGTCTAAGTTTTAAATTCTTAAGAATGGAAAATAAATGTTTGTTTTATATTTTTTCCTTTAGGGTAGAAAAGAGGGAAAAACATGAAGGGCTAATAAGTGCCCCTAAAAGCACAGCAAATCAATCCAGTTGAACTCAATTCAATAAACAATTACTAAGCAAAGATAAGAAGAGCTGCTGGGAACAGAAAGATAAGTCATGAACCCAATATGCAGAATACTCATACCCTAACAGGACAGTTTCCTTGACTACAGTGATTTATCCTCCCTTGAGCCTACATGATGAGGGAGGATCAGAAGGATCTACTGCTGAAGGGGCACTGAGTCCTCCATTAAATTTGGTACAAAACTCAAAAGATGTAAGTGAAAATCAAGTCTCCCTCCTGTCCTTCTTCCCCAGATTCTTACCCCCACCCATTGTTCCCCTCTCCAGAGTTTTCCACTGTTACTGATTTCCTGTATCTCTTCCCAGAAAATGTTCTGCATATATATATATATATATATATATATATATATATATATATATATATAAAATATATATACAGGCATATGCTGAGCAGGCAAAAACATTAATTGTCCACTCATTGCTTACTCCTTCAAGCAATTTTAAAATACAATTGTATGATACCTACACATAATTGTGCACATTGCTCTAAAAGTATACCTTGGAGATTGTTCCATATTTACTCACATGTGGGTGCTTCATTTATTTTTAACTTAGAGATCATTACACAGCCACTCTTAGGGAGCTTCTTCATTCTTTTTTACCATCTACGCAATATTCCATTGCGTGAATGTATTTATTTAACCGGTACACTATTGTTGGACCCCTAGGTTGGTCCCAATATTTTGCTAATATGATCCTGCAATGAATACCCTTCTAGATACTGAAATCAATTTTCAGTAAGAAGTGATTGTGTGAAGGTAGTAATGTTTGGCTTCAAATCAAGTTAGTAAGTAGTTGGTAGAGACATTTGTTGGGTTATAGATGAATATTTAAAAGTACAAAGCATTAAATACATATGCTGTGTCTGAAGTATGTTCCCCTAAACCACTGTTAAAACAAAAGAAAAGCATAAGAGCCAACAGGAAATCTCCACCCACTTAGTCAGACTCCTCAGGAGCAGTAAATAGACAGGCCTTATCCAGTATCTTCCAGGTTCACAGTGGAGCTTTGTCACACTAGTAGTGAGAACGCATTGTAGAGTCCATGCTTTGGCACTAAAAACTTCCCCTAGAGAGTTAGGATCTAGCAGTACAGACATACAAATACTCACTTGTCACACAAATAATTCATCAAAAAGCCTTTGGACAAGCAGGCAGAGGAACAGATTTCCTTTTGCCCTTCCCATTGACTTTTTTTTTGGAGTTCATTTTGAAATAATTACACTTAGAGAACAGTTTCAAGAATAGCTCAAAGACAAAAACAAAAACAAAACAAAACAAAACAAAACAAAAGAATAGCTCAAAGAACTCCCACACACTTTTTATTCAAATTCACTACTTTTTAACATTTGGACACTTTTTAACATTTGTAGAACCTTTCTTTACACAGAGACACATACACGTATGTATATATGTATATACATGCGTTTTTTTTTTCTGGATTATTTGGGAGGAGGTTGTATACATAAGGCCCTTTTACTCCTTAATACTTCAGTGTATATTTCCTAAAAACAGGGATATTTCATTGATTCTGAGAGGAAAGACTGACCTGGCTACTTCCATCTGTTCTTTTTTAGAATCATGGACTTTTACAGCTAGAAGTAACCTGAAGGTGTCTAGTTCACCCCCTTTACACACAGGGAAACCCAGAATTGGCAAATGAGTCAGCCAAGGTCATATTGCCAATATCTGGGAGGAGATCCTCTCTTCTGGCTCTTTTCTCTCTACAAGCCACTTGGGATCCTCTGGTCCAAACCATTCAATAGATTTTATAAATGAGGAAACTATGGCCCAGAGAGGGTTTATGATTTGTCTAAGGTCACACAGGAAGTTACTTGCCTGGATTCCATAGGTAGCTATAGTTCTTTGCTATGGGGCTCAAGGAGAAGACTAATTTTCCTGAATGTGCACTCAGTGAATAAGCTGATGAATGGACATCTAATGCTTTTGCCTGCCCAGCAATCCTTCCCCCTTCTCCTGGCAACAGCTTTGGGAAACCATCCTTCTTCCATTAGATATAGAATTAGTGGGACTGTCCTTCAAAGTTCTGCACCCTTCTGGCCATGAAATGGGCATGTAACCCAGCCTAGGTCAATCACCTTCTCTGGGGCATTTGAATCTTGAGGAGAGAGACTCAAGGATTGAAAAAGGTCAAGCTGATAAGGAGGCTGCTTATTGGCTTTTGTTGCTCATCAGCTGTGCTTCCCATCCTGCCTGAGACTTGCTTCTTCAGTGTTTATTTCCATTCCCTGAGCTACCTCATGTCTTTCCAATACTTTCCGTAGGCTTAAGTTGGCCAGGGGTAGTTTCTGTTGTTTGCAAGCACAGGACTCTAACCAATAACAGCTGACTTGAAAAAAATTTTGCTTTCAGTAACACTTGCCGAAACAGAACTGCAACGTAGGTTCCGTAGGAAAAAGTTGGCCCTGGGTACACCCTCCCTCAAAGCTTAGTGTGAAAGTGCTTTTCAGGCTTATCGCTATGCTGTTCAGTCTAACTGATGACATTCCACTTTCACGTTCCCTGAAGTGACTGTTCCTTCACAGAGCAACCTTTCTGTTGGTTTGTAGCTCTTAGAAATGTCTCCAGCAAGGGGACATCGCTTAGTCAGTGGTGATTTTAACTCCATTGCCCCCAAACTGTCCATCTGGGTGGTTAGAGTGGTGAAATGCAATCTGACTTGAGCACAATAGCCCAGAGTGGGCTCCCTGCTTGATTGATTCTAGGGCTTGCTGCCAGTAGGAAGTGAAGACACTACTCATTGTCTTTCCTGACAATGTGTTCCTGACCTCCTGTGAGGATGTTTGGAAGGAACTTACACATATGCAGGAACACATTGGTATCTCCAGAATGACATTCAGACAGTGTAGTCTGAATTTGCATCCAGGAAAAAAAAGTCTCCAAGAAAACAAAATTATCTTCAAAGAGATTCCCAAGCACTTGTTGAAAACAGCTTTTTCTTCCTTTAAAATTTTATTGTTTTAATATTCTTTAAAATAATATATATAATTACATATAATCAATCTTATATATAGTTTAGTATTATAATTGTTAATATAATTACACACAGCAGTTTAGCTTCTCATTAGCCACTCAAGAACCAGATTTTTGCATTGCCAAACATTCAATCATTTAACAAATATTTTGGGGTCAACTATGTGCTAGGCACATAGCAAAAACAAACCAACAGGGTCCTTACCCTTACGTTGCTTAGAGTCCAGAGGGACAACAGACATTAATCAAGATGTTATACTTGTACCCCATTACAATGTGTTATAAGTGCTATGAAAGACAAGTACAAAGATCTGTGAGAGATTGAGAATAAATGGCTTTCCTCAAAACAGTTTCCATCATTCCAAGTGAATTTCTTAAAAAGACTAGAGAGCAATCCCTCCCCCTGCCCTATGAGTCTGTAAATGGTCTGTGAATGTATCAGCCCAGCCCTGGTCAAAAGAACCATAGAAGATCTAGTCCCCCTTTCAGAGCAAAACCTAGGGGTACTGCCTTTATTTTCTCACTGTGTTAGTCATTATTGTTTTCAAAGCCAAATAGAAGAAGAAAATAAGAAAATAATTCAGTCACAATGTCCTAAAGAGGGCTTCCCTGGTGGTGCAGTGGTTACGAGTCCACCTGCCAGCACAGGGGACACGGGTTCGATCCCTGGTCCAGGAAGGTCCCACATGCCATGGAGCAACTGAGCCCGTGCGCCACAACTACTGAGCCTGCACTCTAGAGCCTGTGAGCCACAACTACTGAAGCCCATGAGCCACGACTACCGAAGCCCGTGTGCTGCAACTACTGAAGCCCACGCACCTAGAGCCCATGCTCTACAACAAGAGAAGCCACTGCAATGAGAAGCCTGCACACCGCAACGAAGAGTAGCCCTTGCTCGCCACAACTAGAGAAAGTCTGCGTGCAACAATGAAGACCCAACGCAGCCAAAAATAAATTTTAAAAAAATGTCCTAAAGAATAAAAGACTTCCATTTCAAAGGCAAATACAAATGGGGAGATATATTCATTTTCTATTGCTGCTATCATAAATTACCACACATGTAGTGACAATGCAAATTTATTACCTTAAAATTCTATAGGTCAGAAGTCCAACTGGGTCTCACTAAGCTAAAATCAAGGCACTGGCCTTTCTGAAGTTTCTAGGAAAGTATCAGTTTCTTTGCCTTTTTCCATCATCTAGAGGCTCCCTTCATTTCTTGGAGGCTTCCTCTATCTTCGAAGTCAGCAACAGGTTGAGTCTTCATGTCACATTTCTCTGATTTACTCGCTGCCTCCCTCTTCCACTTTTAAGAACTCATGTGATTAAAAACAGATCCACCCAGATAATCCAAGATAAGATCCCCAGCTCAAATTCTGTACCCTTAATTGTAACTGCAAAGTCTCCTTTGCCTTGCAACATAACATACTCATAGGTTCTACGGATTAGAATATGGACATCTTTGAGGGGCCATTATTCTGCCTACTACAGAAGGCATGGAAAATGTTGGTAAAGGTGAAAATAAGTAGAGATGCTTCATTCTGTGTGGACAAATAGATACAACGTGATGCCATTTTTCTACTTATGGTGGTTATCTCTGGGCAGTGGAATTATGGGTAATTTTTCTTTATACATCTCTGTTTTCCAAGTTTTCTACATTACAAATAAAATACTTTCTTTTTAAAAAAAGCATTATATTTTCATTATTTAGGAGAATGTCTGAATTGTTAGGAAGGGCATGTTGAACTATTTCAGAGTAGTGTCATGATGTCTGCAACTCACTGTCAAAAGTTCAGAAAACATGGGGCTTCCCTGGTGGTGCAGCAGTTGAGAGTCCGCCTGCTGATGCAGGGGACACGGGTTCGTGCCCTGGCCCGGGAAGATCCCACATGCCGCAGAGCGGCAAAGTTCAGAAAACACACAGATACATAGATAGATATGGCAAATATGGCCAAATGGTAACAACTTTTACTCAAAGAGGAGTATATATGTGTGTTCATTGCAATTGTAGTTTTCCTGTACATTTGAAATGTTTTATAATAAAAAGCAAAACTTTAATGGACAGAGATTCTGTGTTGATTTCGTATTATTCTAATTATCATTTTCAAGAATAACTTCAGAGTCTAAGAGTAAGAAGATAAGTCACAAAATCAAGGCACGTTTTCTTCGGCAACCATCTTTGCCACTGATACCAAATTATATAATTAGATTCCAGGAGCTAGAGAGATGGACCTGACTGGTTTCACTTGAAAAGGTCTCATTTCTATAGGGATGCTTGTTTGCTGTCAGTAGCCCACTAATTTCTCCTAGCATTTCATATGTTGTGCTTGTTAACATGCTGGACTTGTACAGAGGAGCCTGGGTTCTCAAAGCAGTATGCCCAAGGTGGGACCAGCTCTATAATTTGACAAGCCCAGTACAAAGTAAAACTGAGGGGCCTTTCGTTTAAAAAGTATTAAGAATTTCAAGACAGCAGAGTCCTCAAGCCCCATGTAAGGTCACACATTCATGAAATCAGCCCTACAGAAAGCCCAGCAGATTCCAGCAACAGTCTTCTCCCACCAAGCCTCATATGCTGAGCATGCTCGGTGGGAATTGGGGTGGAGGAAGAGCAGGCACTGCAGACTCATTTTACTGCACAGTCTGTTTACTCCATTTCAACCAGTCGTCTTAGGGATGCTTAAGATCAAAGATTCCTAAGAAATCTATGAATTCTCCAAATTATAACCATTCAGTGAGATGCTTTTGACCATTATCTATGACCGTGTTGTACAGTTGTAGGAACAATGCATTTATGTGAAAGAAAAGCTCTAACGGAGATTATCAAAAGGAAATACAAATAATTACATGAAAAAACGATGATTTTGGGCTTCGCCTGTGGCGCAGTGGTTGGGAGTCCGCCTGCCGATGCAGGGGACACGGGTTTGTGCCCAGGTCCGGAAAGATCCCACATGCCGCGGAGCAGCTGGGCCCGTGAGCCATGGCCGCTGAGCTTGCGCGTCCGGAGCCTGTGCTCCGCAATGAGAGAGGCCACAACAGTGAGAGGCCCGTGTACTGAAAAAAAAAACAAAAAACAAAAAAACCCCGATGATTTAAAATGTTATAGTCTTGGGACTTCGCTGGTGGCGCAGTGGTTAAGAATCTGCCTGCCAATGCAGGGGACATGGGTTCGAGCGCTGGTCTGGGAAGATCCCACATGCCACGGAGCAATGAAGCCCGTTAGCCACAACTACTGAGCCCGCGTGCCACAGCTACTGAAGCCCGCACACCTAAAGCCCGTGCTCCGCAACAAGAGAAGCCACCGCAATGAGAAGCCCGCGCACCGCAATGAAGAGTAGCCCCCGCTCGCCGCAACTAGAGAAAGCCCGCGCACAGTAACGAAGACCTAGCACGGCCAAAAATAAATAAAATAAAATAAAATGTTATAGTCTTCCTAGAATAAAGAATATACTTAAAATATTTTTTAAAAAACTCACTAGATGAACAAAACCACCACATAGAAAGTCTCTGATATTTTAATTGATAACTAAGTTATTTAAAAACAAACCCAAATGTACCAATAAAAATTCAGAAAGAAAATGCCTCATGTGGCTTTCTGACCCATCCCTTTTATTCTTAACCATTTGCTGCATTCCAGCTAACATTCTTAAATTGATTATAAAAAGCAAGAGACCGCTTCCAGTAATCAAAAAGGGACTTACACAAGAGTGACAAAAATAAATAGAATTTCTTCTCTTCCTCTTCTTTCTCCCCTTGTCCAGGCTTTTTGCTATTGATATAAAGTATTTATCACTTTTAGGAATAAGACTCCTAGTGTTGATTTTCCCATTTCTGATAAATGATATGGTATTTTTTTAAAGGGCATGCCTCATATGGCTTAGAAAAACATCTGGAAGAATATAGCTAATAAACTGTTAATAGTAGCTAGCCCTAGGCTGAGGATTTGTGATGAGGATAGAGAGGATTTTTACTTTCCTTACTGTTGCTTATATGAATATATGCAATGAATATGTATTAGCTTTATCAATCAAAAAAAAAAAAACAACAAAAAAAAACACTAAAGAAAATTTTTAAAAAGAAAAAACCCAAACAACCCAGCACGTACTTTAGATCTAGCATGGTGATTTAGGATCAGTCACTCAATCTCTTTAAGCCTTAGTTTCCTTACCTATAAAATGGGGTTAATACCACACAGAGATGTCATGAGGAAAACGTGTGGTAAATACACGCTCAAGTGCTCGCTTCGGCAGCACATATACTAAAATTGGAACGATAGAGAAGATTAGCATGGCCGCTGCGCAAGGATGACATGCAAATTCGTGAAGTGTTCTATACTTTTAAGAAAGGAAATTGAGTTATTTGTAGTGAGGTGGATGGACCTAGAGTCTGTCATACAGAGTGAAGTAAGTCAGAAATCGAAAAGCAAATACTATATGCTAATATATATATATGGAATCTGAAAAAAAAAAAAAAAAAAGGTCATGAAGAACCTAGGGGCAGGACGGGAATAAAGACGCAGACCTGCTAGAGAATGGACTTGAGGACATGGGGAGGGGGAAGGGTAAGCTGGGACGAAGTGAGAGAGTGGCATGTACATATACACACTACCAAATGTAAAACCGATAGCTAGTGGGAAGCAGCTTCATAGCACAGGGTGATCAGCTCGGTGATTTGTGACCACCTAGAGGGGTGGGATAGGGAGGGTGGGAGGGAGGGAGACGCAAGAGGGAAGAGATATGGGGATGTGTGTATATGTATAGCTGATTCACTTTGTTATAAAGCAGAAACTAACACACCATTGTAAAGCAATTATACTCCAATAAAGATGTTAAAAAAAATACACTTTCAATAAATGTACCTTCTCTGAGCCTCAGGTTCCTTGCCTGCAAAATGAGGGAACTAACTGGATTAGTTGTCCATGATCCTTTCGAGAGTTAATCTTCTGATTCCCTCTTTTTATTTTCACAGAAAAAGACTGCTGAATGAAAAATAAATGTCTTTACTTGTCTTCAGGTAATTGTTCTTCTTTTATTTCCTGAAGAACCAGGAAGCCAAAAACCAATGAGCAGTACCTCTGGAATGTCTGGGCAACTCCACCCTGGGCACCTGGGAAATGACAGAGTATTTCCACTCATTAGACTCTCCCTGATGAGGAGAGCTTTCCTTATTGTGAAGAAGATTAAACTTCAGTTTCAAGAAGCTAGTGTGTGCCATTAAAAATATTATATCCTCTCAATTTTAATCTTTGACTACCCCAGGTCTCCTCTTTAGTTAGTTTACTTATACGTATTTGCAAACCAGATACTCTACTTAAGCAATTATGCAAGTGTTCCATAATTCATGATATCATATGTCATTGGTTAAAATCCAATTAGATGAGTATCACTTAGGGAGGGTTGCATACTGAATGAGTTTACAGAGTAAACTCTGTAAGTCGAGCTGTCTCTTACACATCTCAAATGCTAATGATTGCCTATCTTTCACGGTACCAGGGTAATAATTTTACAATTCGTTCTTTGTTTTTCTTAGATTGAAAAGTAGCATGGATCATAGCAGTGGTAATAATGATCAGTTTGTTAAAAAAGTAAAAACAATAAAGGAAGAGAAAGCTACCACATTGGGAAATACTATCATTCCAAATTTCTCAAAACATAACATGCTTTTTATTTAATTAAAATATTGTATGGATACAGAATCGTAGAGAGGAACACCCACATGGCTTAGAATTCAAAATATCTCATGTATGAGATGTCTAATTTAAGCCTTTTCTGTGCCTACCAAATACCAGTGGGTGAGGAACGCCTTCATTGCCATTTTAGCATTTCCAGCACCCTGTGTAGCTTGGTGAGATTCTTTACCCTTCCAGGTTATAGCAGTCCTAGCTTTTCTTTGAAAAAAGTGTGAAAAAGCATATTCTATTTAACGTTAATTTTAAGAGATTGTAGTAGAACTCAACATAAAGAGACATTTTTTGTTTCCACATTTATGAACAAGCTTCTCCATATACAAATTAGAGACATTACAACTTGCTCCTTACTGTATGTAGAAGGCTGGAAGAATTCTTTTTTTTTTCTTTTAATTTATTTATTTTTGGCTGTGTTGGGTCTTTATTGCTGCACACAGGCTTTCTCTAGTTGCAGCGAGTGGGGGCTCCTCTTGTTGCAGAGCATGGGCTCTAGGCACGTGGGCTTCAGTAGTTGTGGCACACAGGCTCAGCAGTTGTGGTTCACAGGCTCAGTAGTTGTGGCGCATGGGATTAGTTGCTCCGCAGCATGTGGGATCCTCCTGGACCAGGGCTCAAACCCATGTCCCCTGCATTGGCAGGTGGATTCTTAACAACTGCACCACCAGGGAAGCCCTGGAAGAATTCTTAATATTAGTAATAATAATAGAAACTAACATTCTCTGAGCATCTATTATTTTCTAGGCATCATTATCGTATTTAATCCTAACATTATTTTATTTAATCCTAACAAGACTCCGTGGGGGTACTATCTACTTTTCTTCAAATGAGGAAATTGAAACTTAGAGAAGCTTAATAATTTATAATTTACAGTGCTTTTAAATGGTGATGTAATGTGTGATTCTGAAACCTTGATTTTCATTATTCTACTTTGATCTTCTAGGAGAAAGATGGAAATACTCCGAAGACCACTGCATTGCCTGCAAGTCCTTCAGCAACTGAAACCACTTTTCTGTGCCCTTCTTTCTTGACCACCTCTCCTTATGCTCCAGTAATACAGACCTACTTGTAATTCCCTTAAAGTCCTTTTCTCCCGAGTCTCTGGGTGTTTGTAATGTTTCCTTGGCCTAAAATTTCATTATCCCATTACTATCAGACTAGCTGGCCTACTCCTACTCATTTTTCATCTCAGTTTAAACTATTCCGCCATGCTCCCATTCCTCTTGATAAACTCATTACAGCAAGAATCTTATCGTGTCATCAACTAAATTGTAAGTAACTCAAGGGAGTCTTTCTTTTTTAATTGTTGTATTTCCAGAGCCTGTCGCAGTAGCTGTTTCCCACATTCAAATTAAATATTTATAGAGTGAATGAATGACAAGAATGCATAAGTGACTTATAAGGTCATGCACAGAACTCATTAGGGGATGTGGCGGGTTCTATATTACTTTACTCTACAGAAGCCTAAAAGTTACCACAAGTGAAAAACTTTCATCCTCTTATATTAAAACTTTTCAACATATCCTTATTTTTCTCCAGAATCAAGTACCTGGAAAGAAAAAAAAAAAAGTACCTGGAACATGGTAATAATTCAATACATATCTGCTGAAATAGTGAAGAGTGTGAGAAAAGTATACAAGGTCCTTATAATCTAACACATATTCTCTCCAGACTCACTTTGTGCCACTCCTACTTTATCCTGTAATGAGTAACAGTATGTAATTTTCAATCACGTATCAAATATTTATTGAGTTACTGTTATGTGCCAGACACATTGGTCCACCATTTCAAATAGCCTTATTTCTTTTTCTTGCTAAACCTTCTTCCTGGAAACTTCTGAAGCCATTCATCAAATACCATATTCATTGCCGTTTTTCTACCAGCCTTGTTTCAGTTCAGTTACCTCCTGTAGAAGGCCGTCTCTGACCCCTTTAGCACCCAGTGCTTGTTTCCATCTTAGCCTTAATTACATCAAAGTGAAGTTATCTCTGTTTGTCACCTTCCTCTCCCCATCCCTATCTCACAATACTCAGGTGTACTCTCAGAGGGCACGGATTGAGGTTTTGTTCACCTATGTGTCCCCAGGGCCCAGCACAGAGCTTAGGATAGGGTCCAAACCCTGTATATAAGAATTGAAATGCAAAGTAGTTACTCTTTTAGGAGCAAATGCATTACTACCTTGAATTCTCTCAAGAAGTGAGTTAAGTATTATCTCCATGTAATAGATGACAAAACGAGGCTTGAAGAGGTTTAGAAACGTGCCCAAGGTCACAAAGTGGTGGAGCCTGTTGTCAAAGGAAACTGAAGAATGAAGCCACCACTGATTCTAAATGAGTAAGACTCACTCCCACTGTCTTTTCTTGAAATTTTCGTTTAGATTTTGCAAAATCTTTCCTTCTTCGGACTAATGACTCCTCATCTACCTTAATGTTTTGAGTAGAAGCAGTCCCCCTTTCTTCATATTAGAAATTGTTCGACCACTCTCTGGAAGCAACGTGATGTTAAACTTTATGAAGTCACATTCATTCCGGGGTTGAATCTGAGTTAGGAGCCCTGGGGTACAAGACAGGCCCAGTGAGAAGAAAGGTTGTTTGAAATGGAATGCAGGGACTAAGAAAGAGTGTTCCTCCGGGCAGGATAACGCAGTGAAGACTTCAACAAGGGGAGGATAGACCTTGTTTTAGATGCACAAATCCCAAGGCCTGTGGGAATTTAGTTGCTCACACCTAAGGCGGTCGTGGGGGACTGTGCTGCCCACAGCTAAGATGGATGCTAATAACCTCTCCTTTGGATGGGGTTGTTCGCCTTGCTCAGTGGTATTTTCAACGACGACTACAGTGAATAAAATTTAGTAAAAGTAGGCGCCTTCTACCAAGACGCTAAAGTAGGAATTTGGCAAGTTATGTTTAGAAAACCTTCAACAGGTCAAATTTTTTTCCTGCCCTTAACCAAAATGGTACAGGTTGTCCCACGGTGCTGAAGCGTCTAACCCTTAACTAAGATGGCGTTCGGAGGCTTGTTAAAAATTAGCTTGCCCTCTTTTTCTGCCCTTGTCCATCATGGCTTCCGAGGCATCGATCACGTGACTTCCGGACTACGGCGCGGGAGAGAGGGTAGGAGGGCCCTTGAAGGGTGCGCGTTCCCGTGGCGGTGCACCGGGTAGGTTTCAGTCAGAGTCACTATGGCGGCTGGCGCTGGCAAGGTAAGCTGAGGCGGCGGCGGCAAGGGAAGCTGGACCCGTCGTGGCGTCCGGGCGCCCAATCCCCGCAGCCCGTCCGCAGAGAGGTCGGCCGAGGTCGTGGCCAGTCGCGGGGGCTGGCTCGGGTGGGTTGAGAGGGGCGAAGGCTGAGGCGGGCGGGCACCGGCGGCTGACGGCCGTTTGTTTTCATGTTTGCCCCACCAGATCGGAAAGTTTTCTGCCTCGCCGGGCACAGCCTGAGGGTGTCCCACCGGCCGCGAGTGGTGGAGGCTGCGGCGGACCCAGCCCGGGGCCTCCAGGCCTCTCCCCCAACCTCCGGGCCGGCCTCCCTCCCCCACCTCCTCGTCAGCCCGGAGCTTCGGCTGCCTCCCCTGAGATGCGACCCTCGCGGGGGCGACCCTAAAAGGAGGCGGCCGGTGTGCTGAGCAGCAGCCAGGAGCCCAGGTGTTCAGGGACCAACTTCCTGCGGGTCGAGACCCCGGAGCCTCCCCCGGGTCGCGCCTCGCTCGGTCCGCACCCTCCTGCGGAGCCGGATCCCCGCCCTGGTCGCGGGGACGCCCGCCAGGTGCCCCGGAGTCCCGCCTCGGCCGCTGCCCGCGCCCCCGCCGGTCCCCGCTCCTCGTGCCAAGGACCTCAGCCACCGCCGCCTCGGCCCACGGCGGTCCGGGGACCCCGTGCCACCTCCCGGCCGGCCTCCGCGCAGCAGGGGCAATGCAGACTGTCCCGCTGGCCGTCTAGACCCCTTAGCCGCCCCCATCGCCTCTCGTCCCTCCACTCCCGAGGCCCTCGAGGACGGGCGGTGGCTGCCCAGAGGTGCTCAGCTACACCACCTTTCTTCCGCCCGAAAGGACCTTTCTGGCCGCACCGACCCTTTCTTCATGCTGCAGTGCTGCAACATTTCCGCCACCGAGGGGGGAAAGCGGCCGCGATCCCAAACAAAACACAAGAATTGGTGTGTGACTCATCTGGTTGTATACCTCCAGTCCTCAAACTGTCTTCCAGGAGTTTTCTTGGCCGAAGCTGTCCAATGTTTGAGCCTTTTCTTCCCAGGGAAGAAGATGGACTGAAAGCTGCCGGTTGGGGACTTTTTGTGATCAGGGCCCTGCTGGGTTTTAAAGGAGGTGATGGGGCTTGCGCTGGCTTGTCTTCCCACCCCAGTGAAGAGTTTTTGATGTTCACTGGTTATGCTTAGACAATGTGCAGTTTGTTTTAATTTAAAATTTGGGGGGGGATAGGGGTATAGGCTTGTGAAGGGCAGTCCGGATCCGGTGGAACTCCTCTTTGTCCCTGGTAGGAGAGACACCCCAAGTCTGTCCTCGATGCCGTCAGCCTTGGCCATCTTCACTTGTCGCCCGAACTCACACCCGTTTCAGGAGCGTCATGTCTACCTGGACGAGCCTATTAAAATCGGCCGCTCGGTGGCCCGCTGTCGACCAGCACAGAATAATGCTACCTTTGATTGCAAAGTGCTGTCAAGGAACCATGCTCTCGTCTGGTTTGATCACAAGACGGGCAAGGTAATGTCACTACGTTGTCTAACAATTGTTGCTTTTCGTTTCCCTTTGCCCCTTCTGCATAATGAATGTGGGATCCCAGGGCTTGCACCCAGAGGAGACTTTCAGCAAGGCCATGAAACCAACTTTTTGTGTGTCTGGTTCTAGTGGAAATTTGATTGAGGTGGTTGAATGGAAAACAGAGAAGGTATTGTTAATTAAATGCCTCGAGAGGGCGATGGCATCTTGATAACGTGGTCATTCCCAGTGAAATCCCAAACCCTAATTCATTTTAGAAAACTAGATAGCGAAACTTGGCTTCTTGCTTTCAGTCTTTTTAGAAAGGTGAATTTGCAGTTCAGTGCTTGATGAAGCAAGCAGCAGTTCCCAAAGCAATGCAGGGAATCTGCGGCCGGTATTACTCTGGGGCTCAAATGACTCAGTGGTGAGATATAGTTAACACAGTAGCTTTTAGTTGAGTTCAGATCAGGGCTTTTCTAGCAAGGACAGTGTTTGTGTAAATTTATTTTGGAAGATTTGATACATATTTACCTAGGAAGGGATAATTTGCAATTATCAAAGCCAATTTAATTAAGCATGAACAACTAACTTTACGATTTCAGAGTTTTGTTTGCAGGTTGGGTGAACGTATACCAATTGCTTTTGAAAATCACTTTTTGATGTTCCCTTCAGCACTTAATAAAAACACTTAATGCATACTTACAGAGGTGATATTTAAAAATCAGTGTTAAAAATTAATTTATTTTCTGAAATTATATCCAGCTCTATCAGTTATTGCATTACCTGGATGTGATAGCTTGAATTTAGCGCTCTTCATTATAAGTGACTATCTTAGCCTTTTTATGTTGGCATCCTAATTAACTATACATGTGGTTGCTTATATTTTAAGAATACAAGAAAAAAATTGAGTAAGACCCTTTCAATTTTTAAAACTATCTCTGTGTGAGGAGAATATACTAAAGAGCTCATGTTTGTGCTTAAACCTCAAGTTTTAGTTAAGCTACTGAATTAGTTCCAACTTAGAGTAAGTTATGTAAGACTAATAAGAATATCTCCGGTTTCACCTCCTGACTTTTTGGTCCCTCTTTCTGAGTTAAATGATTAAGTCTTTTTTAAAAGAAGAATTTAAGTCTTTTAGAAGAGTACTGTTTTGAAATGAAAGAAACCTGAGCCTCAAAAGGAAGAGAGAAAGCGTTACTTCTGAATTAAGGAATTATTATATAAATCATTTTTCAAAGAAAGGAGGAAAAGATTGC
Organism: Aethalodelphis obliquidens; assembly: GCF_003676395.1. Classification (NCBI taxonomy): domain Eukaryota; kingdom Metazoa; phylum Chordata; class Mammalia; order Artiodactyla; family Delphinidae; genus Aethalodelphis; species Aethalodelphis obliquidens. Next base: position 6,443,565 of record NW_020837966.1, read on the forward strand.
CCAAGTGCTGTGTGCTTGTGTAATATCTATATCCTACTCTGTATGTAGGATAAAAACTAAAAAGTATGTTAATTTTTCTGTGTAACACCAGATGCTCATTTATTTACCTGTGGAACAGATCCTTTTTTCTCCCTGGAAAGTAAAGTTTGGGTGCCTGAAAGACCTCATAGGTTACCTATAGTAATTTAAAGAACTCATCTTTCCGGCAGTCAAATTCAAACATAGATAGTTGCCTTAATCAGCTTTTACATTTTTGTCCTTTTATGTCCCTGGGCAACAGTTAAGGTGAAACTTAATCAGGTAATACCGTTTCTTAAAGTACATTGCAAATGTACCTTCTTTGATTTATTTTGAGATGACTAAGGATAGATCAATGGTGAGTGTTTATTGTATAAATTGAAATATGTTGAAATTTTGAATGAAATTTGTTATTAGAAAACCTTATCTTTAAAGGATATGCAGCTTATTTCTACCATTTGAACTTTTTTTTTTTTCCAAAACATACTCAGGATGTGAGGCCTTTACTTTAGGGGTAGATATAGCTATTGATTATTTTACCACCTACCACTTAGTCTATTTAAAACAACCTGTCAGATATTGCCATGTGATCAAATTGTTTTAAGAATTAACTATTTAAAGTTTAGGTTTGAACAGACAGTAGGTTGTTGTTTTTTTTTTAATCTTTTAATTTGTTCTCAGCAGGAGAAATAAGGAAAAGTACACCTACTCAGCTTTTCCTGAAGCATAAGTCCCTCTTCTATTATTTTTTAAAAAAATTTTTCTATCTATTATTTTTGGCTGCGTTGGGTCTTCCTTGCTGCACGTTGGATTTCTCTAGTTGCGGTGAGCGGGGGCTACTTTTCGTTGCAGCGTGCAGGCTTCTCATTGCGGTGGCTTCTCCTGTTAGGGAGTGCGGGCTCCAGGCGCGCAGGCTTCAGTAGTTGTGGCACGAGGGCTCAGTAGTTGTGACTCATGGGCTCTAGAGCGCAGGCTTAGTAGTTGTGGCACTCGGGCCTAGTGGCTCCGGGCATGTGGGATCTTCCCCGACCAGGGCTTGAACCCTTGTTCCCTGCATTGGCAGGCGGATTCCTAACCACTGTGCCACCAGGGAAGCCCCAGACAGTAGGTTTTGATTGAGCATCTGTTATGTGCCAGATAGCGTGAGGTACACAGTTACAAAGAAAACCCACAATTAGACCAAATATCATTTATTGTTTTCTCTGTAATAAATTGCCAGTATGAGGATTTGTTACAATTTTATTGTAACAGAAGTCCCTAGGGCCTAATATATTTTCCCAGCAAATTTCTTCCTACAACACTAGAATCCCCTCCTCCTTTAAGCATTGCCTCAGGCAAGTTCTTTTTGTTTGTTTTTTTCCTCAAACATCTTTAAACTTCAGTTTTCTCTTCTGGGGATAATAATAGTACCTACTGTTGTTTCCAGCATTGAGATAATCATGTAAATCACTTAGCACCCTGTTCCTGGCCCTTAATAAGGGCTCAGTCCTTAGAGAAGAGGGTGTTTGGGGGTCAGGGGGAAAGGGAACCATCTAGGCAGGTCTTTGCAATTTGCTGTAGTGCTGTGGAATCTCAGGAAGGTAATGAGACATTTTTTTCTTTCATGTGATGGCATAGGTGGAAGTAATTTTTAAAATTGAAACATGTGAAGAACTTTGCCCCAAATTGGCACCTTACCCGGGAAGTGGAAAATTGGGGTAATATGCCCTTTGGTTGACTTTCAATTTGTGAGTGTTGCATTCTGCATTCATCATTATGGGAGAACCATTAAAAACTGGAAGAAATTATAAACACTTAAAACTTTCTGATTATTCAAGTAATACATGTTTATTGTAGGAAATTTATGGAGTGTAGGCAGATGGAAATCTATGTGACATTTTTTAATGCTAAGTTCATGGAATGTGTTATGGTACTTAAAACCTGCATGCTGGAGGGTGACAGGTTTGCCAGAGAGTGGAATTTAATAAGCTTCCCCAAATCATCTACTCGGGGATGTAGCAGTTGGATATTGCCCTGCCTGGTTTCTGGCCCTGTGTATCATCCTTCACTCCTTTTTGGAGGTCAGACTCTTCAAATTAGATGGCAGATTATAGGATGGTCATTAACCCTTCTATTGACTCAAGGTACCACTGAACAAGCAAATCTACCCATATGGTGGTTACATAGAAGAGATAGTAAGCGGACTGCCTCCTTGTGATTTGGATGGCCCTATTTGATTTGAGGCTTTGTGGACCAGCGATAGTCTAGTGGTCGACACAGTAGTTTATTTCCAGTCTCACTGTAGTTTACCTAGTAGTAAGTAGTAGTAGTAGTTGTCTACTTCCAGGTTCACTTTTTTACTTAAATTCAGCACATATTTTTGGGCACCTGTTCTATCATGATCTGTTTCAGTGGAGAGCATAGTGGTGGGGTGGGGGCATGGGGGAAAATGAAGAGAATTGGTAAGAAATTGTTACTCCTTTTTAGGGGCTTATATTTGGATAGAGAGGGTGACTAAACACCTTGAGAACAGTTGATTTGAGATAAGACAGTATTATATAAGTTCAAATGGCTAGAGAGTGATGGTGTTTGAATTAGACTTCAAAACAGGAGTGGACAGGTACAGGTTAAGAAAGGGTGCTTTTATGGGTTGTGTTTGTGTGTGAGGGGATGAGGGTGGAATAAAACAGACAAAAGCAAGTTATTTTGAATGATTTGGGCATCTTCCAAACACTGAGGAAACTGATTTTGTTGGATAGAAGGTCTTGGATAGTAGCTATGGGTGAACATTCGTTGTGTGTGGTGTTTTCATGTTTCTGCCTTGTTTTTGGAATTAGTTTTCAGACCTTGGAGGAGAGGGTCTCTGCCTTATGTGTCTGTTTCCTATTATTTCTTGTTAAGTAGATGTTGAGTAACTGAAGCTGAGTAGATACCCTGGTGCCAGGTTGTGGAATGCCTTTGTTGCCAAACTAAGGGCATGGACCCATGGGTTATGGAAGGCCCAGGAGAGTTCTATGCCGAGCATTGACATACCAAAACCATTATTTAAGAGTGATAAAACGTCCACGTGTAGAGAGGCCTGGAGCAAGTAAAAACGGGTAACTGTTAGCTTAACTAAACTTATTGTGTACATTGTACCATGCCCTGTTCTAAATGCTTTACGTGTTAACTTATTTAATACTTAAATATCTAAGATAGGTGCTTATTTTTCCCATATTAACATATGAGGAAATTAAGGCACAGAGTGATTAGATTAGGTTAACTTGCCCAAGTTCATATAGCTAATAAATGGTAGAGGTGGGATTTGAACTGAGGTTTTCTGACTCTTGAATCCAAGCTCTTAACTGCTTTGCTATTCCAAGGCTTTGTAAAAGTTTAGATATGATGTCATGTTGTAGGGGCGTGGGCCAGGTTAATAGTAGGAAAGAGAACGACTAAATGCCAGAAAATGAAAAAAGACAAATGTGTTAACTTGTCTGTTAGGACTTCAGCAAAGAGAGAAGGTCTGTATGGACTGGAGATTTTAGGAAAGGTTTCATGGATAGATGGTTTCATGGACGAGATGCAATTTGAGCTAGACCTTAGGACTTTTTGAATAGGGCAGAATGTAGATAGAGTCAGTCGGAAAGGAGTTTTGGGTGGGAAGAATTGCTCAGGTAAAGGCATAGAAGCAGGAATGATGTGGCATGTTTCAAGGACGTTGCAAGAAAGTCATTGCAAAGGAGAAATCTGCAGAATTTGACAACCAGGATTGTTTCTTCCTTCTTCCTTCCATATGACTGCAAAGATCCTGGCCTCAGCTTCTGGGGAGAGTGGCAGATCATACATTCATTGATTTTGTCTGTATTATGTTTCAACAGATATCTGTTTTTTTGTTTGTTTGTTATTGTTTTTTTTACAGAAGTTACAAAGGTCATTAAGAGCTAGTTTTTGAGAGAAAGACATGTATTTGACATGTTATATTTAATGTGCATTAATGTAAATGTGTTCAGAAGGCCTGGTTATGTATCCACAGCACATCATCATTTCCTTCTCTGTTACTTTTAACAGTAGTGGAAAGTTAATGAAATATTTTGTCTATTATTTCAAGTTGTTAAAAATATGGTTGGTGTATACACTTAAAACATTTTTGTTCTACTTAGTTATTTGACTTTATTCCTTGGCTTAAATTTATTCTTTACCTTCTCAGACTCCTGTTTGGTTTTCTCAAGTGGTATTTATGTTAGAGCTTAGTATCTATTCTCTTTTATAAATAGGGAGGAGGGTGTCTGTCATTTAGAGTTTTAAGTGAAAAGATTGTGAGATTGGTTCTTAATGTATATCAGTTACTTGAATCCAGAAAAATGGTGGCATTTGTTAGCTGCAGAAATGTTCTAAGGACTCTTTCCTGCCCATGCTTCTCTCACTACCACTACCAGTAGATGAACAGTTTATACGCCTGCTCAAAATCTAGGTTGTTTGCCCCTTTAATTTTTTTTTTTGCCCCATTAGTTTTTAACATGATATACAAAACCTTCAAAATCGTCTCTCATTCCTTTTTTTTTCCAGCTTCATTTTCTATTACTGTTTTTTTCCTTTGCCCCAGACTCTGTGCAGTAGCTATGTGACAGTGCTCATTGTTCCTAGAAAAAGTGCCGTTTTTGCTGTTTTGACTTCCAGAATGACTTTTCCCCTTCATCCCAGTTCCAATGTGACACCTTCCCTGACTCCCACTGAGGAATTAATTGCTTCTTCCTCTATACTCCCATAGAACTTTGTATATAATTTCGTTATGAGACACAGACAACAAAATAATTATGACGCAAATGCACTATTGCTCTGCCAGATGTGAGCTCTTGAGAACAAGGGAATAGGCACTACATAAATGCTTGAATGAGTGAAATGTGAACAATGGAGCAGTTTCTGTTTCTGCAGACCCTGAGGAGGGTCAAAGAGCAGAAGGTCATTCGAGTTAGTTCTCAGTTTGAGATCATGGACTCAGTTTCCAATACATGGTGTTTGTATAAATCATTACTTATTGAGAATTTGCAGTGTGCAAGACACTTTGCCGAGTGTTTTGGTATCTTAGATAATCTTGTGATTGGTGATATTATGAATTTTGAGCCATTACATATATATCCATTCTCATGCAAAATAATACTTTTAAGGGTTTAATGATATTCAGAATGCTTTCTTATTTCACTTGATCTGTATAACACTTAGGAGATAGGTAGAGCAACCGCAGACTGGCTCCATTTTATGAAAAAAGAGTTTGCTGTTTAGAGGTTATTTGCACAAGGTCATCTCTTAGTAACTGTGGAGAGTTGGAACCAGAATCTAGATTGTTTCCCTCTGAGATAAAAGCCAACTGCTAGACATTTATTCTGAACTATCTTATTATGGAATGAACAATTATTGTAATGAAAATCTGTCTTTTGCTCTCTTGAAGGGTAATCTAAGCTATTATTTTCTGGAAGTATAACTAAAAAGCTTGTCATATGACAGACTTTCAAAGACTGAGAGAGTCTGAGTTAATTATTTCTCTGAGTCAGCTAGCACTTTTTAAACATACCCCTACTACTTCTAGCAATAAATATATTTTTTCTTAAGTTTGCATTCATGCAACTGATTTGGATTTGAGTGTTTATGCAAATGAATGAAACAGCCTTGGAAAAACTTGTGTGCCGTGTAAATTTTTAATTCTTTAAAGAGAATAGCTGACAGGTGTAAAGAAAAAAAGTAAAGTTTATATAGGCACGTGAAAACATGGAAGCCTTTGGTGATTCTGCTGTATTCTTTGTCAAATATGTAATTTGGGTTAGATTTTAATTTAAAGACATAGGAAATTTTGTTTTCTTATTTATTTGCATTAAGGTTTTATCAGTACTTTCAGGCTTATGATTTTATCTACATTTATAACTACTGACTTATTCTAGCTGAGTCAAGTAGAAATGAATTTCCAATATGGACCTTCAAGCTATTCTTCCTTTTTTTATTTTTCACTTACAAAAATAATGGATACATTCTCATAAAAATTGAAGCAATAAGGACGTATGTGGAGTATATATATGTCCTCCTTCACATAGGTACCTCTTATCCTCTTCCCTTCCTCTAGAAGTAACTTCTGTTATTAGTTTGGTATGTAATTTTCAGAGCTTTTTCTGTGCATTTGTCTACTTGGGTATGTAGATAAGTAAGGTTTTTTGTTGTTGTTACTTTTTTTCATAAGCAATTGGATCATAGTTTTAAATGTACTTTTTAGCTGATGATATCAAGTAAATTATGCTCAGCTTATCTGAAATGTGTTAATATGCTCTAGGTTATGACCAGCATCCAGACTGCTGTAAAATTAGTATCATTTTATTGAGCACTTACCAGGTGGTACACTGAGTTTTATATGCATTATCTCATTTAATCCTCACAACAGACTTTTGAATTTGTTAGTAGTATTATCCTCAGGATGAGAAAGCTGAGCTTAAGGAAGGTGAAGGAATTTGTTCAGGGTAACGCAGAGAGTGGTGAAGTCAGGATTTGAACCCCAGTCATCTGATTGCAGAATGCATGCTCTTGATCGCTCTGTTGCTTGCTACCTCAGCACCTCCGCACAATTAGTCGTTGTTAATCTCATCACCAACCAGTTAGTGAGCAATAGATCAAAAGAAAAAAAATATTGAAATAAAAACCTTATTGTCTATTAACTCATAGATATTTTGGTAGTAAATCTGTGTAGAGTTTCAATTGAAGATCAGTTCCTCAAACAATATTTATTTATTACTTAAAATTTTACAATTTGAAAAAAAAACCTCTACATGTAAAGATATTAGAGTATCACTGTTCAGATACTATAATATACTAAAAAAGATACTCTTTCATTGGATAATTTTTTAGTATGCTTTATTTTTATTGAGGTATAGTTGATTTACAAAATATAAGTTTCAGGTGTACAACATAGTGGTTCACAATTTTTCAAGATTATACTCCATTTAAAGTTATTATAAAATATTGGCTATATTCCCTGTGCTGTACAGTTTATCCTTATAGCTTATGTATTTTATTCATAGTAGTTTGTACTTCTTAATCCCCTACCCCTATCTTTTCCCTCTCCGCACTGGTAACCACTAGTTTCTTCTCTATATCTGTGAGTCTGTTTCTGTTTGTTATATTCATTGGTTTATTTTTTAAATTCCACATATAAGTGATAATATACAGTATTTGTCTTTCTCTTTCTGACTTATTTCACTAAGCATAATACCCTCCAGGTCCATTCATGTTGTTGCAGATGGAAAAATGTCATTCTTTTTTATGGCTTAGTAGTATTCTGTTGAACATATATAGCACACCTTCTTTATCCATTCATCTGTTGATGGACACTTATTTTGCTTCCATGTCTTGGCTGTTGTAAACAATGCTGCTATGAACATTGGGGTGCATGTATCTTTTTGAATTAGTGTTTTTGGGTTTTTTTGTTTTTTGTTTTTGGCTATACACCCAGGAGTGGAATTGCTGGATCATATGGTAGTTCTCTTTTCAGTTTTTTGAAGACTCTTCATACTGTTTTCCACAGTGGCTACACCAATTTACAGTCCCATCAACAGTGTACAAGAGTTCCCTTCTTTCCACATCCTTCATTGGATAATTTCTAAGTATAGTATGTTTGGAGGTTGTATTTTAAATTATATATGTGACCTCCCCCTATAAGTAAATCTAATTTAGAAAAAATGAATATGTTTGGTTTTTTAACTTTAAATATAGAAATATTAACTGTATTATTAGATGCCAGTTATGTTTCCTTCCACTTCAGAAGTTCAGGGATAGAAGATAAGATCATGCTGTATGTTACTAGTATAGCAATGGTAGTTATGCTTGTAGAATAAACAAAATTTGTAGCTCTGAATTTTTTGGAAAATTTTGCGTAGTAGAAAGGAATGATACAGAGTTATCATACAAGCCAGCAATTCTACTCCTTTGTATATACCCAAGAGAAATCAAAACATATGTCCACACAAAAACTTGTACAAATGTTCATTGTAAAAAAGAAAAAAACAACCCAATGTCCTTCAACTGATGAGTGGGTAAGTAAAATGTGGTATACTATATAAAGGAATATTATTTGGTAATTAAAAGGAATGAAATATTGATACGTACTACAACGTGGATGAACCTTGAAAACACTATGTTCAGTGAAAGGCCACATATTGTTTAATTCTGTTTATATGAAATGTGTAGGATAGGCAAATCCATAGAGAGAAAGTAGATTAGTGGTTTCCAGGAGCAGGAGGTAACACGGAGTGTGATGGTTAATTTTATATGTCAACTTGGTGAGGCCATGGTGTGCAGTTTTTGGTTAAATACCAGTCTAGATGTTGCTGTGAAGGTATTTTAAAAATGTGATTAACGTTTAAATCAGTAGGCTTTGAATAAAGCAGATTACCCTCCAGAATGTGAGTCTTATCCAATTAGTTGAAGGCCTTAAGAGAAAAGACTGAGGTTCCCCCAAAGAAGGAATTCTGCCTTCAGAGAGCCATCTTACTCAAGACTGCAACAGCACTTCTTCCCTTCTCTAGCCGGTTGGCCTGCCCTGCAAATTTCAGTTGACAGCCCCCAGAATGTTATGTGAGCTAATTAAAATAAATCTCTCTCTCTCTGTATATATATACATCCTACTGGCTCTGTTTCTCTGGAGAACCCTGAATAATGTAATACATGGAGTGACTGCTGAATGGGTACAGGTTTCTCTTTGGGATGACCAAAATGTTATAAAAATGATTGTGGCATTTAAAAAAATTTTTAAAAATTGTGGTGATGGTTGCTCTGAATTGTCCACTTTAGATTGGTGAATTGTATGGTGTGTGAATTATATCTCAAAATGCTCTTATAAAAAAAGAGGACTGGGCTTCCCTGGTGGCGCAGTGGTTGAGAGTCCGCCTGCCGATGCAGCGGACACGGGTCCGTGCCCTGGTCCGGGAAGATCCCACATGCCACGGAGCGGCTGGGCCCGTGAGCCATGGCCGCTGGGCCTGCGCGTCCGGAGCCTGTGCTCTGCAGCGGGAGAGGCCACAGCAGTGAGAGACCTGCGTACCGCAAAAAAAAAAAGAGGACTGTTAGATGGAGTAATAGGTTAGTGAAAGCAGGTTAGTGTGGAGGAAGTGGAAGAATGTAGAGTTCAGTGTGGATAGTCTAGCAGAGTAGCTTTTGAAGTACTGTGTGGCTTAATTTCTGTCACTAGTTTCTTAGTGTGAATGTCTTACTCTTGGTTAGACTTTTGTTTTATTGAATTTAGTAGATGGTGTTTCGAAATTTAACTACATTTGTTGAAACAAAAGTCTAACCAAGAGTAAGATATGAATACTGAAGAGGTAGAGACAAAATTTTGGTATTATTGAGAAGCTCTAGTGCCAAAGTCTTAATGTGGGAGTTGAGAAATGGTTGGAAAGATGCAATTTATAAGTCCCAGTCTGAACCTGGGAATCTTAAGATATTAATTTTTCTCACCAGTGCATCTTTTGCATATGCAGGCCTATAGAGCATGGTAAAATATTGTTAGAATGAATGATGTTGTCTTGACTAGAAGGAAGTAGTCGTTTAAATTATAGTTGAACTTAAACTGGGACCATTCCTAGTCCTTAACAAGTATCTGAGTGTCTCATGTGTGCAGTGTAGTGCCCAGCAGATAGTACTGAAAAATATAGTTACAATACAAATAAGTCCAACAGTAGAAGTATCTACGAATCATTGTTTCCAAGGAGCTAAGGGAGTGATGTATTCCTTCCCTAGGATTGGGGGCAGCAAATATGGAAGGAATGAAGAGGGCTTCATAGACAAAGTTGTTTTCAAGCTACTGTATGAAGAGTGAGGGTTTACTCTCTGTATAAAATAGAGCAGGGCATTCCAGCCCCAGGGAATAGTGTGTGTTTAAGGCAGAAAAGCCTAAAGAGAATGATGTATTCTGGGAAATGCAAACCCAGAAGTTAGCAGAATTGAGGAGGGGAAAATAGAGCTGCTATCAAATCTTTGGGGTCATTGAACACTGCTGGTAGAAGTTTTAGGGTTGGACTACCTGAGTTGGAATCCTGGCTCCATTGCTTGCCAGGTGTGTGACCTTGAGGAGTCTCTGTGCCTCAGTTTTCCTCATCTAAAAATGAGGCTAATAGTGAGATTCACCTCATAGGATTGTTGTAGAGATCATGGGAATTCTTGTAAAGCAGTAAGCAGAATGTTTGGCACAGAATAAGTACAAACAGTCCCTGATTTACAGTAGTTCAATTTAGGATTTTTCGACTTCATGATGGTATGAAAGTGATAATACATTCAGTAGAAACAGTACTTAAGATTTTGATCTTTTCCTGCAAAATGTGGTATGATACTCCCTTGTGGTGCCGGGCAGCGACAGCAAGCCACGGCTCCCAGTCAGCTCTACAATCCCAAGGGTAAACAGCCAGTACACTTACAACCATCTGTGCCCATACAACCATTCTGTTTTTCATTTTTAGTATAATACTCAATAAATTACATGAGATATTCAACACTTTATTATAAAATAGGCTTTGTGTTAGATGGTTTTTCCCAACTGTAGGCTAATATAAGTGTTCTGAGCATGTTTAAGGTAGGCTAGACTAAGCTATGATGTTCGGTAGGTTAGGTGAATGAAATGCATTTTCAACTTACTTACAATGGGTTTATTGGGACATAACACCATCGTAAGTCTAGGAAGATCTGTGTTCAGTAGCTTGTGGCTATTTTAATTTTTCTTTATATTTTTAGTTGGTGTGTTTGCACGGTAAGACCTGTATGCTTATTTTTTTTAATTGTTAAAAAGGTTTTCTTCTTCAAATATCTGCCTTTCGAGTCTCCTCAACTAAGTTATTTGATACCTTGAAACTTCTTTGAATGTGTTAAAGAAATAGTGTGATACAGTAAAAAAGAAATTTGGTCTTTGTCCCAGGTTCCTGGCTCACAACGCCTAAAACTCGTGGAATCTCCTGAGTGATAAGTGTGTCTCTTATATGCTAATAAGATGACTGGTGGCTGGGAGCCCCTGGATAGCTTCAGGATGGTACTGGTCACCAGAAAGACTAAGTGATTAGAGGGTTGGAACTTTGGGGCCCGCTTACCAATCTCTGGGAAGAGGAGGGGTAGCAGGATGAAGATTGAGTTATATAAAAACTCTTGAACAGTGAGATTCAGGGAGCTTTTGGTTTGGTGATCACATCGAGGTGCTGGGAGGGTGGCTCACTGGAGAAGACATGGAAGCTCCTAGCCCTTTTCCTCATATCTTGCCCTTTGCAATTCTTTCTTTTGACCATTCCTAAATTGTATCCGTGTTGCAAGTATCGGTGACAACCTGGGACTTTTGACTGGCAGTAGAAGTGGGGGCAGTCTTGTGGGACTGAGCCCTTAATCTTTGGGATCTGACATTAACTCCAGGTAGATAGTGTCAGTTGAATTGAATTTTAGGACACTCGGCTTGTCTCAGAAAATTGGAGGAGTAGTGTTAGAAAAGACAGCCACACATTTGGTATCAGAAGTGTTGTGAGTAAAAGCAGTTCAAATAGTCTTCTGATTAATGTCCATTATCCAGTACTGCCAAGTTTGTATGCTTTCCCTGTTAAAAGGAATAAAAATCATTAGCATACTTGGCTTACCTTACTTGAAGATATGGAGTTAAAGGAGTTGAGTAAGTTATATGATGAGAATCTAGTTAATCAATCAGGAAACATGTAAGAGTGTATATGCTATATTAGGCAACATGGGGCATAATGAAAGTATTAAGATATCACTTCAGTCTTTGAGGAGCTTATAGTTTAATTGGGAAGCCAGGCCTAGCCTCATAAACAACTAGGGAAGAATTAAGTTCTAAATGGAATTAAGAGCTCTATGTGATTAAGGTGGAGAAGGCTTGAATTGGACCCTGAAGATTTAGGATAGAAGATAACAGGTGTCCTTGGTGTATAAAGGTCTGCATGAAAAGGCGTAAAGCCAGAGGGATAATCCGGAGGCAGCTGTGTGTTGAGGAGCTCTACTACTGGACTGAGCAGATAGTTTAGGTTAAATGACAGAGGTGAACTTGTCAGGTTCCATTACAGGAAGGCTGTGGAGGTGGGGCAATAGGGCAGAAATCTTTAGGGAACCAAGGTCCAAGCCCTGGGGTTAAGAATCTTGGATTTGTAGTTTAGGGGAAAGCTCTGCCTCCCCTTAACCCAGCCAAATAACCCTACTGACTAAAATGGCATGTTCTGTAGTGGGTTATGAAACACCCATCTGCTTTAATAAGCTGACTTTATAATAAAGTGGTTGGAAAGTGGTGAGGATTTGATTCATAGTGAGTAGACAAAATTCGAAGTTTCCAAAGTATGATTTCTTATTTTCAAGATGGTTTCTCTCTTGGCATGTTAAAAGGTTGCATTTGTGTGCCTCATTTTAAGGTAGACTTTTTTTGTCCGTCACTTTAAGTTCTGGAATAAACTTATTTAAATACCATTTCAGGGGGCTTCCCTGGTGGCGCAGTGGTTAAGAATCCACCTGCCAATGCAGGGGACACAGGTTCGAGCCCTGGTCCAGGAAGATCCCACATGCTGCGGAGCAACTAAGCCCCTGTGCCACATCTACTGAGCCTGTGCTCTAGAGCCCACAAGCCACAACTACTGAGCCTGCGTGCCAAAACTACTGAAGCCCATGCACCCTAGAGCTTGCACACCGCAACTGCTGAGCCCATGCGCCACAACTACTGAAGCTCATGCACTCTAGGGCCCATGTGCAACAACTACTGAGCCCATGAGCTGCAACTACTGAAACCTGTGCGCCTAGAGCCTGTGCTCTGCAACAAGAGAAAGCACCTCAATGAGAAGCCTGTGCACCGCAACGAAGAGTAGCCCCTGGTCGCTTCAACTAGAGAAAGTCCACTTGCAGCAGTGAAGACCCAGTGCAGCCAAAAAAAGAAAGAAATTTTACTTCCCTGGTGGTCCAGTGGTAGAGAATCTGCCTTCCAACACAGGGAATGTGGGTTCTATCCTTGGTCGGGGAACTAAGATCCCACGTGCCACAGGGCAACTAAGCCTGTGCACCACTACTACTGAGCTTGCGCGCCTCAACAAGAGAGCCCGTGTGCCACAAACTACAGAGCCCACACGCTGTGGACCCTATGTTCCACAACTAAAGAAATGCCTGCTAGAGAAGCCCATGTGCCACAACTAGAGAGAAGCCTGCTAGAGAGAAGTCCATGTACCACAACTAGAGAGAAGCCTGCATGCCACAACGAGAGAGAAGCTTGCACGCTGCAACGAAAGGTCCCATATGACTCAACAAACATCCTGCTTGCTGCAACTAAGACCCCTCACAGCCAAAAAAAAAATTTGTCTTTTTTTTTTTTTTAAGTCTCTTGTTAGAGAATATAGACTATCTTTATGCCCTTGGCGTACGGAGGGATACCATAAATAATTCACAAAAAGAACACATTGAAGTAAAATATTGATAAATTCAAATACATTAAGATTAATTTTGTTCGTTAAAATAGAATGAAAAAAATGAAGAAAAACAACTAACAGAAGATAATTATGGTACATACACTTGTAAAATATTGGTATCCAGAATATAGAAAGAACTTGTCCAAATTAATAAGGAATACAACCCAACAGAAACAATGGTCAAAAGAGACAAATAAGAATTTCACAGAAGAGGAAGAAAGAATGGATAATAAGATCAGCGTAACTAGGGAACTGTAAACGGAAACCTCGAGATACCATTTATACTCATTTTATTTTATTTTTATAAATTTATTTATTTTTGGCTGTGTTGGGTCTTTGTTGCTGTGTGCAGGCTTTCTCTACTTGTGGCGAACAGGGGCTACTCTTTGTTGCGGTGCACGGGCTTCTCATTGTGGTGACTTCTCTTGTTGCGGAGTATGGGCTCCAGGCACATGGACTTCAGTAGTTATGGCATGTGGGCTCTAGAGCACAGGCTCAGTAGTTGTGGCACACGGGCTTAGTTGCTCCGTGGCAGGTGAGATCTTCCTGGACCAGGGATCGAATGCATGTCCTTTGCATTGGCAGGTGGATTCTTAACCACTGCGCCACCAGGAAGTCCCTATACTCATTTTAAAAGTTGGACAGTATTGGGACTTCCCTGGTGGTCCAGTGGCTAAGAATCTGCACTCCCGATGCAGGAGGTCTGGGCTTGATCCCTGGTCAGGGAACTAGATCCCACGTGCTGCAACTAAAGATCCCGCATGCCGCAACTAAAGATCCTGCATGCTGCAAAGAAGATCCCGTGTGCCGCAGCTAAGACCCAGCACAGCCAAATAAATACATATTTAAAAAAAGATAACATCAAGTGTGGGTGACACTGTAGAGCACTGGGAACTCTCGTACTCTATTGTTGATATGATCAGTTACATTGAGTTTTGAATGTTAAACCAACTTTGCATTACTGGGATAGAATCCACTTCATTGTACTGTATTATCCTTTTATACATTGCTGGTTGATTGGCTTATATTTTGTTCAGGCTTTTTGCTTCTTTCTTGATGAAAGATTAGTCTTAAATGCTTGTTAGAGTTCACCAGTGAAGTCATCTGGATCTGTTTGTGTCTTTTTGTGTGTGTGTGTGTGGAATGTTTTAAACTATAAGCTTAATTTCTCTGTTAGCTGTATGGCTTTTCAGGTCTATTTCTTCTCGCATTGACTTTGGTAGTTTTTGTCTTTCAAGAAATTTCTCTGTTTCATCTTATTTGTTGGATTTATTGGCGTAAAATTATAACATTACCTTATTATCCTTTTAATATCTATAGAATCAGTAGTGATGTTACTTACCTCTCTTGTTCCCAATACTGATAATTTGTATCTTTTCTCTTTTTTTCTTTATCTTTTTGGCTAGAGAGTTATCAACTTTACTGATCTTCTTAAAGAATCAGTTATTTTAAATAGATTTTTCTTTATTATTTTTTTCTGTTATCTGTTCCATGGATTTCTGTCCTTTATTATATCCATTTTTCTGCCTTCTTCGGGTTTAATTTCCTCTTCTGTTTTTTAGTTTCTTAAATTGGAGGCTTAGATCATTGATTTAATGCTGCTTCTTTCCTAATGAAGCATGTGATGCTATAATATAACCATTTTGGTAAACAATTTGACACTGTTATAATGTTAAACTTGTATATACCTAGTGACCCAGCAGTTCTTCACCTAGATATATACTCTAGAAAAACTTTTTTACAAATCTGTATCAGGAGACATGTTCAAGCATGTTAGTAGTAGCATTTTTCATAATAGCAAAAACTGGAAATAATCCAGATGTCTATTGACAGAAATATGTAGATACTTCTTTTAATTTACACCATAGAATACTGTACAGGAATGAACATGAATGAACAATAGCTGTATGTATCAATGTAGATGAATCTCAGAAATTTTGAATGAAAAAAGCAAGTTGCAAAGGCGTACTTAGACTCTGTAGCCAGTTAGTATAAAATTTAAAAATCACAATTCTCATCCATATATCCATTTTACTACATATATAGTAATAGAGTGGTAAACATAATTCCTTGTGAGGGTGGCAGAGAGTGAATACAAGAATAGCTAAATTTTATGTAGTATATGCTGGAAAGTGTTAAATACTTTACGAATATATACTTATTTAATTCTCATAATTAAATGAGTACCTGCTGTGAAGCAGGCACTATTATTATTCTCATTTATTAGTATAGGAGCTTATAAATAAGAGTGCAGAAAACTTTAACTTCCCCAAATCATAATGCTAATAAGTGGTAAACCTTATAATCAAACTCAGGCAGTCTGCCTCTAGAATCTGTACTCTTAACCCTTAAGCATACAGCTTGCCTCATGGGAGGGGTAGGGAGGGGGTTCTCAAGATAGGTGTTAGGTACATGAATACTTCTTTTATTATTTTTTAGTTGTTATTCATATGTTTGTGTTTATTTTTATATGTACGAACTACTTAATTAAAATTTTGAAAGAAAAATAACAAAGATCAATGGAATGTGAAATGGAATATAAGAAACATAAGCCCCCAAACTGTGTCCCAAATGGAAGTGTACGAAGTCAACACTTTTAATTTTCTCTAACATATTTCCTAGATACTAATAGATCATGAAATATTAAAAATTCACAAGTGTGTTGGCTTAGTGGTGATTCATCAGGCTTATACACTTTTTATTTGTTCACTTCTCTATAGATGTTCCATACTTTAATAAATTCTTTATAATAAAAATATCAGATAAGATTTTTTAAATTCCAAAGATTTTTTATTGCAGCAACATTACATATTTGTCTTTGTTGAGATGATCACAAGGGCATTATAAGATGAGTTATAAAGTAAGGCTGACTTTTTGAGATTCTGCTTCATTGTAAAGTCTGTAAAAAGAATGAGGAATCTGTCTTTGTACTGATACGGAGAATTCTCCACGATATGTATTGTCAGGTAACAAAACAACATGATAGATGAGGCACAGAACAATGTATATAGTAATCTAGCTTTTATGCAAAGGAGGGAAAATAAGAATCTATATTTGTTGTTTATTTGCTTATGCATAAAGAGATCTGGAAGGATACAAGGGAATTAGTAACTGTGGTTACCTGAGAGTGGGTTCGGGGATGAAAAATGAGTTGATCTGAGATAAGGTGGCAGGAAGACTTTTCAGCGTATGTACCTTTTTAGTTCTTTTGGAACTGTGCAACTATACCACCTATTCTAAATAAATCAACATCAATTTATTCATTTAAAAAGAAAATATGTTTACTATGGCTCTTTTAGGTAGATTCAGATTTATGTCCTTTTATTTATTTGTTGGCTATAGGATACTTCCATTTCCAGGAGATTTGGTTTTATAATCTCTTGAAATAGTAGAAATTTTGGGAACACTATACCATTAATTAATAAGGGTTTAAGTTCAAAGAGGACTTTTTCAATTAGATTCTCAAAGTCTTTCCAGAATCTCCCCTTTTCCAGTGTTAGTTCTTTGATTATCTTCTGTCTCTTTTGGATGTGGTACATTTATAGGCAGAACTTTCCTTTTAATGAGGAGGCTTTTAAAAATAATACCTTATATTTAAACAGTTTTATAATTTATAAGCTGCTTTGGTACTGTGACTTTGAGCTTTCTGACATCATTTAACTTAAAAACTAGGAAAAGTTAGGGCTTCCCTGGTGGTGCAGTGGTTGAGAGTCCGTCTGCCGATGCAGGGGACACGGGTTCGTGTCCCGGTCCGGGAAGATCCCACATGCCGCGGAGCAGCTGGGCCTGTGAGCCATGGCCGCCTAGCCTGCGCGTCCGGAGCCTGTGCTCTGCGACGGGAGAGGCCACAACAGTGAGAGGCCCGCGTACTAAAAAAAAAAAAAAAAAAAAGGAAAAGTTAGTGTTTAGATGGCCAAAGTGTTCCTTTTTTCCTTTTTTTTAATTAAAAAATTTATTTATCTGTTTACTTATTTATTTATTTTTGGCTGCGTTGGGTCTTCGTTGTTATGCGCAGGCTTTCTCTAGTTGCAACAAGCGGGGCTACTGTTCATTGCGGTGCACAGGCTTCTTGTTGTGAAGCACGGGCTCTAGGCACACGGGCTTCAGTAGTTGTGGCACGCAGGCTCAATAGTTGTGGCTCATGGGCATAGTTCCTCTGCAGCATGTGGGATCTTCCCAGACTAGGGCTCGAACCCGTGTCCCCTGCTTTGGCAGGCGGATTCTTAACTACTGTGCCACCAGGGAAGTTCCTGTTATGTTAGTTTCCATTGTACAGAAAAGTGATTCAGTTGTGCATATATGCATTCTTTTCCATTATGGTTTATCGCAGGGTATTGAAATAGCTCCCTTTGCTAAACAGTAGGACCTTGTTGTTTATCCATTCTATATATAATAGTTTGTATCTACTAACCCCAAACTCACAATCCACCAGCTCCCCCTTGGCAACCACAAGGCTGTTCTCTATGTCTGTGAGTCTGTTTCTGTTTGTAGATAGGTTCATTTGTGTCATGTTTTAGATTCCTCATATAAGTGGTATCATGTGGTATTGGACATAACCTTTTCTTAATGACCTAATTTACTAATACCATTAGAGGTTATATGTTTTTTATCCCAGTGCTAAGTGACTTTTTAGATTAGCAGTTTTAAAATTACTGAATTATGCATTTTTATGTGTTGGTTCATCTGAGTTGTTATTTGTCAGTTTTCTAGGTCAGCCATTCCTATAGGAACTGTTTAGAAACAATAACTAAACATTTGTAAATATGAACCGATAAGGAAGCATGTGAACTTTACAGTGCATCAGCTTGGACATCTGCTCCCACACTTCTTTCCTTTCTGGTTATCAAGTGAATATGTTGTAAGTAAAATGGTATTATTGAAATCTTTGATAAATATATTGGCAAAACCTTTAGAATAATATTAAGATATTTTACCTAAGATCAGGTAAAATAGATGGTCATCAGATCTCCTCAACTTTTCTTTACAGTATAAGGTATTTTGATTTCTTCAGCTTTTTTTTTAAACAATATAAGTTATTTTTGTATTACATTTAAAAAATTTTCAGTAACTATGTAACTTCATTTGTTGGAAAATACATAATAGTTTAGAAAGAACTAAATAGAAAGAACTTACATAGTTCTTTCAGCAAACTATCAGTCAAATATATCAGTCTTCTACTACCAGGTGCTAGAGATGAAAAAAGAAGAGTCTGCCCTCTTAAAATCATAAGTCTATTTGCATAAGACAATAAAAAACCTTTAGTATAATATTTTATAGTGTCATCTGCCTGTGTATTATGATATTATAGAGGAAGAACAACTGATTCAGTGTGTTGATTAGTTTATGCTAGTTATACTGTGGTAATAAACAACCCGAAGAGCTCAGTGCCTTATAACAACAAAGATTTATTTCTTGCTCATGTTAAATACTTAGGTAGATGGCAGCTCCATCCACAGTTGTTCTCCTTTCTGGAATTCAGGCTGAAGGAGCAACTCCTGTCTGGGACATACATGTTCTGGTAGTAGGTATTAGAAGGCGAAGAGCTATTCAGAGCCATGGAATTACAGTTAAAGTTTCTGCCCAGAAGTGGTACATGTCACTTCCACTCACATTTCATTGGCCAAAGCAAGTTATATGGCCAAACATGACATAATTGGGCAGGGAATTGTAATTAATATTTATTTAGGAAAAATCAGTGGAATAATTGAGTACTGTCATCCGTTCTGCTACACTCAGCTTACTTCCCAACTCAGTGAAAATTATACAGCCTTGGGAGCTGTCAAAGAAGAATGCATTTAAAAAAAAAAAAAGAAGAATGCATTTTAGCAAAAATAAAGTTTTCTAGTCTTTTATGAGTATTCTAATATCCATAGGTAAATGGTTTGTATTTCTCTCAGAGAAGAGAAAATTAAGGCCTAAAGAAATTATAATTTGAAGTAGCAATCTCCTTTTTATGAGAGAAGTCTATATCGTTGATATAGTACTTAGTATCTTTTGTGAATAACTCTGACATTGAGTTATGGGGTTTAGTCATAAGTGATGTTTTTTTCCCAGACATCTATTCATCAACTTTATCTTGCCAGTTTATCTGCCTTGTCATGGACTGAATCTGTATTGATCATATTTTAAAATAAAACACTGGGATATATTAGTTCATAGGGTCAAACATTAGAGTATTCATTTATTATTGAGATATAGTTGATTTACAGTATTATGTTAGTTTCAGGTGTATGATATATTGATTCAAATTCTTTATAGATTAAACTCCACTCAAAGTTATTATAAAATATTGGCTATATTTCCTGTGCTGTACAATGTCCTCGAAGCTTATTTATTTTATATGTAATATTGATAGTTTGTACCTCTTAATCTTCTACCCCAATTTTGCCCTTCTCCCCTCACCTTTTCCATTGGTAACCATTAGTTCTGTATATCTGTGAGTCTGTTTCTGTTTGTTATATTAATTGGCTTGTTTTATTTTTTAGATTCCACATGTAAGTGATAACATATAGTATTTGTCTTTCTTTGACTTATTTCTGTAAGCGTAATAACCTCTAGGTCCATTCATGTTGTTGCAAATGGAAAATTTTTCATTCTTTTTTATTACTGAGTGGTATTCCAGTGTGTGTGTGTGTGTGTGTGTGTGTGTGTGTGTGTGTGTGTGTGTGTCTTTTGATGGACACTTAGGTTGCTTCCATATTTTGGCTATTATAAATAATGCTGTTGTGAACGTTGGGGTGCAAGTATCTTTTTGATTTAGTGTTTTCATTTTCTTTGGCTATATACCCAGGAGTGGAATTGCTGGATCATATGGTAGTTCTATTTTTAGTTTTTTGAGGAACCTCCATACTGTTTTACATAGTGACCACCAATTTACATTCCCACCAACAGTATACAAGGTTTCCCTTTTCTCCGCATCCTTGCCACATTTATTATTTGTGGTCTTTTTTTGTTTGTTTGTTTTGCGGTCTGTGAGCCTCTCACTGTTGTGGCCTCTGCCCTTGCGGAGCACAGGCTCAGTGGCCATGGCTCACGGACCCAGCCGCTCCGCAGCATGTGGGATCTTCCCAGACCGGGGCACGAACCCGTGTCCCCTGCATCGGCAGGCGGACTCTCAACCACTGCGCCACCAGGGAAACCCTATTTATGGTCTTTTTGAAGATAGCTATTCTGACAGGTATGAAGTGATATCTCATTGTGGTTTTGATTTGTGTTTCTCTGATGATTAGTGATGTTGAGCATCTTGTCATGTGCCTGTTGGCCATCTGTAAAACATCAGAGTATTTAAAATAGAGAGTGACATAATTACATAACATTTGCTTATTGGACATCTTTTTATTAAGCATCTACTATGGCATGTTTGCTAGCTGTCAGGGATAAAGGGGTGAAAAGATATAACCCCTGTTTTTAGGGATTCTGTGTAAGTGGACATGTCTACAAAAAATTACAATTCAGTGAAATAATTGCTTAGAGAGATACTATTCAAATGGACTGCAGTAGAAATGTTGAGGATGGAATGACCAATTGAGAAGGCAATGAAGGAGGGAATGGCTTCTCCAGAGGTGATATCTGAAACAAATCTTAAAAGGAGAGCAGGTTTTAGCATGCAAATGAGGGGGAAGTACATTTTAGGCAGCATGAGTGATAGTTTTATTGGTACTGATAGGAATAAAAATAGTTGGCTTGTTTGAGAAACTGATTTTGTGTGATATCATTTAGGTGAGGAATAGAAGATGAGGCAGAAAAGACAGTTCAGGACGAGGCTGTGAGTGATTTTAATGTCATGCTCCTTTTTCCTTTAGGACAAGTGGTGAGGGGTGCCAAAAGATTTTAAGTAATAGAATTACACGGTTAAAACTTTGTTTTTAGAGCAGCAGTCTTAGTGACAATATGAAAGACATTGGAATTGTGCTCAGAGGCAAGGAGACCCAGTAGAGTGATATAGTAGAAAGATCAGTTAGAGATAAATTCCCAGAGTGCAACCAAATCATCTGGATGGAGTGAGACAGATTTGGGAGTCACTACCCGATATAGTGAAGGCTGTAGGAAATACACGCCCAGGGAGGTTTGTACATCCTAGAAAAGTAGAAGCTAGGAAAGAACCCTGGGGATGATCAACAGTTGAACTGCTGTGAGGGAAAAAGAAAAAGAGAGTTGGAAGGGACAACCAGAGAAGTAGGAGGACCAGGAAAGATTGGATTTGTGAGGTACAAGGCAGGGAAGAGTTTTTGAGAAAATACTCGTGTCACCTTTTAAGAGCTGAAAGCAGTCCTTGGATTTGTCAGGTAGTTGTCTCATCAGTGACTTGAGGGCTATTCAGTGGAGTGGTGGGTATGGAAGCTCACTGGCAATGGATTAAGGCCCTCCATTAAATTTAGAATGAATTTTAAACATTTATATTTAAAATTAATGGGACTTTCCTGGTGGCGCAGTGGTTAAGAATCCGCCTGCCAGTGCAGGGGACATGGGTTTGAGCCCTGGACCAGGAAGATCCCACATGCCTCGGAGCAGCTAAGCCCGTGTGCCACAGCTACTGAGCCTGCGCGCCAGAGCCCGCGAGCCACAACTACTGAAGCCCACGTGCCTAGAGCCCGTGCTCCGCAACAATAGAAGCCACCACAATGAGAAGCCTGCGCACCGCAACGAAGAGTAGCGCCTGCTCTCCGCAACTAGAGAAAGCCCGTGTGTAGCAATGAAGACCCAATGCAGCCAATAATAATAATAAATAAATAAATAAATAAATTTAATGGAAAAACATAATTAAGTTGCTTTGGAGCAAAGGGGTCAAATAAAATATTTTCATTTTCAGAGAGATATCCATTAATGGAAAGATAATAAAGATGTACTGAAATATGTATTTTAAATACATTTTATGAGTTCTAGGATGGAAAAAGTTACTTTGAGCAGCGGGTAGGGGAAGAAGGAGATTTTGGAGGAATGGCTTTTTAGGAATTTTGGCCCAGTATAAGTATATAGCAGCAGTCTTACTTTAAAAAAATATACCATTTTATTTAGCATATGTTGTAGTTCTCAACATTAGTACTTTTTTACTTGCACAATGTTTTCTATTGTAAAGCATGCATGTCAAAACCCAAAATCTGCACTGTCACTTCCTTAGTGTAAATCCGGCTTTGCTACTAAGATAATATGCCTGAAACAGAGTGTAAATATCTCAGGATCTTGAAAAACAATTTGAGAATGAAAAAAAAAGTTAAGGTATGATTAATTTTCTAGTTTATGACTATTTAAAAGTTCAGTATTTGCAGCATAATCTTTGGAAAACTATCAAGTGAACTCCTGTATCAACAGAAAGTGCCAAAAATTGCTTAAGCTTTTTTACATAGCATCAAGTTTGCTCAGATTAAATACTCTAAAATTAGTTTTAGTAATAGAAATCTCTCATACCTGAACCAATTTATGTTCTTTACTAAACTTTGGAGTTGAAACTGATCTATTTAAAGACATACCTATTTATTAATGGAAAGCGAAACAACATTTCATCTCAAAATTTGCTTGTTCTTTTTTTTTTGGTACTTAAAAATTTTTTTCTTATTTTTTAATTTTTTGACTGCGTTGGGTCTTAGTTGCGGCACATGGGATCTTCATTGCAGCTTGTGGGATCTTTTGTTGCTGCGCATGGGCTTCTCTCTACTTGTGGTGTGCGAGTTTTCTCTTCTCTAGTTGTGGCGTGCCAGTTCCAGAAAACCTGGACTCTGTAGTTTGCTGCACGCAGGCTCTCTAGTTGAGGTGCGTGAGCTCAGTAGTTGTGGCGCTCGGGCTTACTTGCCCTGCGGCATGTGGGATCTTAGTTCCCCTACCAGAGATCAAGCCCGTGTCCCCTGCATTGGAAGGTGGATTCTTTACCACTGGACCACCAGGGAAGTCCCAAAATTTGCTGGATATTTTAGATTCAAATAAAGTTCTTAGTAGAGGTAAATCTAAGACAGTATTCAAATATGAGAAATATAACAGGATGTTTTAGTGGGCTGTCTTTTTAGTGTGTTCAGAGGGAGTTGTTTGAACTTGAACTACAGCTTTAATTGCATGTCTATTGCCCACAAGTATCTTTTTTAAAAAGAGAGGTGAGGTGAAATGAACTAAGTAATGATATTTGTCATTATTCTAACAATAGAGTACTTTGATTTAAAGAACAAAATTTTGTAATAACTGTGTTGATTAAATATTTAAATGCAACCTTCTTAGTGATATTTTTATTAAAAAACACCATTTGTTTCGTTGGTATTGATTTTACTATTTATGTGACAGGTATAGAAACTTCTTATACATGTAATGTTTTAAAATAAGATGTGTCTTCTTAACAATTGAGGTAATTTGGTTTATAACATTATATATTTTGCGTGTACAACATTATATTTTTACTTATGTGTATACTACATTGTGCTCACCACCAAAAATTCAGTTTCTGTCTGTCACCATACAGCATACAGTTGACCTTATCCATTTCGCTCCCCCCTTCCTCTTCGGTAACCACTACTCTGTTCTCTGTATCTACATGTTTGTTTTTGTTTGGTTTGTTCATTTATTTTGTTTTTTATATTCCACATATGAGTGAAATTATAGTATGTGTCTTTTCCCATCTGAAGATGTGTCTTTTTTTGATCCTCCATGTAAATTTATAAGTAAATTAGCTGAATCAGGCATTGTTAGAAATTGTTCTTATCGTTGTTATGGTGTTTATCACTGTCTAGTAGTTTTTTCTTGTCTATTATCCTGAACTGAATTCCTTTAAGCTGGAGGATTTTGTTTTCTTTCTGTGTTCATCGTTCTAAGTTTAGTTAGTATTGAATAGATTTTAACAGTTAGGTTTTATATTTTCTGCTTAGATCTCTTAGATAGTGGCTTTATCTATTGTATTTTACTTAAATCATATCTTTGTCTTTCGGGGATTTTATCTTGTGTATTGTGTGTTCCTATAACTTGACCATGATGAATTCTAAGCGTATATAGTTATTTTTACCATTTAAAAAGTTAACTCTTTAGAATTGTACAGACTCATTTATGTTTTTCATTATGCTGGCAATGTAAAAAATAAAAGAAATTTATGATTATGTTTAAGTGTTTAACAGCACAAGCAAGTTATGTAGCCTTCTTATCTGCCTCCAGTCAGTGTGGTATTTCAAGGAAAATTCTTTTCTTCCCTGAAGCTCTAGTTTTAGAGCTCAGTTATCTCTGGCTCTTCATTAAAATTCCATTTCTAGATTGAAGAATTCCCTAATCTAGATGGGAATTCCTAAAATATATACACAGATTTCAAAGTGCTGTTGATTCATTTAGCCAATATTATTGAGCTCTTCCTGTGTGCTAAGCATTGTTCTAGTTAAACAAAACAAAGTCCCTGCCCCCATGGAGCTGACATTCTGGAGTGCAGTGTGCCATCATCCGGTTTTCATCACCTCAGTCTATTTAAGACAAAAGGGAGTGCTTGATTTACTGACAGGGAATGCAACATAGTTCAGTTCATCTTGTCCTATAAATTTGCTGTGTAAAAGCAATATTGTTAATATGTATCCAAAGTATTCTGGTTAAATTTCAGTTTTGCCCAAAATTGCTAGTGCTCTACACTTGGTGAAGTCTGTTCATATCGCCTTCAGTTTTATAAATTTAGACTGTATGTGTATTTTCTTAACCTTGTTTAATGTACTAAGTTAGATTGTTTTTTTTTAAAGTCATCAGGGAATCTCTTTAGATGAGTCATTGAATGATTTTGTTTTGGTTGTTATTTTTGTTTTCTCTCTACTCTGAAACTTACTTTTCCATTTTCCTCAGTGTGAATTTTAATAGAACTTTTCAAACTTTTGTTTGCGTGACACATACTTTCCTAGTTCTTAATTTTTTTGACTTTTTTGACAGTTTTGACATTTCCATCTTTGTTTCCATTGCTTATGGTTTCCATAAAGACTTTACCTTTATCCTTTAGATTCCACGCCTCATTCTCTCTCTAAATTCATATACTTAGTCATTTTTTAAAAAATTAATTAATTAATTAATTTTTTTGGCCACATTGGGTCTTCGTTGCTGCACACAGGCTTTCTCTAGTTGTGGTGAGCGGGGGCTACTCTTTGTTGCGGTGCACAGGCTTTTCACTGCAGTGGCTTCTCTTGTTTCTGAGCATGGGCTCTAGGTGCGTGGGCTTCAGTAATTGTGGCATGGAGGCTTAGTAGTTGTGGATCGCGGGCTCTGGAGCACAGGCTCGGTAGTTGTGGCGCACAGGCTTAGTTGCTCCGCGGCACGTGGGATCTTCCCAGACCAGTGCTCGAACCCGTGTCCCCTGCATTAGCAGGCAGATTCCTAACCACTGCGCCACCAGGGAAGCTCTACTTACAGTCTTAAATTACCACTTCTAAGCACTTAATTTCAAAATTTATGTCCTTATCATGAATTTCTTAACCATATTTTTTAGTTTATTTTTAGTTTTTCGATACACTTCAGTTGTTTTTAGTATATTCACAGAATTGTGCAGTGATTACCACATTTAATTCCAGAATATTTTCATTGCCCCCAAAAGAAACTCTGTACCCATTAGCAGTCACTCCCCATTTCCTCTTCTCCCCGCTTCTGGTGACCACTAATCTACATTTTGTCTCTATAGATTTACCTGTCTGGAAATTTCATATAAATGGAGTCATACAACATGTGACCTCTTGTGCCTGGTTTCTTTCATTCAGCATAAGTTTTCGAGATTCGTCCACGTTGTAGCATGTATTGGTACTTCATACCTTTTTATTGCCAAATAATATTCCTTTGTAGGGATATATATATATATAACATTTCATTTATCCATTTATCAGCTGATGGATATTTGGGTCATGTCTATTTTTTGACTATTAAAATATGCCTGGACTTTCCTGGTGGCGCAGTGGATAAGACTCTGCGCTCCCAATGCAGGGGGCCCAGGTTCAATCCCTGGTCAGGGAACTAGATCCCACATGCATGCCGCAACTAAGAGTTCAGATGCCACAACTAAGAGTTCACAGGCTGCAACTAAGGAGCCCATGTGCCACAACTAAGGAGCTCACCTGCTGCAACTAAGACCCCATGCAACCAAATAAATAAATATTAAAAAAAGAAAAAGAAAAATGCCACTGTGAACATATATGTACAAGTTTTTGTGTAGAGGAAGTGCCAAACTGTTTTCCAAAGTGGCTGTACTATTTTATCTTCTCACCAGCAATTTATGAAGGTTCAGTGTCTCTACTTCCTGTTCAAACTTGTTATTATCTGTCTCTTTTATTGTAGCCATTCAGTGAGTATGAAGTGTCTCACTGTGTTTTTCATTTGTATTTCCCCAGTTACTAACTAGTAATATTGAGCATCTTTTCATGTACTTATGGGCCATTTGTATACTTTTCTGGAGAAATGTCTGTTCATATCCTTTCCCTGTTTAAAAAAATGGATTACTTATCTTTTTATTATTGAGTTGTATATCCTGGATACAGTTCCTTTATCAGATGAATGATTTGCAAATATTTTTCCCCATTTTGTAGATTGTCTTAATGGTGCCTTTAAAAAAGTATTATTGTAAGATACACATAACAGAAAATTTACCATTTTTACCATTTTAAGTGGTATTAAATACATTCACAATGTATTGCAACCATCACCTTCATCCATTTTAAGTACTTTTTTTTCTTATCAGTCATCCATTTTATACACATCAGTGTATACATGTCAATCCCAATCTCCCAGTTCATCACACCACCACCCCAACCCCCTGCTGCTTTCCCCGCTTGGTGTCCATACATCTGTTCTCTACATCTGTGTCTCAGTTACTGCCCTGCAAACCGGTTCATCTGTACCATTTTTCTAGGTTCCACATATATGCGTTAATATATGATATTTGTTTTTCTCTTTCTGACTTACTTCACTCTGTATGACAGTCTCTAGATCCATCCACGTCTCAACAAATGACCCAATTTCGTTCCTTTTTATGGCTGAGTAATATTCCATTGTATATATGTACCACATCTTCTTTATCCATTCATCTGTCAAAGGGCATTTAGGTTGCCTCCATGACCTGGCTATTGTAAATAGTGCTACAGTGAACATTGGGGTGCATGTGTCTTTTTGAATTATGGTTTTCTCTGGGTATATGCCCAGTAGTGGGGTTGCTGGGTCATATGGTAATTCTATTTTTAGTTTTTTAAGGAACCTTCATACTGTTCTCCATAGTGGCTGTATCAATTTACATTCCGACCAACAGTGCAAGAGGGTTCCCTTTTCTCCACACCCTCTCCAGCATTTGTTGTTTGTAGATTTTCTGATGATGCCCATTCTAATTGGTGTGAGGTGATACCTCATTGTAGTTCTGAGTTGCATTTCTCTAATAATTAGTGATGTTGAGCAGCTTTTCATGTGCCTCTTGGCCGTCTGTATGTCTTCTTTGGAGAAATATCAATTAAGGTCTTCTGCCCATTTTTGGATTGGATCGTTTGTTTTTTTAATATTGAGCTGCATGAGCTGTTTATATATTTTGGAGATTAATCCTTTGTCTGATGATTCATTTGCAAATATTTTCTACCATTCTGAGGGTTGTCTTTTCATCTTGTTTATGGTTTCCTTTGCTGTGCAAAAGCTTTTAAGTTTCATTAGGCCCCATGTGTTTATTTTTGTTTTTATTTCCATTACTCTAGGAGGTGGATCAGAAAAGATCTTGCTGTGATTTATGTCAAAGAGTGTTCTTCCTATGTTTTCCTCTTAAGAGTTTTATAGTGCCCGGTCTTACATTTAGGTCTCTAATCCATTTTGAGTTTATTTTTGTGAATGATGTTAGGGAGTGTTCTAATTTCATTCTTTTACATGTGGCTGTCCAGTTTTCCCAGCACCACTTATTGAAGAGACTGTCCTTTCTCCAATGTATATCCTTGCCTCCTTTGTCATAGATTAGTTGCCCATAGGTACGTGGGTTTATCACTGGGCTTTCTGTCCTATTCCATTGATGTATATTTCTGTTTTTGTGCCAGTACCATATTGTCTTGATTACTGTAGCTTTTTAGTATAGTCTGAAATCAGGGAATCTGAGTCCTCCAGCTCCATTTTTTTCCTTCAAGACTGCTTTGGCTATTCGGGGTCGTTTGTGTCTCCACACAAATTTTAAGATTTTTTGTTCTAGTTCTGTAAAAAATGCCATTGGTAATTTGATAGGGATTGCATTGAATCTGTAGATTGCTTTGGGTAGTATAGTCATTTTCACAGTATTGATGCTTCCAATCCAAGAACATGGTATATCTCTCCATCTCTTGGTGTCATCTTTAATTTCTTTCATCAGTGTCTTATAGTTTTCTGCATACAGGTCTTTTGTCTCCCTAGGTAGGTTTATTCCTAGGTATTTTATTCTTTTTGTTGCAATGGTAAATGGGAGTGTTTCCTTAATTTCTCTTTCAGATTTTTCATCATTAGTGTATAGGAATGCAAGAGATTTCTATGCATTAATTTTGTATCCTGCAACTTTACCAAATTCATTGATTTACTCTAGTAGTTTTCTGGTGGCATCTTTAGGATTCTCTATGTATAGTATCATGTCATCTGCAAACAGTGACAGTTTTACTTCTTCTTTTCCAATTTGTATTCCTTTTATTTCTTTTTCTTCTCTGATTGCCATGGCTAGGACTTCCAAAACTATGTTGAATAATAGCAGTGAGAGTGGACATCCTTGTCTTGTTTCTGACCTTAGAGGAAATGCTTTCAGTTTTTCACCATTGAGAATGATGTTTGCTGTGGGTTTGTCGTAAATGGCCTTTATTACGTTGAAGTAGGTTCCTTCTATGCCCACTCTCTGCAGGGTTTTTGTCATAAATGGGTGTTGAATTTTGTCAAAAGCTTTTTCTGCATCTATTGAGATGATCAGATGGTTTTTATTCTTCAGTTTGTTAATATGGTGTATCACATTGATTGATTTGTGTGTATTGAAGAATCCTTGCATCTCTGGGATAAACCCCATTTGGTCATGGTGTATGATCCTTTTAATGTGTTGCTGTATTCTGTTTGCTAGTATTTTGTTGAGGATTTTTGCATATATATTCATCAGTGATATTGGTCTGTCATTTCCTTTTTTTGTAGTATCTTTGTCTAGTTCTGGTATCAGGGTGATGGTGGCCTCATAGAATTGGGAGTTTGGGAGTTTTCCTTCCTCTGCAATATTTTGGAAGAGTTTGAGAAGGATGGGTGTTAGCTCTTCTCTAAATGTTTGTTAGAATTCACCTGTGAAGCCATCTGGTCCTGGACTTTTGTTTGTTGGAAGATTTTTAATTACAGTTTCAATTTCATTACTTGTGATTGGTCTGTTCATATTTTCTATTTCTTCCTGGTTCAGTCTTGGAGGGTTATACCTTTCTAAGAATTTGTCCATTTCTTCCAGGTTGTCCATTTTATTGGCATAGAGTTGCTTGTGGTAGTCTCTTAGGATGCTTTGTATTTCTGTGGTGTCTGTGGTAACTTCTCCTTTTTCATTTCTAATTTTATTGATTTGAGTCCTCTCCGTCTTTTTCTTGATGAGTCTGGCTAATGGTTTATCAATTTTGTTTATCTTCTCAAAGAACCAGCTTTTAGTTTATTGATCTTTGCTGTTGTTTTCTTTGTTTCTGTTTCATTTATTTCTGCTCTGATCTTTATGATTTCTTTCCTTCTGCTAACTTTGGGTTTTGTTTGTTCTTCTTTCTCTTGTTCCTTTAGATGTAACGTTAGATTGTTTGAGATTTTTCTTGTTTCTTGAGGTAGGCTTGTATAGCTATAAACTTCCCACTTAGAACTGCTTTTGCGGCATCCCATAGGTTTTGGATTATCGTGTTTTCTTTGTCATTTGTCTCTAGGTATTTTCTGATTTCCTCTTTGATATCTTCAGTGATCTCTTGGTTATTTAGTAACGTATTGTTTAGCCTCCGTGTGTTTGTGTTTTTTACGTGTTTTTCCCTGTAGTTGATTTCTAACCTCATAGCGTTGTGGTCAGAAAAGATGCTTGATATGATTTCAATTTTCTTAATTTTACTGGGGCTTGATTTGTGACCCAAGATGTGATGTATCCTGGAGAATGTTCCGTGCACACTTGAGAAGAAAGTGTAATCTGCTGTTTTTGGATGGAATGTCCTACAAATATCAATATATCAATATTAAATCTGTCTGATCTATTGTATCATTTAAAACTTCTGTTTCCTTATTTATTTTCATTTTGGATGATCTGTCCATTGGTGTAAGTGAGGTGTTAAAGTCCCCCACTATTATTGTGTTATTGTCGATTTCCTTTTTTATAGCTGTTAGCAGTTGCTGAATGTATTGAGGTGCTCCTATGTTGAGTGCATATATATTTATAATTGTTATATCTTCTTCTTGGATTGATCCCTGATCATTATGTAGTGTCCTTCCTTGTCTCTTGTAACATTCTTTATTTTAAAGTCTATTTTATCTGATATGAGTATTGCTACTCTAGCTTTCTTTTGATTTCCATTTGCATGGAATATCTCTTTCCTTCGCCTCACTTTGTGTCTGTATATGTCGCTGGGTCTGAAGTGGGTCTCTTGTAGGCAGCATATATATGGGTCTTGTTTTTCTGTCTATTCCGCAAGCCTGTGTCTTTTGGTTGGAGCATTTAGTCCATTCACGTTTAAGGTAATTATCGATATGTATGTACCTATTACCATTTTCTTAATTGTTTTGGTTTGTTTTTGTAGGTTCTTTGCTTCTCTTCTGTTTCCCACTTAGAGAAGTTTTTTAGCATTTGTTGTAGACCTGGTTTGGTGGTGCTGAATTCCCTTAGGTTTTGCTTGTCTGTAAAGCTTTTGATTTCTCCATCGAATCTGAATGAGATCCTTGCCAGGTAGAGTAATCTTGGTTGTAGGTTCTTCCCTTTCATCACTTTAAGTATATCATTGCCACTCCCTTCTGGCTTGTAGAGTTTCTGCTGAGAAATCAGCTGTTAACCTTATGGGCGTTCCTTTGTATGTTATTTGTCATTTTTCCCTTGCTGCTTTCAGTAATTTTTCTTTGTCTTTAATTTTTGCCAATTTGATTACCATGTGTCTCGGCATGTTTCTCCTTGGTGGGTTTATCCTGTGTGGCACTCTCTGCGCTTCCTGGACTTGGGTGGCTGTTTCCTTTCCCATGTTAGGGCAGTTTTTGACTATAATCTCTTCAAATATTTTCTCTGGTCCTTTCTCTCTGTCTTCTCCTTCTGGGACCCCTGTAATGCGAATGTTGTTGCGTTTAATGTCCCAGAGGTCTCTTAGGCTGTCTTCATTTCTTTTCTTTGTTTTTTGTTTATTGTGTTTTGCAGCAGTGAATTCCACCATTCTGTCTTCCAGGTCACTCATCCATTCTTCTGCCTCAATTATTCTGCCATTGATTCCTTCTGGTGTATTTTTCATTTCAGTTAGTGTATTTTTCATCTGTGTTTGTTTGTTCTTTAATTCTTCTAGATCTTTGTTAAACATTTCTTGCATCTTCTCGATCTTTGCCTCCATTCTTTTTCCGAGGTCCTGGATCATCTTCACTATCATTATTCTGAATTCTTTTTTTGGAAGATTGCCTATCTCCCTTTCATTTTGTTGTTTTTCTTGGGTTTTATCTTGTTCCTTCATCTGGTACATAGCCCTCTGCCTTTTCATCTTGTCTGTCTTTCTGTGAATGTGGTTTTTGTTCCACAGGCTGCAGGATTGTAGTTCTTCTTGCTTCTGCTGTCTCCATTTTCAGTACTTTTCCGTCATCCTGAACAGAAACTCTGTACCCATTAAATAATAACTCTCCTCTTCTCCCCGAGGCTCTAATAACTGCTATTTCTACTTTGTGCCTCTATGAATTTGCCTATTCTAGGTGACTTATGTAAGTGGAATCACATAATATGTGGCCTTATGGTGTCATTTTTTTTTTTTTTTTTTTTTTTGCGGTATGCGGGCCTGTCAGTGTTGTGGCCTCTCCCGTTGCGGAGCACAGGCTCCGGATGCTCAGGCTCAGCGGCCATGGCTCACGGGCCTAGCCGTTCCGCGGCATGTGGGATCTTCCCGCACAGGGGCACGAATCCGTGTCCCCTGCATCGGCAGGTGGACTCTGAACCACTGCACCACCAGGGAAGCCCCTTTATGGTGTCTTTTATAGCACAGAAGTTTAAAATTTTGAAGTTTATCCTTCATTTTAAAAATAATTCTAACAACCCTAAAATTTTAAATTTATATTACTATTTGTGCTTTTGGTATCATGTCTAAGAAGCATTTGCCTAATCCCAGGTCATGAAGACATATTTTAACCATTTTTGAGTGTTCTCTTACTTGGCCCTCCCATTTGTATATTAAACATCAACCAATATAAACTGTCAGTGGTCTGTCAGTGGTTTTATGAGAAGGGTTTATTAGATGTTGTACTATTTAAAAATTTTTAGATCAGGATAGTGGTTTCAAACTTTAGAATCTCTTGAGATGCTTACTGAAAACAGGTTCCTCAGATGATTTTTGTACATTTGTAGTAAACATCTAGGAGACTTGGCATCATGTGGTTGAAAAGTGTGGAATTAAGATAGTCCAGCATAATGATGAAGAGCCTGGATCCTGGATTCTGACTAGCTGGGTGTGAATCCTGGCTATGCCACTTTCTTAGCCATATGATCTTGGGCCAGTCACTTGTTGTCTCTGGGCATTCATTTCATCTCTCAGGGTTGTTGCAAGGATTAAACAAGCTAATATCTGTGAAGCACTTAGAATAGTTTGGCAATAGTAAGCAGCACATGTGTGTTATATATTGTTATACCCTTTAACTCAGTAATATCATTTTCAGGGACTTAATCTCAGAATATTAACAGATATGTTGCATAAAGATATATGTATAACACTTTCATCAAAGACATTAATTGCAAGAAGTCTTCTATATATATAGTCAGAAGACCTGTGGTTAAATATCTTCATGAAATTTATGAAATGTCATGTAGCCATTTAGTCATATTCAAAAAATATTTAATGCCTTGGGAAAATAGTGATTTAAGTGAAAAAGTCAAATTAATATACAACTACTTACAAAGTAGGTCTCTAAACTTCTTTAAACATATGGGGCAGGGCAATGGAGTGTTGGTCTTGTAATGCATATAAATAAATAAGTTAAACTGTTGACAATGATTATCCTTGGAAGCTGGGAGGAATAATTTTAATTTTCTTCTATACTTTACTGTACGTTCTTGACTTCAGTGATAAGTATTTTATGCTCAGAAAAACAAATTAATTTTGAAAAAGACCAAAAGAGGGGAAAAGCCCAGTGTGAAATAGGAAAAATGATAGGAAAATAGGAAAAGCCCAATGTGAAAGAGGATAATAGGATGATAGAAAAATAGGAAAAGCCCAGTGTGAAATAGGAGAGCGTAATGGGAATAGGAAACCTGCATCCTAATACTAGTACTGTTATTAAATGATTTTCAACCTTGATTGAATTTTATCTCTTCCTTGGGGACATAGTTTTCTTATCTGTAAAATGAGAAATTGGACTAAAATTTAAAAGGCGGTATAGTAGAATGGTTAAGAGCTGCGAGGTCAGAAGTAGGGAGTTAGGGACTACAGCTGAGGAGATCATTACATGGGTTCATACCCTAGTTCTTATTTGCTTGGTGAATTCTGGCAAGTAATTTGCCAGAAACTCTGCCTCAATTTTCTTGTTTTTAAAGTGGGGTTAATAATAATACCTCACAGGGGAGTGGTGAGAATTAAGTGAATTAAATACATGTAAAGGACTTAATATAGAGCCTGGCACACAGTAAGAATTCAGTAAATGTTAACCATTTTTACTGGTATGTAGATCCTTTCTAATGAGGTTATTTATTGCGAATATTTTGAGTCAAGTGAGTGATTCTTAAATTTGTCATTTGAAAGTTTAATCAGTTTTCTGTATAGATATTTTTGAGATTGTGGAGGCTATTGATTTATGAAATAGAATGTTTTAGAGGCCCTGGCCCCCACTCCCAGCTTGCCTTATTTGTTTTGTGTTCTTGTACAGGCAACTTCTTTGAGGTCCTAAGTTATCTCATCCATGAGAGTATTTTATAGACCATTTCAGCAGTAAAAATCTCATATTTGATTTTTTTAGTTTTTTTCTAACTCTTTTTGTTCTGAAGCTGATGTGTGCAGCTTAATCTGCCTGTAATTAAGTTGCATAGGCTGTTAGGTTGTACCTAGTTTTCTTCAACTGATGTTTCAGTTTTAAACTTGAGAAATGGCATAAAGCCCAAGGGAATGTTAGAGCTCAGTTGACTTGCCCATTCTAGAAAAAGCTAACGTTATATTGTAAACTCAGCTAGAAGTTGGTGGAGCATTCCCTCTGGTGTAACTCGATTGATGCATAGATGTTATTTAATTTAATCCCAGAAAAAGAAAGTACCCAAATGTTTTAAGAGGTAAATCTGAGTGTGAAAATCACTTTCAGAGTCAGCAACCATATTGAAATTCATTTTTGGAACCCTGAACAAAGACTACAAAAATAGATGACTTTTGTAATGTTATATCATTTTCTTTCACTGACTATATGAGATAATTAAGTCTTTGGTGAATAGTGACTCAGCTATTCCATTGCTTGGGAAATTTTTGTCTGTGAACAAGTCACTCTGTGATACCTCAGTTTATAATGGCAGTCAAAATGAAGATGAAATTTGTATTTTAATACACTTATTCTTAGATCTTCAGAAGCTCTCTCCTTTTCTGCATGGAGTAACTGCAGTAGGCAGCCCACCATGGGGGGCATTATTTCTGTGTTAGAGAATAAATTAGGAGAGTTAACATTGCCAGGAAGCAAAAGGCAGTAGTTTGACTGCCACAGTTAAGGGATACAATTTGTTACTTATAACAGATATAAGGTATTTTCCTCTAATTGTAATAACTTGTTCATTAAACATACCTAGCTATAATCCTTATAACAAGAGAGTGGTATGTCTTTTGGCTTGATGGGTAAAATAAGCTTGAGACAGCTTTGTGACTCACTGACACAAGAGGGAAAAATCTCTGCCTGACTTCGGAATTGGATTTTATTTTAGGATGAGTTGTTTCTGTAAGTATAGATATGAGAGAGTTCCTATCCTACATGTCTAATATCTTATTCTATCTCCCCATAGATTTAACTCAGTGCTTCCAATTTCCCCCAGCCTATACTTTTCGTATCTTCTGCCACTTGGTTCACGTTAATTACAAAGTGTTTCTATTTCTCCCTCCATATTTTTCTTTCTGAATGTAAGAATTTATGAACTTTTCCTTTAAACATTTAAAAAAATTTTTTTAAATTTATTTATTTTTGGCTGTGTTGGGTCTTCGTTGTCGTGCGCAGGCTTTCTCTAGTTGTAGTGAGCAGGGGCTACTCTTCATTGCGGTGCGCAGGCTTCTCATTGCAGTAGCTTCTCGTTGCGGAGCACGGGCTCTAGGCACGTGAGCTTCAGTAGTTGTGGCTCGCAGGCTCAGTAGTTGTGGCTCGTGGGCTTAGTTGCTCCACGGCATGTGGGATCTTCCCGGACCAGGGTTCGAACCTGCGTCCCCTGCGTTGGCAGGCAGATTCTTAACCACTGCGCCACCAGGGAAGCCCCCTTTAAACATTTTAAATTGTCTTTTGGGTTTGTCGATTTGTTTCAGTTTTTAAAAATTTCATTTTTTCTTATAGAAGAGACTAGTAACATATTTGCTTCTGTGGAGGGAAATTGGGAAACTGTGGGGCATGGGAAAGAAGATGTACTTTTCACTGTACCACTGGACTTTTGGAACCCATTAAATTTTTCTCCCATCTTTTTAAACTTAATTTTATAGAGTAGCATAAACACGTTTACAAACTGTTTGTTTGTTTGATGGGTTTTATTTCTTTTAAAGTTGAGAACACAAAGTTTCTTAAAGTTGACCATTGAATGTTCTGTTGAAGGCATAATAGTAAGTTTACAGTGCTCCTTTATTTATTTATTCATTCGAATATTCATTCATTCATTCTGCTCCAGGTCATAGTTGCACCACGCGGGATCTTCGCTGTTGCATGCGGACTCTTAGTTGTGGCATGTGGGATCTAGTTCCCTGACCAGGGATCAAACCCAGGCCCCCTGCACTGGGAACATGGAGTCTTATCCACTGGACCACCAGGGAAGTCCCTGCAGTCTTCCTTTAAGTGATTCACTTGATCCATAAACTTCAAAAGATGGATCACTGTAATAGAAGTGATGGCCTAGCTCTTCTAAAGGTGGTTTGGGATCAACTGTAGCAAACTAGACTGTGCTCTCAATTTCTTTCTTCACTTCAACATCAGTTTCCTTTCATTCTTCAACACTGGCAGTATTGCTGTGTGCTATTCTATCTCGGAGAAGCATAATACGGTCACTCTTCTTACTTCTTGTATTTCTTCTTGTGTATAGTAACCGGCTCCAAGATCATGCATACTGTGTCCTTCATAATATTGAGTCTGCAGCTCTATCAGTATGATCCCCTATACAGATGTATAATAGGCAGCTGCAATCTTTGTTGCCTCCTGGACACATAGAGCATCCATTCCATCTGACCTAAGCCCAGGAAGAAAATTGTCTTTCTTGTAGTAATCAGTGATGGCTGCTGCTCTCTAAACAGATGTTTCCATTACACAGTGGTTTTTCTCACAGATGAAAATAAACGGTCATTTCCACAAAGTTGCCATGTTGTATGCTTCAAATATAAAGTCAAACAGACCTCATTTTTTCCATTATACAATTGGCCCTCCCTATCCATGGACTCTGCATCCACCGATTCAACGAACTGCAGATTGAAAATGTTTGGGAAAAACATTCCAGAAAGTTCCAAAAAGCAAAAATTGAATTTTCCGTGCACAGGCAACTATTTACATAGCATTTATATTGTATGAGGTATTATGAGTAATCTAGAGATGATTTAAAGTATATGGGAGGATGTGCATAGGGTTATATGCAAATACAATGCTATTTTATATAAGGGACTTGAGCATCTGAGGATTTTGGTATCCATGGAACCAATCCCCCTTGGTATCCTGGAACCAATCCGCCTTGGATACTGAGTGGTAACTGTACTTACAGGCCAGACCAGTGCTCAGGGGAACCTGAGCTCTGACAATGCCCTGATCCCCATAGAAGGTCTTAGTGTACATGTGTATTAATCCTACTTTTCCTTTAGCACAACCTTCTCTTTGTCCTGTAAACTCTACAAATTTCTAGGACAGAAAGTCCACAAGTAAAGCTAAAGCCATGAGCCCAGTAAGCTGTGATGAGATGATCTATGATTTTTATCCCGACCTAAAGACCCCACAAACTTCTTGACATTACATAAGTAACAAAAACCACGAATAACTTTCTGTTCGATTCCATTGGCAAACAGTCTGTATCATCCTGTAGAGTCTGAGTCTCTCTTCACTACCGAGCACTGTTGTGATACGAGGGCCCTCTTACTACCCATGAAGGTCACATTTCTTCATTTCAAATGTACCATCATTTGCACAGTTACGGGATGCCACCAGTGTTCTGCTAGCCATGACCCGCAGGAAACGGTGAGAATCTTCCTCTTAGAGGATCTTCCTCCTGAGTGTAGGTCGTGGTGGTGGCAGCAGTGATGACATGCTCTATGCTGGGCCATAGGCACACAGATATTTTTAAAGAGTGCAGAATATTCATGGATGGGCTGCAGTTTTCTTAACTGTTCTTCCATTGTTGAATATTTACATAGGTTCCATCTTTTAAAACTATTATAAATTTTGCTTTCTGAATATCTTTATACCTAGATCTTTATATATGTTTTTTATTACTTCTGTAGGCTAAGTTCTCAGAAGTAAATCAAAGGGGACATTGTTTTAAAGCTTACTTCGTATACTTTGCCAGACTGCTTTCCAGACAGGTTGTGCCAATTTACACTCCCATGACCAGCTTGTGAAAATGTTTCTCTTATGTCACTCTTGAACGCACTGAGTGTTATTTAAAATACTTTCTGCCACTTTTATCAGTAACAAGCTGAATCCCTTAAATTTTTATATTACAAAGTTATTTCCTATGTGCATGTATATATTCATATATTCTTTTCATCCTTCCTCTGTTCATTGGCCTTTTTTTTTTTTTTTTTTTTTTTTGCGGTACACAGGCCTCTCACTGTCGTTGCGGAGCGCAGGCTCAGCGGCCACGGGCCCAGCCACTCCGCAGCATGTGGGATCTTCCCGGACCGGGGCATGAACCCGTGTCCTCTGCATCGGCAGGCGGACTCTCAACCACTGCGCCACCAGGGAAGCACCCATTGGCCTTTTAAAAACAGCTTTATTGAAGTAGAATTTACATTCCATAAAATTTACCCATTGTAAAAGTAAGTTTAGTTTACTTGAAGTTAATGGTTTTTAGTAAATCTGTAGTTTTG
Source organism: Aethalodelphis obliquidens (assembly GCF_003676395.1). NCBI lineage: Eukaryota > Metazoa > Chordata > Mammalia > Artiodactyla > Delphinidae > Aethalodelphis > Aethalodelphis obliquidens. Next base: position 6,482,338 of record NW_020837966.1, read on the forward strand.
TAATCATCACCATAATCTAGCTATAAAACATTTTCATCACCCCCAGAAGTTCTCTTGTGCCTATTTGCATTCAGTCCTTGATTCCCACATGCAGCCTTAGGCAACCACTGATCTGTTTTCTCTCTACAGATTTGCATATTACAGAAATTTTAAATAAACAAAATCATACTATATGCAGTCATTTGTGTCTGGCTTCTTTCTGTTAGCATTATGTTTTTGAGGTTCATCTATTTTATAGAATGTATCAACAGTTCATTCACTTTATTGCAGATATATCTTACTTATTCAGTGGTTGATGGATATTTGGATTGCCTCCAACTTTTGGTTATTATGAACAGCGCTGCTAGGAACATTTGTGTACAGTACTTTGTGTCTTTTATTTCTCTTGGCTAGATACCTAGGTGTAGAACTGCTTGGAACCCATTACATTTTATATCATTACTTAGCCACAAAAAATGTTTCTTGTTTTTTTGCGGTACGCGGGCCTCTCACTGTTGCGGCCTCTCCCGCTGCGGATCACAGGCTCCGGACGCGCAGGCTCAGTGGCCATGGCCCACAGGCCCAGCCGCTCCGCAGCATGTGAGATCTTCCCGGACCAGGGCACGAACCCACTTCCCCTGCATCGGCAGGCGGACCCTCAACCACTGCGCCACCAGGGAAGCCCAAAAATGTTTCTTTTAAAGAAAGGATGATAGCACTGTATTTGAGAAGAAACATAAATAAATGATATAAAAGAGTTAAACTGGAATGATTGGATCAGGCAAGTGAAAATTTCTAAGACATGCAGTATGACTGTATAATAATGGAAACTCCTTCAGGATTTATTGGTACATGAGCAACTGCTAGAGCCTAAAACCAAGTGAAGGCAAAAAAAAAAAAAAAAAAATTAATGAATATCTAAGTAAACATTGGTAACTACTTTGGTTCCATGAAAAATGAGAACAATGGAAATAGAACATCATTTGCATTCATTATGACAGCAAAATGAGTATATATAACACACAAAATGTCCTTTGCAATATAAAAGGTCAACAAGATTTTTGTAGGTGGACCAAAGAACTATGCAGTTTGTTCAATATGAATATATGTAGTAAACAAACAGACATCCTTGCTAGTAACCGCAGAAATAAATATCTTACAAAATTGTTGTTATATTAAATTAGCAAAATGAAAATATGTAGTGCTAGAAAGGTTGTGGTAGTGACGTTAGCTTTGTGTTTTGGTCTAGTCCAAGTGCAAAGCAGTGTGGCAGAGCTTGTCCACATCTGTGGAGTAGTAAGATTCTGGGGTAACCTCTGTTTTAGCTTCTTTGAATGTAATTAACATGTTTTAATAGTAAATTAATAAGGGAAGAAGTAAACCAAAAGATAACAGCTACAGATTTCTCCCATGTGCTGAAATCCAGTCTGGTTGTGCTTTTCTCTCTCTGCTCTCTCTGTGACTCACCTAAACTCTGGAGGCACTAACCCAACTCAGCTATTTTTCTCTCTGGCCTGGAAAGCTGCATGTGATCTGAATCCTGCTTTTCCAGCTTTCACTAAATCCTGGATCCAGTTGTCCTTTAATCCTATGACTCACACCTTGAGAGTCACCCCCACCCCACTCCAAGAAAATGCTTTTAACTTTCTCATAGTGAGTAATAATTCTGTCACATCTTTTCTATGCTTTAATGATTTTGTGTTAGGTGCTCATTTGAAAATACACTTCCGGTTGATTTTCTTTTTTTTAAAGTTCTTTGCAGAGTTCTTCTGTATGGGTGGGACCAAACACTTATGAGTCACTCCCAGTTAATACAGTACAGCCATCCAAGAGTAAGTGATTTTTCAGTGTGACAAATTGTCTGCCAAAAAATTATAAAGTAGAGCTAAAATCAAGAAACGGAAATTGATCCTTGCCCTGTTTATTTCCCCCTGTATCTTCAAGTTATCTCTTTTCTTCCAGTGTCAAAAATTCTTTCTATTCCTGACAAATTTTTATTGTATTGGTAATATTTTTCCCTAAGTACTAGCATTATAGGTTTTTACATCATCCATACTTAAATACTTTTCCTTATTATATAAGGCTATGAGTTTTATTGTTAGTTGAGTTTATATAAAGTCGTGGGTGAAGTATTATGTAACAATCAAGAAGTCAGGCATGATAAAAAGTAAAAAATTTCCTATTCATTTTATTATACTTGACAACAATTTTTGGTTTATTAAGAAATACATCACCAATTTTCTTTGTATAGAGCAACCACAAATACTCTTCTACTAAAACTGTAAATACTCTTCTACAGGAGGTAGTGGTGCAACTGTATTTAGTTCTTTAGTCTTTTCCACTCAGATTGGCTTGACTACTTAGGGACCTCAGGAAGAGATGACCTGTAGATTCTACTAATTTTTGAAAAATTAATACAACAGAATTGGAAAGTCCAGACTGTTACGTGATTTGACTTGATTTCTGATCCCCACCAGTGTATTCAGGTCACTACACTATCTCTTTTTAAACTGGTAAAGGTGTTAGTCCTTGGCTGGTTCCCTGGCCTCTTGGTTATTTCTTTTCCTGAGTTTTTCTGTAGCTTTTTGACTGTTTTGTCTGAAATTCCTTCAAGCATATTCTCCACTAACTCTCCATAAAGTGTTAGTGTTCCTAAAAGTTCATTGTTTTCCTCGTAAATGTTATTTTTGGATCATCTCATATATTATAATAATTTTAATTACCACTCAGATGCCTCTCAGATATCTTGAGCTCTAAGGTCTGAGTTTTCTACCCATTGCTTGCTTACATTTATTCACTTGAATGTCCTATAGAGACTCTAAAAACAATATACCCCAAATTGAAATGAATCATTCACCACCCCCTCCCCAGTATTTCCAAATACAGGTAATGGCCTTATCATCTGCTCAGTAGCTCATACTAGAAACTACTGCTTTTCAACATTGAGCACTTAAGATCTGTCACTAAGCCCGTTTCACTGCTTCTAACACTGTCCAGTTTAAGACCTTGTTATTTCTTTATTTCAGTAACTGTAACTGGTCTCCCTGCCTTCAGTCTAGTACCCCTCAAGCTATTCCCTCCCTGAGTGAAATGTCAGTTTGATCTTAGTATTTACCTATCTAAACCCTATAGTGGCAAGTCCCCTATCATCTATATCATAAAGGTTGTACTGCTTGAATCATCTTAAAAGGCTTGGTGACTGCTCACCTCTCCAGCATGATTTCCTGTCATTCTCAGTCTTGTGCTTCACATGCCACCCCCCCACTATGTTGTTTCTCACCTCTGTTTGCTCATGCTGTTTCAGTCCCCTCCCTTCTCATCCTGATTCACTCTTTTTTTTTAAAATAAATTTATGTATTTATTTATTTATTTTTGGCTGTGTTGGGTCTTCGTTTCTGTGCGAGGGCTTTCTCTAGTTGTGGCAAGCGGGGGCCATTCTTCATCGCGGTGCGCAGGCCTCTCACTGTCGTAGCCTCTCTTGTTGTGGAACACAGGCTCCAGACGCGCAGGCTCAGTAGTTGTGGCTCACGGGCCCAGTTGCTCTGCGGCATGTGGGATCTTCCCAGACCAGGGCTCAAATCCGTTATCCCCTGCATTGGCAGGCGGACTCTCAACCACTGCGCCACCAGGGAAGCCCCTGATTCACTCTTAATCAGCCTTCATGACTCAGCGTGGGACAGTTCCATCAGAAGCCTTTTCTTAATCCTCAGGATTGGGTCAAGTACCCTTGCTCTTTACTGGATTATTCTTGTTAGTACATGAAACAGTGTAATTTTTCTCATATTAAAAAATTATTATCTTGACCCCACTTTACTTTCTAGCTACTGCCCATTTCTTTGCTTCCCTTTAGGGCAGAACTCCTTAAAAGATTTGTCTATATGTACACTTTCTCATTCCCCTCATCCATTTTCTCTTGAATCACTCTGGTGAGGCTTTCATTGTCCACTACATCCACAGTTCTTGTCAGGGTCTTCAGTGGCTTCCAGGTTGCTATTTCCCTTGGTCAGTTCTTATTCCTAATCTTCCTTGATCTTTCAGCATCATTTGACATAGTTGATCTCTTCCATGTTCTTGGAAACATCATTCACAATGGCTTCCAGGACACAACACTTTACTTCACTGGCCATCTTTGAAATTTCCTTTGCTTGGTCTTCATCTCCCTGACCTATAAACTTTGGACTGCTTCAACACTCTGTCCTTGGTCCTCTTGTCTATCTGTACTTGCTTAATGATTTCATTCTGTCTCTTAACTTTCAGTTCTTTGTATATGCTGATGACAACCACATTTTTATCTCAAGCCCAGACGTTTTCCCCGGACTCTAGGTTCATATCCAGCTGCCTTTTTGACATTTTCACCTGATATCTAACATACACCTCAAATTTAATATGTCCAAAGCTGAACTCCTGATACCTCCCTAACCTCAACAAAAAACCTTCTCACATTCAGCCCTTCCAGTTCACATAGGGGCAGTTACAGTTGACCCTTAAACAACATGGGTTTGAACTGCATGGGTCCAGTTATATGCAGATTTTTTTCAGTAGTAAATACTACAGTGCTACACGATCCGAGGTTGGTTGAATTCCTGGATATGGAACTGCAGATACAGAGGGCCAGCTATAAGTTAAAAGTTATATGGGAGTTTTCAACTGCATGGAGGATTGGTGTCCCTAACCCCAGTGTTGTTCAAGGGTCACTTGTATATCCTTCTAAGTTGCTTGGGTCAAAAACTTTGGTATCCTTCTTGACTCCTTTTTTTCATATTTTACATCCAGTCTGTCAGGAAATCTTGTGCTGTACAAATATTATCATTGTGTGTGTGTGTTGTATAAAAGGTTAATGTTATGCTTTTCCAGTTTTATAGCACTGTTTTATTTTAAGGGCAGGGATCCTGAAGACCATATTTATACCAGATGCCTTAATTTGATTCCCCCCTCTACCCCTCCCCGCCCCATAAAGAACTCTGGTGGGTTGCTGAAGCTCTTCCATTCAGAACTGAGTCCTGTAATCTGAAAGAACAAAGAGCAAGTGAGCTGTTAACCCTCTTAAGTACCTTTCATAAGTCAGTGATTTTACTTCTGAAGTGTGTTCTTGTGTCAAGGAGATGACTAGTTTATTAACCCTTTTGAATTTATTGAACTTTGATCTCACTTGATGTTTAACTCTTTTTTTTTCCTGGCAAATTCTGTTTTTCTGTGTTTTTCTCTCTTTGCATAGTTATATTTTTCTATTTGTTTGGGGGTTTGTTTTGTTTGTTCCTTTTCATCTTCTTTCCACTTTCTTGCATCAAATGATGATAATGCGGAATTGAAGATTTGTTAGCCTTATTGAATAAAGTTTTATATCTCTTTTAATATTATTAAAGTTTAACTCTTTAAGATTTCTTTTTTGTGGAGATAAGCACTGTGAATAGTTTGTATACATTCTTTCAGATTTTTGTTTTCTAATGGCGTATAAGCATATATCGTTTTTTTTTTTTAAGATGAATCTCAATTTCAGGATATTTTATTTTATTATTTTATTTTTTTGGCTGTGTTGGGTCTTAGTTGCGGCACATGGGATCTTCGCTGAGGCACGCGGGATCTGTTGTTGCACTGCTTGGGCTTCTCTCTAGTTGTGGCGTGCGGGTTTTCTCTCTCTACTTGTGGCACACGGGCTCCAGGGCGCCTGGGCTCTGTAGTTTATAGCACATGGGCTCTCTCCTTGAGGTGCGCGAGCTCAGTAGCTGTGGCGCATGGGCTTAGTTGCCCCATGGCATGTGGGATCTTAGTTCCCCAACCAGGGATCAAACCTGCATCCCCTGCATTGTAAGGCGAATTCTTTACCACTGGACCACCAGGGAAGTCCCTATCATTCTTTTTATAAAAGGGATCACTGGGGCTTCCCTGGTGGCGCAGTGGTTGAGAGTCCGCCTGCTGATGCAGGGGACACAGGTTCGTGCCCCGGTCTGGGAGGATCCCACATGCCGCGGAGCAGCTGGGCCTGTGAGCCATGGCCGCTGAGCCTGTGCGTCCGGAGCCTGTGCTCCACAATGGGAGAGGCCACGACAGTGAGAGGCCCGCGTACCGGGAAAAAAAAAAAAAAAAAAGGGATCACTGTATGTCTTGATATATTTTAATTTCAGTACCCATACCGTTATATTATTTTTGATGATTATGATGTCTGATATTTAATCAGACAGTTTGGCTGGGCATTAGTAGTTTCCAGTTTTTAACTTCTATTAACATGGCTTCGGTACATACTTAACGCATTTGTCATTGTACATGTGTGCATTTCATTGTTTCTATAGGTTAGATTCCTGGATGTGGAATTGCTCAGCCAAAGAATATAAGCATTTAAAATTTTAATAGGTGTTGCTGAATCATTTTCCAAAATGATTGTAGCAGTTTACACTCTTATGCCCAGTGTATATATGCCCAGTATATTTCCCAGTATGTGAGAGAGCTGTTTCTCCACATTTTTGTATTGCCAGAGCCAGGTATCACTATTCTTAATCTTCGCCAAACTGATATTGACCACTTTGATAACTGCCTATCTTCCTGAGCTTTTTGGTCTCTTGAAAGTTTTGGAGTTAGATGCTTGTTTGCCCCTTCACATACATGTCTCTTTCTCTCTCTCTTTTTTTTTTAAACAGAAAATTCAAATAGTATAGGAGGGTGTAATGGGAAAACCTCTGCCCTGCCCTAGTAATTTATACGCTACTTAGGTGTCCTAAGGAGCATTTTTAGTTTTGAACTGAGTGAGTTAATGCTTCTGGAGCATTATTCCATGACTTCACTGGATTTCCAACCCTGTCACTCACTCAGGGCCAGGAGTATAGTAGGGCTCTGGTTTAGAAATGGAGTTAAATGACATCTGTTAAATATCACTTGCTTAATTTATTCAGAAGTTAGTTCACACTGTCAAATGAGCTGTAGATTGCTAATCTGTGCTATATATTCTGAGTGTATTTACATATATCTGAGGGTAGTAATTTCCTTTTGATATAACTATGATTAGGGAATTCCCTGATCCATATTGTGATGTGTTTCATATTTTTTATAAATGGTTTTCAGTCTGTGCTGTGAGACAGAGATTTAGCTGCTTCTTTGCACAGGTTGTGGTTATTTATGGTAATATTCATGTGTAATGGGGCAATGACATGCTATTTTTAACATCTGTATTTGTTAGAGTTCAGCTGTTACTGATTTATTTATATCTCTATCAGCTGTTTACTGTTTAAGTAATTAACTGGTAAATTATTTTTAAGAACTTTAGCTTAAGAAAGGTTATAAGGAAAAGGCATAAAGGAAAGTCTTGCATCAGTTCTCTGAAGAAAGTTTCAGTGATTACACGTTTATGCATATTCTGTGAATTTAGTAATAATAGCTGCCATTTGTTTAGCAGTTACTGTGTACAAATGCTGTACTAAATACCTTACATGCTTAACATCATTTAACCTTTACAACAAACACTCAGAGGTACATACTGATATTATCCCCAATTTATAAATAGGGATTTATAAATAACCCTTTATAACTAAAGGGATGCTCAGAGAGGTTAAATAACATGCTCAAGGTCACACAGTATGTTAGAAGGTGATGGGGCTGGAATTCAAACCTTTAACGTATGCTCTGTTCCATATAGCATATTGCTATTTGGATGTAATACAGTTTGGCCTATCCTATGGTAAATCAAAACTTTATAGCTTCCATTCTAAAGTATGAATTATTTCATTTATTTGAAATGTATTTTAAAACATCATTTGTTACTTGTGTCTATTGGAACTTTCTGACAGGGAATAAATGTTATAGTTTTAAAAAGATGGAATTGTAATGCTGTTCAGACTATGATTTGGACATAGAGGGTTGGGAGTTAGAGGCTTAACCTGGAATAAAGCCTTGAGTCTCTGGTTCAGGTGTAATATTATTTAGTGAGAAATGTTATTTGAACAAGAAATCTTATTTGTTAAGATATTTAAACTGGGGCTTCAGAAAGAAAAGGAGGCTTTTAACAAGTAAAGAGTGTGGGTGGGTGGAAGCAAGGGCTTTTCGGGTCCAAGCACAACATAAGCAAGCATCGTACCTGGGGCTTGTGTAGGGAATTGCTAGTAGTTACGCAAGGATGGAATGGATGGTACTTTTAGGAAAAGTGGAAAATCCAGTTTGATAGGGTGATTGAGGTCATTATGAAAGATTTTGAAAGTTATCAGAGCTCTCAGATTTAATTTTGAAGGCGAAGGGTCAACAGCCATTTTACAAAGGGAAACAAAATGGTCAGGTTTGTATTTTAGGAAGTAAATCTAGCATCAGTGTAGAGGGTGAAGAGTGTGGAATCATAGCCATCGTCTTTGCAAATGATACGGGCCTGAGTTAGAGGAACAGTAATGGGGAGGGAAAGGCAGTGTGGAATTGAGAGATTATTCTGAATCAGAATTCCTAAGAATTGGTGACATATTGAATGCCCTATGGGGTTATTGACATTATTACTACTGATAGTATTTGTTGTTATTACTGTTTTGCACTTGCTCTAAGTGACTTTGGAAAGTCACATATTCTATTTTTAGCAGCTGATGGCTGAATTCCTATTCACAGATGCTCAGGAAATGGTGGGTAAATGATGGAATGAGTCGGGGCTATAAATATCACACTTACGAAATATTTATTTAAAATACTTGTTTGGGGCTTCCCTGGTGGCGCAGTGGTTAAGAATCCACCTGCTAATGCAGGGGACACGGGTTCGAGCCCTGGTCCGGGAAGATCCCACATGCCGCGGAATAACTACGCCCGTGCGCCAGAACTACTGAAGCCAGTGCACCTGGAGCCCGTGCTCTGCTGCATCAAGAGAAGCCACCACAATGAGAAGCCTGCGCACCGCAACAAAGAGTGGCCCACGCTCACTGCAACTAGAGAAAGCCCACGCGCAGCAACGCAGACCCAACGTAGCCAAAAATAAATAAATAAATTTATTAAAAAAAAAAAAAAACTTATTTGATGCCTGTTCAGCAGGCATTTTATTAAGGGCTAGGGATATCACTTATCTTGATCTTCAAGGGATTTGCCATGGTCATGAGGTGTCTAATAGACCTTATTTGCCATTCTTTCTGTGTAATCTTTGGGCATATAATTTAACTTCTTACCCTGTCTGTTCATGTGGGATACTACTTATTTCATAGTATTCTGAAGTTTAGATAAGGTTATGTGTATAAAGTGCCTAGCATAGTCCCTGGCATATGCTTGTTCGCTTTTAATCTGCCATGGACATGGAAGCTGGGAAACTCAAATTTATTAGGATTGTATGTCAGATAGGTGGTAGGAGGTAGTGAATGCATTTCTGAAAGAAATTTTGAAAGTTCACTTTTCCTGATAATTTGGCATCATAAGGCCTGATTGCTGTTTTATGATTTTATTGTGACCCTAGAGAGGTTACTTAGATGGGTTGCTTGTGTTTCAGCCTCAACCTGCGGATCCATCAAATGAACAAAATCATTCCTAATTCATGTGATGGTTGGTAGAAACATTAGAGATAGTGGTTGTGAAATGACCAGACAAACATGAGTAGCATAGCAGAATAGTTGAGATTAAAAACTTTAAAATGTACATCTCTCCCCATTACTACCTTTGGCAGGTTAGTTAACCTATTTTAGTCCTAATTTCTTTATCTGTGGTATAGGGATAATAAAACATCTACCTCATAGGACTGTTTTAAAGAATAAGTGGAAGACTGCATGCAAAGTAGTTTATCCAAGCATATGGTAAGAACTCAAAAAAACTTGTGATTATTGTAAATTATGTGGTATCTTTTTGACACTGTTGAACAATTAACTCTTCTTTGGCTTTGCTCTGTGTTTAAAATTTCTGTATACATAGGTGAATTCTGGATATAAGTGATGTTGCCTTTCATGGTAGTGAAAGAAATCAACAACCCTTCTGAAAGAAAAACTTCCCAGCAGCTTCACCTTTGGCCCTTAAAACCTTGGGAAAATGTTTAAGGCCTTGTGTTAAAGCCGTAGGTGGAGGTGGAATTTGAATGTGATACTTTCTGTTACTAAATTTCAGTTCAAAATTAAAAAAAGAATTAGTGACTCTTAATTGGGGGCATTACCTACTCATCCTGAGAAACAGTGGATGTCATGAGAGATACTGGGAAATGTCATGAGAGATATTGGGAATAGACTATGTTTTGAATATCTGAATCATGTGGGGGACAGAAAAATGGGAGCCTCTGCACTATACTCAACCCCGTAAGGGGTTTATTTTCTTTCGTCCCAATAGTCATTTCCCATTGTTTCATAAATTTCATCATTATTATTTCTATATATTCACTTATAGTCCTCAGTAACTGTTTTCTCTTCTCTTTCAAAGTAGAAGTATTATAATTTTTAAAGAACTCCCCTATGGATGTGTGAATTGTCAAAGCCTTGAGGAGATAAATCTCTTGAAGAATTAACTGTCACTAAAAACAGGGAGACGTGAGTAAAGAACAAGTTGTCTTCAACATTAAAATTATATGCCAACCTGAGTGGTTATGCTTAAAGAATAGAAAAGGCCATCATAATCATTTTGATTACTTTATTAAGCATTTTAAAAAGCTATGAATGTTCTTTTGGGGGGCAGATGTACTATTTGTGTCTTTTAACATTTCCATTTGGTTTGTTTGCCAAATAGACTGTTTCATGTGTGGGCAGTTTTTTGTTTTTGTTTTCCTAAATAAGATCTAGATTCCTGTTTTGCCAATTTTGCTAATCTTTAATGGAAAAAAATTAATTTCTCCTTCTCCCCTACCTCCTAGTGACTGTATAAATCAATATCAACTGTCCTTAGATTTAGCCCATAGTGTGCATTATTAAACAATATGTAGGGCTACATCCTTTAAATATAGTGACCTTGTTCTGTATTTCCCACAAATGTGATCACAATGATTTCCTTTTGTGGCAAACAAGACTGTTACTCTATGGGTGAGGTTTTTTAACTATCAGAGATAAAGAATGGAGGTGCAATTATTTTATTGTTATTTCAGCTGACCTCAGGATGGTTTAAGCTAACATTTTGTGAGGAAAATAGATCTATAAATTATTGTCAGAGTATTATGTATTTAAAATATCACAATATCCCTTTGCTCTATCCTTAATATGCTGAAATATGTGGTATTTTAATAAAGACATGTTTATTTTAGGTATTGACGTTAAAATTTTAACGTTTGAGGTTAAGACCTCTTGGGGTCTAAAAGATTGAGCTTGAGATCAGTATCTGTTCTTTAATTACCTCAGTAGGAGCTTCAAAGACAAAGAAGAATACATCTTGCTGTGATTAACACACTGTGAGAGGAGAAAATAATCAGGATTTGCCTGTCAACCCATCAGTTTTGGGTTATAGGAAATAGGTTAATCTCTTCCAAATTGGAATTTGGTACAGGCTTTCAGTAGCCTCACCCCTCAGAACTGTAGTGTTCTGATTATATGTTTATTTTGCATCTTGCTAAGATTCCGAAATCTAATTTACTTTGTCTTGAGTTCTCAGTGAAGGGTTGTCACAATTTTGTTTGCATATTTTAGAAGGGTGTAATCATTCTAGCTGTGTTTTATATGTTTTGTAATGTTTTCGTTAAATTAAAAAAATTTCTCCTCCCCATCTTCTCTACTTCTGTTTTACATAATTGTATCTCTGTTCCTATGTAGAGAGATAGAAATACTTTTGCTTTCTCTTTCTATTATGGACTGGCTCCACAAGAAAGAATTACTTTACAACAAATGTGTCTGGGATGTCACTTGGAGATGGAAAAAGTCCTGGCAATTTCGTAACATTTGTAAGACCTTTGGGTGTATATTGACAAGTTCATTCTAGTTTACTTGTGAGATTTTATTTTGGTGAGAACATTTTACCACTTTTCTATGTGTTTCCCTATGGCATGTGAATAAAACTTTTATTTCCCCCTTCAGTGGCACAACTTAAAAATTCCAGCCTCTGAAATATGTGGTGCTTTGCTAGTCAGGAAGCCAGGAAGGTTATATAAACAAATCCATATTGAACATATAAACTAAGTTTGTGTACTCTAAGAAATAACTAAATTGTTGGTGGCAAAAACGTACAAGTTATGGATCTCCCTATTTCTAGTGACTCCCACTGTAATTCATCCTACACACAGCTGCTAGATTATCAGAGCTGTTGGAATAATCTCCCTAAAACAGTATTTTCATCAAATCCTTTAGTAGTAGCTTCTGTCTTAAGAAATCTAAACTCCTAAGTGCAGTGCTCAGGCCCTCTCTTTATAGCTTCATTCTATTTTATATTTCCCCACTTCTTCCTTTGTTTGTTTTTGGTTACCCTCTAGGGCTGGGCCTTAACTGTATATAAATATACTGTAATACCTGTTCCTCCTCCATCTCCTCCTTCTCCTTGCCTTTCATTCAGGTCACCTCTCTTATTCTTAAGTGTCTTGTTAGCAACTGACTGTGCCTAACGTTATTAATCCTAATCCTGCCTCTCAGGATTTTGGTACTTAATGCATACTCTCTTAATTTATTCTCAGTGTACAGTTGCTCCGTATTTGATTTTATGGATGTGCAATCTCTCCAGACAGGTGCCAAGTAAACGTTATAGATTAAAATGATTTGCCGTAATAGTGGAGTTAGAGTTGAAATTGGCTCTTCCTATTCTGATTGCTTCAGGAAAACTTCATAAACAAAGTGGGATTTCATAACTTTGGACTCACAGACCAGAGACTGTTTAGTCTAAGTAGGAGAGAAGGAAGGCGTTGTGGAGGTTTTGAAGGAATAACAGTGTCAAATCTATGCTATCTGTGAGACCATGGCAATATACTTAATATACCTGAGCCTCAGTTTCTTAATCTAGAAAATGGACATGGTAATAGCTACTGGGTAGGATTGTTGTGAAGATCAGAAGTGCTTGCACATAGCAGGCAGTCAATAAATGGTAGCTGTTATTATAGATTAGGGACTTGTGGAGTGACGCCATAAAAAATAATGGAGGAGGAAGCTCCAAAAATTGGTTTTCTTCACCAGGATGACTGTTAAGCTAGCATGAACTGTCTGAAGCAATTATTTTGGAGCTCTGGAGTCTAAGCAAACACTTGCAGCATCCAGGGGAGTGCTTAGTGAAGAAGAGGGTGATAAATTTCTGAGAATTTCAGTGTTTTGCACAGTGGCTACCATTTCCATCCCCTAGCCCTGTGGTGGGTAACTGTGGGTATGGTGGCCCATGATTCCTGGTGTGACTTTGCTTGTCTTTCAAAAATTGGGGTTGTATGTTTTTGTCACTGCTTTTTTTTTTTTTTTTTTTTTTTGTGGTACACGGGCCTCTCACTGTTGTGGCCTCTCCTGTTGTGGAGCACAGGCTCCGGACGTGCAGGTCCAGCGGCCATGGCTCACGGGCCCAGCCGCTCTGCGGCATGTGGGATCCTCCTGGACCGGGGCACGAACCCGTATCCCCTACATCGACAGGTGGACTCTCAACCCCTGCGCCACCAGGGAAGCCCTTTGTCACTGCTTTTTATTGCTGAGGGCCTGGCACAGAGGCTGGCCATTGTTTCAAACCCCACAGACTAGAACAGCTTCTCTGACATCTGCCAAGGGGATTAAAGAGACAAAACACACCCTTCCTGCCTTTTCTTATTGGATCCTGACATTTAAGGGAATCTCTGTTAGGTCAGTGGATGACCATGGAGATGACAAAACAGAGACTTCAGTGATGATACACGACAAAGAATATAGTCTTTGCAAAAATCGTTTGGAAAAGTCAGTAAATAAACTGGTGACTGCAGCCTTCATCAAGTAACAACAGCAATCCCTAGGGTGAGGAGAGAACCTGATTTCCGTAGTTACCACATTACAATATTCAAGGTGTCCAATTCTCAAAAAAAATTACAAAACATTTAAAGAAATAGAAAATTATGGCTCATTCACAGGAGAAAAAAAAGAAATTGACAAACGGCATCCCTGAGGAAGCCCAGACATTGGACTTACTAGACAAAGACTTTTCAAATTAACCGTTTTTAATATGCTCATAATGCTGAAGGAAACCATGGACAAATTAAAGAAAAACAGGAGAACAATGTGTGAATAAGTGTGGAAGATCAGTAGAGAGATAGAAATTGTAAAAGTATTAATACAATAGCTGAAATAAAAATTCAGTGGAAGATTCAGTGACAGATTTGAGCAGGAGGAAGGAGTCAAACTTGAAGTTAGGGCAATTGAAATTACTCTGTCTGAGGACTAGAAAGAAAAAAGATGAAGAAAAATGAACAGTACTTAAGGGACCTATGAGACACCATCAAGTGTACCAACATATGCATTTTGGAAATCCCAGAAGAGAGTAAGAAAGGGGCAGAAAAAAATTATTTGAAGAAATAATGGCTGAGGAGAACTTCACAGTTACAGTTCTTACATTTACGTCTCTGATCCACTTTGAGTTAACTTTTGTATATAGGGGGAGGAAGGGGTCCAACTTTTGCAAGTGGTTATCCAGTTGTCCCGTCACCATTTGTTGAGGAAACTGTTCTTTTCCTATTGGATGGACCCTGTTCTTCTTTTTCAAGATTGTTTTGCCTATTCAGGGTCCCTTGCAATTCCATATACCTTTGCGGATTGATTTTTCCATTCCTACAAAAAAGGCGATTAGGATTCTGGTAGGGATCGCATTGACTCTGTGGACCAGTTTGGGTAATATTGACACCTTAATATTTAGTCTTCCAATCCATGAACACAGGATGTCCTGTTTACAGGCGTACCTTAGAGATATTGTGGGTTCAGTTCCAGACCACCACAATAAAGCAAATATCGCAATAAAGCAAGTCACATGAATTTTTTGGTTTCCCAGTGCATATAAAAGTTATGTTTACACGATACTGTAGTCTATTAAGTGTGCAATAGCATTATGTCTAAAAAAAACAATGTACATACCTTAATTAAAAGAAATGCTGTTGGAAAAATGGCGCCAATAGATTTGTTTGACCCAGGGTTGCCACAGCCTTCAATTTGTAAGAAATGAAATGTCTGTGAAGCACAGTAAAGTTAAGTGCAATAAAACGAGCTATGCCTGTATTTGTCTTTAATTTGTTTCAGCAGTATTTCGTAGTTTTCATTGTACGAGTTTTTTACTTCTTTGGTTAAATTTATTCCTAGGTATTTTATTTAGATGCTATTATAAATTGAATTGCTTTCTTAATTTCCATTTTGGATTGTTCATTGCTGATGTATACACACGACTGATTTTTCTGTTTTTCTTGTAAACTGCAACTTTGCTGAATTTGCTTGTTAGCTCTAGTAGCTTCTTTATGGGTTCCAGGGGATTTTCCATATAGAGAATCTTGTCATCTGTGAATAGACATAGTATACTTCTTCCTTTCCAATATGGATGCCTTTTATTTCTTTTTCTTGTGTCTGGCTAGAACTTCAGTACAGTATTGTGTAGCAATGGTGAAAAGTAGGCTTTCTTGCCATGTTCCTGATCTTAGGAAGAAAGCTTTCAGTCTTTCACCATTGAGTATTATGTTAGCTGTGGGTTTTTCATAAATGTCCTCTATCATGTTAAGGAAGTTCCTTTCAGTCCTAGCTTTCTGGGTTGTTTTTTGTTTGTTTGTTTGTTTGTTTTTAAATATCATGAAAGGGTATGGGATTTTGTCAAATGCCTTTTCTACATCAATTGAGATGATCTTGTGGTTTCATTTTGGTTTTTTCCTTTTTTCTGTTAATGTGGTATATTATATTGATTGACTTATGTTGAACCACTTTGGATAAATCCCACTTTTTCAGCAAGCCAAGCCACTGCTTTTCCATCATGGGTGAGTTCTGAGTTAGGCTAAACAGAGGTGAGAGCCTCTAGTCAGACCTTCAGGTAGCCCCCAGACACGTTAGAGTAGATGGACACAATAATTTGCAATTTAGGTCTGCTCTCTCTGGAACTAGGTAACAGGGTCCCACAGTGGGAATTCAGGCTGATGTCTTCAAGGCTTCTGTTTTACAGGGGGAAGGGAGGGGACAAGGGTGAGGAATGCCATGAAGATTTCCCACTTTTTTTTTTGGCTGTGTTGGGTCTTCGTTGCTGTGCGCAGGCTTTCTCTGGTTGCAGCGAGCAGGGGCTGCTCTTCGTTCAGTGCACGGGCTTCTCACTGCAGTGGCTTCTTGTTGCAGAGCAGGGGCTCTAGGCTCATGGGCTTCAGTAGTTGTGGTGCGCGGGCTCAGTAGTTGTGGCTCGTGGGCTCTAGAGCACAGGCTCGGTAGTTGTGGCACATGGGCTTAGTTGCTCCGTGGCATGTGGGATCTTCCTGGCCCAGGGATTGAACCCGTGTCCCCTGCACTGGCAGGCAGATTCTTAACTACTACGCTACCAGGGAAGTTCCAAGATTTCCTACCATTTTTAAGTTGCCTTATTCTTGATTCAGTGTTCACATGGTTGCTGTAAAACTTTGCTTTCCAAGGCTCTGATGAAGTTGGTTCTGACAGTTTCTGCTTGTTTTTTCAGCCTTTGTGTGGGGATAAGAGCTTGGAGCCGCCTACTCTGTCATTTTGCTGATTTCACTTTCTTCATTTGTTTTGATTCAAAAAAAAATTCCTTCTTTATTTCTTATTTCTCTTAAGACATTTTTTGTTATATTTAGTTACTTGTGTCCTTTTAATTTTATACTCATTCCTGAAATGATTTCCCTTTTTTTTTCTATTTCTTTTTGAGTTCTTTCACCTTTCCCTGAGTTTTATAATTGTGATTGATATTTCTTTTTCGTGCCTTGAGTTATTTTCTTAATGTCTTTTAACTTGTTCTGAAATAGTATAATTTTGATCTATTCCCGAGGTTTGTCTGTCATTATTTGTAGGGAATGTTATTTTGCTCTTTATTATTATTTTTTTTAAATAACTGTATGACATGGGACACTGATATTTTTCTGTTGCTCATTTTTATGTGTAATTTGTTTTCCTGAACTTACAGAAGGGGGTCATGATTCAGGATAAATTTTCTGATGTCACAGAGCTCCCTCTTCTGTTGTTTTTGTAAAATGTTTAAAAATATGATGGCTTCCTTTCCCCTTTTCTACTTTTATCTGGGTCTTTTTCTTTCCTTGTCTCTATTGTCCCTGCCCTGATCAATTTTGGTTCCACACCCAACAGCTTTCCCACAGTGTGGAACCCTATCCTTGAAGGCAGCTTTGGTTGGTAGGTTGGTTTTAAGAATTTATAAGACTCAGACTGCTCCAGCCTTTTTCAGGATCTACCTCATACTCACTTGTTAGTGGATTGGGCTGAACCTTTCCCATTTTCATCTTCTCTTCTCAAATTAGCTATCATATTGTCCAGTAAATATCTAGTGACTATTCTGAGGTTCTCAAGTCCCTCAAATCCTGCATTGTTTCTGTATACACATCCTCCTGCACAGATGCTGATTTCATGAAGGTCTTGTGACTGTTGATGGTTTTCCCCGCTTGGATTTTGAGGTTCATATGGATAATTTGTCACCAATTTTTGTTGCAAACGTTGCCCATGGGATTTTGGTTTTGCTGTCTTAGTCACTTTTTTTGATTTTAGGTGTTGATTCAAGTAAGTTAAAAATCTATGATGTATGGAGTCTTGCCTGGTGGTCCAGTGGTTAAGACTCCACACTTCCACTGCAGGGGACAGAGGTTTGATCCCTGGTCAGGGAACTAAGATTCTGCATGCTGCGTGGTGCAGGCCAAGAAAAAGAAAAAAAAAAAATCTATGATGTAGTATCTGCCATCTAGAATCCAGAATCTACTCTGCATTCACATTTTTAAAACCCCCCTGTATGGACTTAGAATTTCTGGCCTCTGGCCTGTGGCACATGTCCTGGGTTTGTGTTTTGTTCTGAAGCTTTAATTCAAATGTTATTAAGCTATTGGTGGTTGGATTTTTTTAATAATTACTATCATCATATCTGTGTGTGTGTGTGTGTATGTGTATATGTATTTATTTATTGGCTGCATCGGGTCTTAGTTGAGGCGTGTGGGATCTTCACTGAGGCATGTGGGATCTTTTGTTGCGGCTCACGGGCTTCTCTCTAGTTGTGACGTGTGGGTTTCTTTTTTTCTTCTCTCTCTAGTTGTGGTGCACAGGCTCCAGAGTGTGTGGGCTCTGTACTTTGCAGCACGGGCTCTCTCATTGAGGGTGCAAGCTCAGTAGTTGTGGCACATGGGCTTAGTTGCCCCACAGCATGTGGGATCTTAGTTCCCCGACCAGGGATCGAACCCGCGTCCCCTGCATTGGGAGGCGGATTCTTTACCACTGGACCACCAGGGAAATCCCTATTGGTGGTTGGATATTACAAAAACGTGTCAACGTAGAAAAGCTAGAAAGAAGCAGTCTATCATTATAGTGGAAATGAAAGCATTTACAAATTGTAGCGAAGCTGAAAGTGATGCAAAATGTATTTGTTTATGGAGTGAAAGAGCAGAAAACTTTCTGAAGGCCAAAGAGCAAATTATGCAACCTGTAAAGTGCTGTGCCTGCGTCTTTGAAGGTAATCGTAATAAGCAAGAAACAAGGAAAAGTGACTGATGGGGTAAGGACAACCTTTCAGTTCAAGGATCACCATCAGTGCTTGATTTGGGGGAGCTTAACCTTCAGTCAGGGGAAGGCAGGGAGTTAATTGAAGATAAAGCCTGAAAACAGCGAAAGTTGAACTTTGGCCACGAGCTCCAGGGGATTTTATAAATTCCGGGCTCCTTACACATCTGCTCAACATCAAAGTGAATGCCCATTGGCTAATACAAACACCAGAGATGCTTGGGCATTCCTTAGGCTACTAGGAAATAAAGATAGTTAAAGCTTCAACAAGATTTGTTTTTTAGAGTAGTTAAAAATTTTCTCTTTTGGGACTTCCCTGGTGGCACAGTGGTTAAGAATCCGCCAGCCAGTGCAGGGGACACAGGTTTGATCCCTGGTCCGGGAAGATCCCACATGCCACGGAGCAACTATGCCAGTACGCCACAACTACTGAGCCTGCGCTCTAGAGCCCGAGAACCACAACTACTGAGCCCATGTGCCACAACTAGTGAAGCCATGCACCTAGAGCCCATGCTTCACAACAAGAGAAACCACAGCAATGAGAATCCCACGCACCGCAACGAAGAGTAGCCCCCGCTCGCAGCAACTAGAGAAAGCCCACGCGCAGCAATGAAGACCCAATGCAGCCAAAAATAAATAAATAAATAAATAAGCCTGATAGAAAAAGGTGTATCAGCATAGAGGAGAAAGATATTTCTGGTTTGAAAGTGACAAAGGACCAACTGACATACCTGCTACGGGAAATGCATCCAGGGACTGTAAGCACAGTCACTTCCCAGTGCCTTGCAAATAAGTTGACTTATTTATTATACCTATCTAACCTGATAGTAAATAGAATAGCTTCTGTACAATGTAGACTGAATAGTGGCAGATTGTTTCATAGAAGGTGCAGAAACATTATTTTTAATAACAGTTTTTCAAAACACCAAGGGCAGAAGGTTAAATCAGTGAAAATATTTCTGCAGGGAAGTAAACAATTGCAGTCTAGCTATACTCAAGTGTGGCGGCTCAGGGGCATGAGTGGATGTTAGTGTGGCTGAGAGGGATAAGGGAGGAAAATAGTGTGAGTTAATGAGTTTGGAGAGGGAACCAGGAGCCATATCATGTGGGGCTTTATTGGCTGTAATGGTAAGAACTTTGGACTTTCTTCCAAGGTGTTTGGAAGCCATTAGCTGGTTGAGAGCAGAGGATCAATGAGCAACTAACGTAAATGGTATGTTCAAGCTAAATGAAGGCCAAAGATACCATGGTGTGCTTTGGACATAATATAGACATGTTAGAATGAAAAGAACATGGGTTAATATTGATTAAAAATTTTTTTAATTTGAAAATTTATGGTTTTAGAGTTAAGAGCTACAAACATGAGGTGTTGAGATATATGTGTGTGTGTGTGTATACACACAGAAAAGCACACACACATTTTTGTTTTTCAAACAAAGTTTTCTAAACAGTACTGAACCTCATTTCATATGTTCTTACTTTTGTTCTCTTAATTTTTTTTTTTTTAAACCACTAGTAACAGCCCACTAAATTGACTTAGTAACACACTAATGGATCAGAATTTGAAGTTTGGAAACCCCTGTAAATCTATAATCCCCTTATTTGGCTTGCCAAGGCACATATAACTGAAAATGACCAAAGCAGAATTCAGATATTGCCACATTTCCCAAGAATATATTAAAATTAAAAAACAAACTCGTTTATACAGTGCAACGGTAGGTTCCAGTGTAGAAAAAATCTTGAGGATAATTGTTCCTACTTGAGCATATTGCCTGTGCTTATCTCCCTGGTGTGAAATATTAAGGCCTCTAAGTTTCAAATGGACTTGTAAAATATCAACACAATTTTCTTTATTAATGGTCTGTAATTAACTATATAAACTGCTAGCGAAAGTAACGGTCTCTTTTTGAATTATAAACAGAGACTAAGTCATTTATAGACAGCTTGGTGGCCTTTAAATTGTCACCTAGGAATTAATGAAAAGAAATGTCATTTTCGTATCTTCTGCAAATTGCTTATTCTTCTGTTGTGTTTCATTTTGGAAGAGGGTTTTTGGAAGGAGTGAAGGATAAATGAAACATAAAGGTCAGTGTGAAGTAATGGGGGAAAAATGTCCCTTTTAATTCTATGATATAAATCCCTGCTTCTGTATTCCATAGCTCTGTGACTTTGGAAAGATACTTGCCTGTGCCCCACTTTTCTCACTTATAAATGGAAATAATATCTATAACATAGCTTTAATGTTAAGGTTAAATAAGGGCCTGGTGGTGCAACATGTATTTTAATAAATATTAGTTTTCTTCTTTCCTTTCTTCCTTAGGAAGGCATTCAGTGAAAATGTGTTGCTAGAATAAGCAGGGCTGGAGAGTGTAGAAAGATGCAAAAAGAAAGGTACATCTTTTTTTATTGGTTGTTCTCTTCCTAGTAAGTCTATTGTGTGTGATCCCAGTTGTTCCTAATTTCTCTTGGAATAGGTAGGTGATAAATAGGTAGGCTTCCTGTGCCTCCTGCTGTCCCTTCCCTTGTTAAAGAAGGAAGATTACCCAAGTGATGAAAGGCAAGTTTGGGGGGGCCAGGAAGTGGTACCTTGATAGTTGATTCCAGTATTTTACTTTCTAGTGTCTCCAAAATGTTTATCACAAAGAGTTTACTGAAGTGTTGGGCCTGGTACCACGTATGTTAGTTAACTGATAGCAATTAATATAGGTGTTACCTAATACCAATTGTCCTTGCCTTTGGAATAAACAGCACTTCCTTTGACTTAACCCAGAAATCCTAGGAGCAAAGTTACAAAGTCAGAGTGAGATGGAAAGATAAAATTAGAGTTTTGTGTAGCTGGCTTAAAAAAAAGAAAATAACAGCTTTATTGAGATATAATTTATACCATAAAATTCAGTCTTTTAAAATGAACAATTCATTGGTTTTTAGTATATTCACAGAGTTATGCAACCATCACCACTATCTAATTTTAGAACCTTTTAATCACCCCAAAAGGAAATCTTATACCCATTAGCACTTATTCACCCCATCCCACCGTCTGTCCCAGCACCTCAGCCCCTTGCAACCACTAATGTGCTTTTTATCTCTATGGATTTGCTTATTCTGGATATTTCATATAAATGGAATTACATAATATATGTCTTTTGTGACTGACTTCTTTTACTTAGCATCAGGTTTTAAAAGTTCATCCATGTTATAGCTTGAATCAGTACTTCATTCCTTTTTATTGTAAAATAATATAATTCATGTGGATATACTATGTTTTGTTAACCCGTTCATCAGATGATGGGCATTTGGGTTGTTTCCATTTTTTAGCTATAAGGAATAATGCTGCTATGAACATTCGTGTACAGGTTTTAGTGAAGACATATGTTTTCAGTTCTCTTCAGTATATACCTCAGAGTAGAATTGCAGGGTCATATGCTAACTTTTTGTTTAACATTTTGAGGACCTTGTAAACTGTTTTCTGAAGTGATATACCATTTTGTCCAGCTGGATTTTAAATCACCCAGTTTCAGGGTTCTAATTTCATATGTAATGAAGGAGAATCTTAGCTGAAATAAGTGGTTTGAATTGATAGGGGAAAAAAATCTACCTGCAGTAGTTTGCAAAGTTGGAAGTATTGATAACTATTTTTTAAAAGTAGGTTTGGAATTATTACTACTAATCTTTGGCTCTTTTTTTAAATTTTATTTTTGCAGTTTTATCTCCAAGACACTAAAAGTAGTAATGGTACCTTTATAAATAGTCAGAGATTGAGTCGAGGCTCTGAAGAAAGTCCACCATGTGAAATTCTTTCCGGTGACATTATCCAGTTTGGGGTAGATGTGACGGAGAACACACGGAAAGGTACGGGTATGGATCGATTTTTCCTATTATTTGTCTTGTTTGTTTAATTTTTTATTCTATTGTTTAATGTTACAAAACATTTCATGCTTGCAAAAGCAATTTAAGTACAACATTTTATGCAGTGAAAAGTTGAGTCTCTCACTTTCCCTATCGTTTTTCTAAAATTTTAAATTATAAAATGTTATATAATTTATATTCTTTATCACAGTATGAAAACACAGGGCACTGCTGTGTCAGTTAGAAAACAGTTGGCTGTGGTGATGCTATACTCAACCAATAGGAGCTTAAACCATAAGGATATTTCTTGTTAACTTATTAACAACAAGCCTGGAGGTAGGTAGGTCCAGACTGTTCACTTGGCTCAGTGATGTTATTAGGAATCCAGAGGGTCTTACTGTCCTCCCATTCTGTTATCCCTTACTTGTTGGTTTTTTACGCTTTTGCTTGTTGCCTCATGGTCTAAGGGTGATGGCTGCAGCCCCAGGCTTTATTTTCCTCACACCAGTGTCCTAGGCAAAAAAGATAAGGTGGGGGCAAAATGCCTTTTTGTGTGGCTCTCTTTTCATGTTTGAAAGAATAATCTTTCATAGACTCCTTCCAGCAGATTCTTTCTTTTGTGTCACTGGCTGCATGGGTAGGTCACATACATACCTTTAACTGTAGCTACAAAGGAGCCTGGGAAGGAAGTTACTTGGCAAAGGGAAGCAGGAGATCCGTGACTGGCATAGATCAATTATGATTTGTCCCTTTTGGTTGTGTCTTCATTGTTGCCCCAAACAAAATCAGAATTCTGTAGGCAGCTACCACGAATATAAAATTTCATGTCTCAAGTATTTGAAACTAGGCTTTCTCTAGCTAAATAAATTTAGATTAATTTTACAATTCTGAGGCTTTTTGGCCCTACCTAGTTCACTGTTTACTTTATGACCCAAAAATTATATGGCTGAATCATAAAACTAAATAAATAGGAACCAAAAGTATGCAGTCCCACTGTCTCAGTTTAGTATAGACAGTGGAACCGATTGGCAAGTTTCTGCTTTTGTTTCTCTGAGCACACTCTGATCTGATAATACCCTAAGTCATTAGTCTCTGGCATTTTGCACAGTAGATATGGGAATCCAGGGGGTACTGGTGATGATAGTGTGTGTGTGTACACGTGCATATACGTTTACATACTGCAGCTGCAGTATTATTTTTGCTGGGTTTTGTTGGCCTCCTCAGAGTGTTAGGTTTTTTGTTTGTTTGCTTGTTTGTTTTTTTAAGGTGTTAGGTTTTGAAATTTGGATGTGTGTAGGGCCAACGTCTTAGGAATTTTCATTTACAATTTAAAATAGAAGGGACAGTTTGTATTTTGATGCAAAATATTGAGTGCTCCTTACTAAGAGCTCAACTTATGTATAAACATACTGAGAACAGCTGCAGTGGACACTCTGATATCTGCTGTTGCCACATCACACCTCCTCTGCTAGCAAGTCATTCAGCAAACATTTACAGAACCCCAGCTGTGAGAAGCCCACAGAGAAGACAGAATTTGATTACGCTGTCTTTCTCTCCAAGGAATATCTATTTTCTTGGCTTGCATTTCTCAAAGAGAATTAAAAGGTGTTAATTGATAGAAGAATGAAGTAATCAAATACATTTAGGAATGCTTAGTTAACTAAAGATAGTCAGGACTTCTCCGACCTTATAACATGCTAACATATATGCAGATCTTCAAGGGGGTGACTGTTATAAGATGTAGGTAAGTTCCAAACTCCTTCCCTCTCTTCTTCCCCATCTAGCTGTGGGGGCCACTTTAGAAAATGCTGTAGAAAGCTAAGAGGACAACTCTGAGATTCAGGGTTACTATTAGTACAATATTATTTTGACAACATAGATTCTTGCAGGCTTCTTTGAAAATTTATCTTTTATGCCAACTTTAAGGAAAGTAAAGAAAAATTTCTTCATCATTTAAAATGTTCTTTCTTTTGGTATTTATTGCCTTCAAAAAGTTGACTTATAGTATGCATGGCCTCTTGGGATACAGCTGTGTCATGAGTTGAGTGTTACTGTTTAAACATATGCTTTAAAAAATAAAAAAAAGATGCTCTATGCTAAACAGTATTATGATAAGCTTTATATCACTTGGAAAATCCTACTGAAATTGTACAACACTACTGGATAACCCCTGGATCAAAGAAGACATCAAAAAGGGAATTTCAAACTATGTGGAAAGGAAAGGAGACTTTCATACCAAAATACAGTAAATCCTTTACTCAGATAAAAATTTATAATCTTAAATATTTTCCGTGTTAAAGAAGAAAGACAAACAATGAAGGAACTTGGCACTTAGAAGAAATTAGAAAAAGAACAACAAGAAAAAGAAGTTGGGAAGAAGAAATAAAAAAGCAGAAATTAATGAAGTGAACAAAAAACTCTGAAAGGGATTAAACAAACCCAAAGGCTGGATCTTTAAAACAAAACAGTAAAATAAAATAGGTAATTAATAAGCCTTGATTCCTTTATTAGGTTAAAAAATATAAGGAATGAAAAAGGAGATATAAACACAGATATGGGATATACCAAAAGAATTATTAGAGACTGTCACATGCCAAACTATGGCAAAGAAAAAAAAAAAAAAAACTAGAGTAAATTAATGTTTTCCTGGCAAAATTATCCCAAGATGTAGGAAACTTTTAAGTTGATTTCTTTAAAAGAGACTAAAAAATGTTATTAAAGATTGACCAGAAATGGGCATTCACAGCCGAATTTGGTCTTACTAAAGAACAGATAAATCCAATGTTGTTTAAATACTCCAACATAGGTGAAGGTGGGAAGCTCTCAAAATCCTTTGAAGAAGCCAGCAGCCTGTCATTAGTGCCAAAGTCTGATACAGATAAAGAAAATTGTAACTAATTTCATTTGTGACAGTAGATAAAAAAATCCTGATTAGGGTATTAATAAATTAAATTCAGAAATGAAACTATGTGAGTCTATTTTTGTTTTGTAAATACGTTCATTTACATCATTTTTTTAAGATTCCACAAATAAGTGATATCATATGATATTTGTCTTTCTCTATCTGACTTACTTCACTTAGTATAATAATCTCTAGGTCCATCCATGTTGCTGCAAATAGCATGATTTCATTCTTTTTTATGGCTGAGTAGTATTACATCATCTATATAAAACACATCTTCTTTATCCATTCATCTGTCTATGTCTATCTGTCTGTGGACATTTAGGTTGCTTCCATGTGTTAGCTGTCGTAAATAGTGCTTCTATGAACACTGGGGTGCACGTATCTTTTTGAATTATGTTTTTCTCTGGATACATGCTCAGGAGTGGGATTGCAGGGTCATATGGTAACTCCATTTTTAGTTTTTTAAGGAACCTCCGTACTGTTCTCCATAGTAGCTGCACCAATTTACATTCCCACCAACAGTATAGGAGGGTTCCCTTTTCTCTACACCCTCTCCACCAATTATTATTTGTAGACTTTATAATGATGACCATTCTGACCCACGGGAGGTGGTATCTCATTGTAGTTTCGATTTGCACTTCTCTAATAATTAGCGATGTTGAGATCTTTTCATGTGACTATTGGCCATCTGTATGTCTTCTTTGGAGAAATGTCTGTTTAGGTCTTGGGCCCATTTTTTTGATTGGGTTGTTTTTTTTCTGTTATTGAATTGTATGAGCTGTTTGGATATTTTGGAAATTAAGCCCTTGTTGGTAGCATCATTAGCAAATATTTTCTCCCAGTCTGTAGGTTGTCTTTTCATTTTGTTTATGGTTTCCTTTGCTGTGCAAAAGCTTATAAATTTAATTAGGCCCCATTTGTTTATTTTTGTTTATATTTCCATAACTCTAGGAGACAGATGCTCTATAGTGCTTTTGAATACATTTATAATAAGAATATCAAATTAGATACTTGAAATGATAAAAACTAGTTTGTCGGGATCTGTGAAAGGATTTTTTTACATCATTGTGCATAGTACAAAAAACAATGGAAGGATAATTTTTATATTCCCCTTCATGCAGGTATTAAAAAGAATACATTAGTATTATATGAATTGCAGGGATTTCTGTAAGATATATTGTTGAGTGAGGAAAGAATTACTTTAGTAATTTCATTATTTTTAAAAAGTATCATCAATCTCTATAAATGTACATTTATATGCATGTGTTTTTGTATGATTTTATGAACATGGGAAAACATGGAAGAATGCATACATACTAGTCATTAATGTGAGTCTTCCTGGAGTTTGATTGGAGAGGAGGAGTAAAGGAGAAGTGGGAGCCAAATTAAAAAGGGCAAGAGTAGCAAAACTGAAATAAAACCCCTCTAGGATATATGACATTTATGTATTTGTATAAAGTAATATATGTGTAAAAGGAAATTTTAAAAATATATATATAATATATAAAAGTGTTTTTATATTTGTGTGTATGTATGTATAAATCAGGATTTTTGTTAAAAATGTGATGAGTCTGAGGTCATTGAACATATCAGTTCATATTAGTGTGTCTTCTTTTCCGAGCTCTCCAAAACAAGCTGATTTTGATGTTTGGCTTTCCACACAGTGTGGCTTCAGGGAAAAGACTCATTGGTTAGCACTTTAGTGATACCCTGCCCTATAGATATAAAATGTTATTGTAAACAAATAGGATGACTTTCTTATATATATATATATATTTTTTTTTTTTTTGTGGTATGCGGGCCTCTCCCTGCTGTGGCCTCTCCCGTTGCGGAGCACCGGCTCCGGACATGCAGGTCAGCGGCCACGGCTCACGGGCCTAGCCGCTCTGCAGCATGTGGGATCTTCCCGGACTGGGGCACGAACCCGTGTCCCCTGCATTGGCAGGTGGACTCTCAACCACTACGCCCCCAGGGAAGCCCTCTAATAGAGTAAAAAAAAAAAGAAAGAAAGAAAACGAAAAAGGAAGGGAGAAAGAGAGAAAGCCAACCTATCAGATCCTCCTGGAATGGGAGCCTTAACAACCCGATTGCTGGCCACTCCTCTGTTCACAAACCCACAAACTGCTCAGATGGCATGAGTTTTCTGGGTCATACATTACAGTAACCCTCTGTTGCAAATCTTGGGACCATTTAGTTCTATAAACTTCACATATAACTCCAATTAGCTGATCAGTCCAGGTCCCACTTTACCCACTCTGTTCCTAGGTTAAGCCTCTATGAACAAAGGGCCTGTTATGAGTAAGGCAAATGGTATCTTCCTTTTGCTTTGTGCTACAACTGCACTGAATTGCTTTTACTTCCCGCAGTAGGTCTTGCGCCTTCTGGCCTTCAAGCCCTTGCACATGATCTTTCCTTCACCTAGAAAGCTTTCTAGGCTGAACAAAATGCCCTTCCATGTCCCTGTTGCACACTGTACTCGTCCTCTTTGTATGGTTGCCTCCCTCACTAACCTGTAAGCTGTTCAAGAACAGGCAGTGTGTCTGTCTTCATTGTAGACTCTCCACACTTAACCTGGCACATATTGGTTGAATAAATTTTCAAACGTCTCATAAATCTTTATCTGCCATTTTACAAAAGTTCCTTCTACCACATCATCTCAACTAAGATTTTGACAACCTTCCTCCTAATCTGGAGGCTTATATGAGGATTGGGTATTGGCAACCTTCTTGTTACCCACTGCCCTTTTTATTCTGCTGTGACTACTCAGTTACCTCTCCTTAACCTGTCTCAGCTTTAATTTCCTCATCTTGTAAAAGGGGACTCATGATACTACTAACTGTCTCAGGTTTGTGGTATAATATTGAGTGTTCACATTGTGGCACAGTGTTCAATGTGAACACTGAAAGAGTGAACATAAAGTGCTTAGCTCAGGGTCAGGTGCTTTAATTATTACTGAAACCCTTGCCAGTCATTTGCACCATCTTTTTTTGCCATCAAGTTTGCCCATCTTTCTCAGTAGCTTCAGCCCCAGACTTCTTTACCCATCTGTCCTTTGGAACCCATCATTCGCATTTCAGAGGTACTCTCACCAACTCCTTGACTACTCCGTGATTTTTGGCCATGCTGTTTTGCTTATTTCTAGCTCTTGGAAACTTTCACCATAAGCTTTACATACTTCCACTTTCCTGCTACTAACGGAAATCACAAAGCTGATTCAACACAGAATGTGCCAAATTTGCCAGATTGAGAGAATCTGTCTGATGGCATGGCAGTCTTCTTTTGTTCATTTAAAAGATGGCTTCTCGGGCTTCCCTGGTGGCACAGTGGTTGAGAATCTGCCTGTCAATGCAGGGGACACGGGTTTGAGCCCTGGTCTGGGAAGATCCCACATGCCGCGGAGCAACTAGGCCCGTGAGCCACAACTACTGAGCCTGCGCGTCTGGAGCCTGTGCTCCGCAGCCAGAGTGGCCGTGATAGTGAGAGACCTGCGCAACGCGATAAAGAGTGGCCCCCGCTTGCCGCAACTGGAGAAAGCCCTCGCACAGAAATGAAGACGCAACACAGCCAAAAATAAATAAATAAATAAATAAATATAAAATAAATAAATAAAAGATGGCTTCTCAACCCAGGATATGCACCAGAATTAACCTGCAGAGCTTTGTAAAGCTACACATGTGTGGATCCCACCCTTCAGCCCTAAGAAGGAGACTTGTTAGGTGTGGGACCTAGGCATACCTATTTTTTTCTTGTTGTTTGTTTCCCTTTGTATGTATGTATGTGTGTATTTATTTATTTATTTACATCTTTATTGGAGTATAATTGCTTCACAATGTTGTGGTAGTTTCTGCTGTATAACAACGTGAATCAGCTATATGTATACATATATCCCCATATCCCCTCCTTCTTGTGTCTCCCTCCCACCCTCCCTATCCCACCCCTCTAGGTGGTCACAAAGCACTGAGCTGATCTCCCTGTGCTATGCAGCTGCTTCCCACTAGCTATCTATTTCACATTTGGTAGTGTATACATGTCAGTGCTACTCTCTCACTTTGTCCCAGCTTGCCCTTCCCCCTCCCCATGTCCTCAAGTCCATTCTCTACGTCTACGTCTTTATTTCTGTCCTGCCCCTAGGTTCATCAGAACCTTTTTTTTTTTTTTTTAGATTCCATATATATATGTGTTAGCATACGGTATTTGTTTTTCTCTTTCTGACTTCCTTCACTCTGTATGACAGACTCTAGGTCCATCTACCCCACTACAAATAACTCAATTTCGTTTCTTTTTATGGCTGAGTAATATTCCATTGTATATATGTGCCACATCTTCTTTACCCATTCATCTGTCGATGGACACTTAGGTTGCTTCCATGTCCCGGCTATTGTAAATAGTGCTGCAGTGAACATTGTGGTACCTGACTCTTTCTGAATTATGGTTTTCTCTGGGTGTATGCCCAGTAATGGGATTGCTGGGTCATGTGGTAGTTTTATTTTTAGTTTTTTAAGGAACCTCCATACTGTTCTCCGTAGTGGCTCTATAAATTTACGTTCCCATCAACAGTGCAAGAGGGTTCCCTTTTCTCCACACGCTCTCCAGCATTTATTGTTTGTAGATTTTTTGATGATGGCCATCCTGACCAGTGTGAGGTGATACCTCACTGTAGTTTTGATTTGCATTTCTCTAATGACTAGTGATGTTGAGCATCCTCTCATGTGTTTGTTGGCAATCTGTATCTTCTTTGGAGAAATGTCTATTTAGGTCTTCTGCCCATTTTTGGATTGGGTTGTTTGTTTTTTTTGATATTGAGCTGCATGAGCTGCTTGTTGATTTTGGAGGTTAATCTTTGTCAGTTTGCAAATATTTTCTCCCATTCTGAGGGTTGTCTTTTGGTCTTGTTTATGGTTTCCTTTGCTGTGCAAAAGCTTTTAAGTTTCATTAGGTCCCATTTGTTTATTTTTGTTTTTATTTTATTAATATGCAAATTTATTTAATTTTGGCTGTGTTGGGTCTTTGTTGCTGCATGCGGACTTTCTCTAGTTGTGGTGAGCGGGGGCTACTGTTGTGGTGCGCGGGCTCCTCATTGAGGTGGCTTCTCTTGTTGCAGAGCATGGGCTCTAGGTGTGCGGGCTTCAGTAGTTGTGACATCAGGGCTCACTAGTTGTGGCTTGTGGGATCTAGAGTGCAGGCTCAGTAGTTGTGGCGCATGGGCTTAGTTGCTCCACGGCATGTGGGATCTTCCCAGACCAGGGCTCAAACCTGTGTCCCCTGCATTGGCAGGTGGATTCTTAACCACTGCGCCACCAGGGAAGTCCTATTTTTGTTTTTATTTCCATTTCTCTAGGAGGTGGGTCAAAAAGGATCTTGCTGTGATTTATTTCATAGAGTGTTCTGCCTATGTTTTTCTCTGTTTTATAGTGTCTGACCTTACATTTAGGTCTTTAATCCATTTTGAGTTTATTTTTGTGTATGGCGTTAGGGAGTGTTCTAATTTCATTCTTTTACATGTAACTGTCCAGTTTTCCCAGCACCACTTATTGAAGAGGCTGTCTTTTCTCCATTGTATGTTCTTATCTCCTTTTTCAAAGATAAGGTGACCATATGTGCGTGGGTTTATCTCTGGGCTTTCTATTCTGTTCCATTGATCTATATTTCTGTTTTTATGCCAGTACCATACTGTCTTGATTACTGTAGCTTTGTAATATAGTCTGAGGTCAGGGAGCCTGATTATTCCAGCTCTATTTTTTTTTCTCAAGATTGCTTTGGCTATTCGGGTCTTTTGTGTTTCCATGCAAATTGTGAATTTTTTTGTTCTAGTTCTTTGTTTATTTATTTTTAAATTTTTGGCTGTGTTGGGTCTTCATTGCTGCACGCAAGCTTTCTATCTCTAGTTGTGGTGAGCAGGTGCTACTCTTTGTTGCAGTGCATGGGCTTCTCATTGGTGCTTTTTCTTGTTGCAGAGCACAGGCTGTAGGTGTGTGGGCTTCAGTAGTTGTGGCACGCAGGCTCAGTAGTTGTGGTGCATGGGCTTAGTTGCTCTGTGGCATGTGGGGATCTTCCCAGACCAGGGCTCAAACCCGTGTCCCCTGCACTGACAGGCGGATTTTTAACCACTGCGCCACCAGGGAAGCCCTGTTCTAGTTCTGTGAAAAATGCCATTGGTAGTTTGGTAGGGATTACACTGAATCTGTAGATTGCTTTGGGTAGTATAATCATTTTCACAATGTTGATTCTTCTAATCCAAGAACATGGTATATCTCTCCATCTGTTTGTATCATCTTTAATTTCTTTCATCAGTGTCTTATAGTTTTCTGCATACAGGTCTTTTGTCTCCTTAGGTAGGCTTATTCCTAGGTATTTTATTCTCTTTGTTGCAGTGGTAAATGGGAGTGTTTCTTTAATTTCTCTTTCAGATTTTTTGTCATTCGTATATAGGAATGCAAGAGATTTCTTTGCATTAATTTTGTATCCTGCTACTTTGCCAGATTCATTTATTAGCTCTAGTAGTTTTCTGGTAACATCTTTAGGACTCTCTATGTATAGTATCATGTCATCTGCAAGCAGTGACGGTTTTACTTCTTCTTTTCCGATTTGGATTCCTTTTATTTCTTTTTCTTCTTTGATTGCTGTGGCTAAAACTTCCAAAACTATGTTGAATAATAGTGGTGAGAGTGGGCAACCTTGTCTTGTTCCTGTTCTTTGAGGAAATGGTTTCAGTTTTTCACCATTGAGGGCGATGTTGGCTGTGGGTTTGTCATATATGGCCTTTATTATGTTGACGTAGGTTCCCTCTATTAGGCATACCTATTTTTAAAAAGCCTTGGGTTGTTCTTTTGGACAACTAGGTTTAAGAACTCTGCTCTGTTAAGTTTCTGGCAACTGTTTTATGGGCTTTCCCTTATCCTCAAGTCCCAAATTTCCCTTCTCATGTTGTCTGCTGTGAATCCCTACTTCCTGGCTCTGTACCTGTATTTCCAGCTGCTTGCTTGATTGTTTCCTCTTGAATGTCCTACTTTCACCTTATAATTACTCTGTACAAAGCCTAATTTCCACCTTCAAACTAGAGCAATCCACTAACTTACCAATTTCATTTATTGCTCCAACATTCTGTAAACACTCTAGCTCAGAATATTGGTATCTTTTCTGAATCCTGTCTCTTCTTTACCTTAAGCAGTTGTCACCTACACCATTTGCCTCCCTTCCCTGCTACTACTTGTTTTTCCTGATGCCAACCTAGAATGTTACAGTAGCTCTCCACTTCTGGCCACCATATTTTGCCAACCCACTGCCTCCAGAATATTCTTCTGTTACA
Organism: Aethalodelphis obliquidens; assembly: GCF_003676395.1. Classification (NCBI taxonomy): domain Eukaryota; kingdom Metazoa; phylum Chordata; class Mammalia; order Artiodactyla; family Delphinidae; genus Aethalodelphis; species Aethalodelphis obliquidens. The sequence continues at coordinate 6,514,880 of NW_020837966.1, forward strand.
GCTTTATTCATGTCATTCTCCTGCTTTTAGAAGCCTTAAGTTGCTGTGTCATACTGTAGAATAAAGTCTGAAATGCTTACCTGTACACTTGAGACCCTCAAAAATGTGGATCCAATTCAACCTTTTGATTTTATTTCCCATTACTTCCCTTAGTGTATGTTAAGCAACATTATTTAGAGGCAAGAAGGAGAAGAAACTCTTTTTGAATACTAGCGCTGCCACTTGCCAAAATGGGATCTCAAGCAAGTTTAGCTTCTTTGACTTTAGTTGCTTCATCTGTAAAAATAGAACATAAAAATAACTATTTACGTGGTTTGTCATAAGTAGTTAACATGTATAGTGTGCTTAGCACCTATACATGTTAACTACTGGCACCTAAAGGGCCTTGAAATATATTCTTTACCCCCTCCCTCCAATCTCCTCCAGCTGCCCTCATTAGATGTGCAGCTCTCTCACATCCTTCTCGTTTTCTTTTTCTTTGCTCATGCCACTCTCTCTGCCTTTCCATTTATAGCTTTTGAAATCCTATTCTTTTTTTTTTCTTTACCCTCTTCATAAATGCCCCTGCCCTTGTCCATTTCAAATTCCCACAGTGCTTTATAGCATTTTTCCCCCTTTGTTGTTATGTTAGATATTTCTAGTTCTGTCTACAAACTGAATTGAAATCTCAAGGACAGGGACCTGGTTGTAGTCCTCTTGGTTTTTCCTGTCATTCCCAGCATGCTCCTCTGTAGCCAGCATGTTTTCAGTGAATATTGAGCCAACAGGTAAAGCCAAAGAACCAACCAAGTCAAAAGATAAACCAACAAGCAATATCACTCCAAGAGAAATAAAGTAGCAAATTAATCCACATACCTAGAGAAAGGATTCCTCCCATCAAATAAATAGGTCGAAAGAGGACTTCTCTGGGAAATAGCTGCCTCTGAATCTAGGGCAGGAAATGTATAAGTTGAATTTATAAGATTTTTGTTATATCAGGAAGCAATGGAGTTATCTAAGACTGCTGAGGTTCTGTTAGAAGAACTCAGGAATTAACGTGGAATTTTGGCTGATTAAATGTTAGACAATTTGAGTATCAAGCAATAATAAGAGCAGTGGATTGAAATATATCAAATATGTTCAAATCCATAAAGTTACAATGAAACTAAAAAAGAAAAAAAGATTTGATCACCTCTGGAAGAACCTAGGAAACCCATTTCTCATTCTGAAAACAGAAGAATAAAGCATTTGTGTTACCTTTCCTGTAGGAATTATACCTGAGATAAACAAGTAGTTGAAGAAAATGTTTCTTTTAATCACTGAACTCCAGCTCACAAATGAAGACAGGATGATAGAATATCAATTCAAAAAAAGTTTTTCTAAGACAGTCTCTTCAGCAAGTGGTATTGGGAAAGCTGGACAGCCACATGTAAATAATGAAGTTAGAACACACCCTCACACCATACACAAAAATAAACTCAAAATGGCTTGAAGACTTAAATATAAGACGTGACACCATAAAACTCCTGGAAGAGAACATAGGCAAAACATTCTCTGACATAAATCGTACCATCGTTTTCTTAGGTCAGTCTCCTAAGGCAATAGCAAAAGCAAAAATAAACAAATGGGACCTAATCAAACTTATAAGCTTTTGCACAGCAAAGGAAACCATAAAGAAAATGAAGAGACCGCCTACAGACTGGGAGAAAATATTTACAAACGATGCCACCGACAAGGGCTTAATTTCCAAAATATACAAACAGTTCATACAACTCAATAACAAAAAAACAACCCAGTCAAAAAATGGGTAGAAGACCTAAATACACATTTCTTCAAAGAAGACATACAGATGGCCAAGGGGCACATGAAAAGCTGCTCAGCATTGCAAATTATTAGAGAAATGCAAATCAAAACCAACAGTGAGGTACCACCTCACACTGGTCAGAATGGCCATCATTAAAAAGCCTACATGTAAAAAATGCTGGAGAGGGTATGGAGAAAAGGGAACCCTCCTACACTGTTGTTGGGAATATAAATTGGTGCAGCTACTATGGAAAAACAGTATGGAGGTTCCTTAAAAAAAGAGTTGCCATATGGATCTAGCAATCCCACTCCTGGGCATGTATCTGGAGAAAACTCCAGAAAACCCATAATTTGAAAAGATACATGCACCCCAGTGTTTATCATAGCACTGTTTACAGTAACCCATGTACCATAAACGGAAGCAACATAAACGTCCATCAATAGATGAATGGATAAAGAAGATGTAGTATATATACACAATGGAATACTACTCAGCCATAAAAAAGATCGAAATCATGCCATTTGCAGTAACATGGATGGACTAGAGATTATCATACTAAGTGAAGTTAGTCAGATAGAGAAAGACAAATATCATATGATATCACTTGTATGTGGGAATCTAAAATATAACACATGAATTTATTTACAAAACAGAAACAGACTTACAGACATAGAAAAAAGACTTATGGTTACCAAAGGGGAAAGGGGGTGGGGGAGGGATTAAATTAGGAGTTTGGGATTAGCAGATACAGACTACTATATATAAAATGGACAACAAAGTCCTACTGTATAGCACAGGGAACTATATTCAATATCCTAAAATAAATCATAATGGAAAAGAATATGAAAAAGAATATGTATGTATATGTATAACTGAATCACTTTGCTGTATACCAGAAACTAACAAAACATTGTAAATCGACTATACTTCAAGTTAAAAAAAATTTTTTTCTTAATTTGAAGAGTACTTGTCTATCCAGCTAACTTGCCCTGTCTCTTTTCTAACCTTAAAAAAAAAAAAGCAGTCTTAGAATTAGAAGCTTTATGTAGCAAAAAATACCAGAATGAAGGTTTGGTAACTTTCATTTTAGATTGCAGTCAAAAGGCAATTAGAGGGACTTCCCTGATGGCAAAGTGGTTAAGAATCCACCTGCCAATGCAGGAGACAAGCATTCGAGCCCCAGTCTGGGAAGATCCCACATGCCTCGGAGCACCTAAGCCCGTGCACCGGAACTACTGAGCCTGGGCTCTAGAGCCTGCGAGCCACAACTTCTGAAGCCCATGCGCCTAGAGCCAGTGCTCCGCAACAAGAGAAGCCACCGCAATGAGAAGCCCTCGCACTGCAACGAAGAGTAGCCCCCACTCTCCGCAGCTAGAAAAAGACAGAGCACAGTAATGGAGACACAAAGCAGCCAAAAATAAATTAATTAATTATTTTTTAAAAAGGCAAGCATATGAATAATTTCCCATCCTGGAAATGTTAAAACCTCTCATTTGGGTCTTGTTTTTTTTTTAATGTTTCTGGAGTTTTACTTCCCGTTACTGCCGGTCATCTCAAGAGACCCTTCAACCTACTCAAGTAGATTGTAGTATTGACCTTCCTACTCAATGGAGGGAAGGAGACAGAACCAGACTCCAACATTCTAGTAGTTTCAGTCTCCCAGTCCAGGGTCTTAAACAGTTTTTAAACTTATCACAGTGAACATTGGTTCTTTAAGTGGTGTATGTGTAAAGAGGTAATAGGAAAGGCTGACTGTATATCATAAAGTAAATATATTAACTCCAAAGCAAAATAAATAATCTGTATAAGATAATAGGGAAAGAACTCATTTAAATGGCAGTCAGCGTGTATAGTCTTAATTCTGATTTTTAATGAAGTGCCATAAATACAGCAGGTAATTGCAGATTTTTCTCTGCAGATATACCTTGTTTTCCCTCGACACATGTTTTTCATGTTTTAACATTTCTGAAATTTGCATTTAGCTTACAATACATGTGTACACTTAACGTGGCAGTGTTCCTACAGCCTCCTTACCCCGCCCAAAAAACTTTAAAATTGTGTTTTACAATTAATTTTGTTTTTGAATCTTGGCAGTATGACAGTAATAATGTTTCTGGATGAATTTCTAGAGCAAAGTTTGTTTTAAAAGTGCTTCAAACATACTTTAGGGGCTTCCCCGGTGGCGCAGTGGTTGGGAGTCCGCCTGCCGATGCGGGGGACACGGGTTCGTGCCCCGGTCCAGGAGGATCCCATGTGCCGCGGAGCGGCTGGGCCCGTGAGCCATGGCCGCTGAGCCTGTGCGTCCGGAGCCTGTGCTCCGCAACGGGAGAGGCCACAGCAGTGAGAGGCCTGTGTACCGCAAAAAAAAAAAAAAAAAAAAAAGCTTTAGAGCAGTATTTTCCAAAGTAGTTTCTTCATAATACCATGTATACCGTGTATGTTATACCATAGTGCCAGTTCCAGTGTTCCTAAAAAGGGGAGCGGGAATTCTCAATGGTCAAATAAGTTTGGAAAACACATATAACCTTTAGAGTTTCATTATGGACAAAAAGCCCATTAAGCTCTGAGAAAGCCTGTGGTTTAAATAAATAAAAACTCTTTAAATGTCTTTTAACCAAGTATTTTCCAAACTCTTCTGACCCCAAAATCCTTTTTTGTTAATACCTGCTAGCACTCCATTTTAGGAAATGCTGCTAGGTAGAGTCATTAATAAAAGTATTAGAACGAAACATTTTTGTCAGGTTGCTTTAAATACTTGCCTTTTGCGAATTGAAAAGATTACTAACATTTCTATGCATCTGTTTACCTAGTTGTCACAAGCACCTTTCCAAAGGCAGGCATGACTAGACTAGATTATCAGCTTAGTCAGACATGATCTTTAACTGATATTTAACTGCTTTCAATAGTTCAGCAACCTCGAACTGCCCAGGTAGTATTAGCCCTTGGTTCATCTCACATTGGTACATTGCACCACCAGGGAATTCCCCAAAACCATCAACTTTTAAACTATGAAAATAATTTTTTTCTGTAAAAGAAAGAGAAGCTCTGTACAAGTACTGCTTTTGAGAGGTTTTGTCTCTTGAAATATTCAGAAGAAGGAGGAAGTAAGAAGCAATGGTAAGAAGCTATCTTTAGGACTTCCCTGGTGGCGCAGTAGTTAAGAATCCGCCTGCCAATGCAGGGGACATGGGTTCGAGCCCTGGTCCGGGGAGATCCCACATACTGCGGAGCAACTAAGCCCATGCGCCACAACTACTGAGCCTGCGCTCTAGAGCCCGCAGGCCACAGCTACTGAGCCTGTATGTTGCAACTACGGAAGCCCGTGAGCCTAGAGCCCGTGCTCTGCAATAAGAGAAGCCACCACAGTGAGAAGCCCATGCACCGCAACAAAGAGTAGCCCCTGCTCGCCTCACCCAGAGAAAGTCCGTGTGTGGCAATGAAGACCCAATGCAGCCAAAAGTAAATAAATAAATAAAAAGCCTTAAAAAAAAGAAGAAGAAGCTATCTACAAAGTGACTGATATAATGTTATATAAAGATGTTTGGAGGTGGAGGAGGAAACAACCACCGAAAAAACAAAACCATAATTTTATTTTATTTATTTATTTTTTTTGTGGTACGCGGGCCTCTCAGTGTTGTGGCCTCTCCCGTTGCGGAGCACAGGCTCCAGACGCACAGGCTCATAGGCCATGGCTCATGGGTCTAGCTGCTCTGTGGCATGTGGGATCCTCCTGGACCGGGGCACGAACCCGCGTCCCCTGCATCGGCAGGCGGACTCTCAACCACTGCACCACCAGGGAAGCCCCACAAAACCATGATTTTAAATACTGAACTGGGAACTTCAGACTCGAGTTCTAGCCAACAGCTCTGATACTTAATAGCAGAGAGTTGTAGAAGCAATTTCACTAGTCTGAGGTCTTGGTTTTCTCGCTCATAAAATGGGGTATTGAATGGCATATTCCAAGCTGTTATTATACAGAACTTTAGAGTTTTGTGAGGTATGGATAGGAGTTATAGGTTGGGGACAGGAGATTGAGGACTAAGGGCTAAATTTTAAACTGGGTACTAGTTGTGCTTAGGGTTTTGTTTTGTTTTTCGTTTTTTTTGCGGTACGCGGGCCTCTCAGTGTTGTGGCCTCTCCCGTTGCGGAGCACAGGCTCCGGACACGCAGGCTCAGCGGCCATGGCTCACGGGCCCAGCCGCTCCGCGGCATGTGGGATCTTCCCGGACCGGGGCACGAATCCGTGTCCCCTGCATCAGCAGGTGGACTCTCAACCACTGCGCCACCAGGGAAGCCCCACTAGTTGTGCTTAGATTTTGATGCTAGCATATAGAGGAGAAAGTACGTCTCCCCCTCCCCCCCACCCCGACCCTCAATTGTATTTCCATATACTCCAGTGACCTTTGGTTCATTGTTGCTATAGCATTGGACGTTAGGGCACTTTTCAAAGCAGTTTTATCTGTGATTCTGCCTTGCAGTTGTGATTCATTATAGATAGGAATGCATTTCTCCAGGGGAATGAATATTGTTAAACCACCAAAATTATTTTCGTTCCTGGAAGTTATTATATTTAAGAATAAAATATATGTTTAGATATGAGAGGTATGAAGGTATATATTTTTATACAATTATTTTATCCATCTTATTTGTTTGTTTTAACCAGTTACCCATGGGTGTATTGTTTCCACAATAAAACTTTTTCTACCAGATGGTATGGAAGCCCGGCTCCGCTCAGAGTGAGTATAATATAGAGCTATGAACTTTTTGTATTAATTACATTGGTTAATAATATTCTAGATGATAGTATACTGTTTATACTTCAGGATTATTCTAATAATGTTAGAAAATTGATGTAGTACTTTTGGAATATAATGTACTACAGTATAATTGCTTTTCACATTAGTTACAATTGTAGTAAATAATAATGTGTAAGGAGGCACAGTTATTTTGTTTCCAAAATTGACTTTATAACTTATATTTGCTGGAAAATTAGTTTTTTAGAATATTTGGAGTATGTAAGTTATTGATGAGTGATAATTGTATTCATTTTGATCTGCATTTCATATACGACTTCTTAAACTATGGTTGCCTTTGAAGCTAATGCCAGTGTCATAATCTTAAAGGACTTTAAGGATGTTGACACAGTTAGTAGTCTATATTGGTGGGAGTTTTTGGAGGGATTTTCCAATTCTGTAGTTTTTTCTTTTTTAAAATGAAGCAGTGGAAAGGTCACTTAGACGAGGACAAACTTGAGAGGGAAAAATTGCTCATAAAATGCAAATGTTAAAATGTAAGCATAAATACATTTTGATCTTGTACTTTTCACAGATTATTATTATGAAGTGTTAGAGGGAGCTAAACAGTCTTTAAACTTAAGCATTTTTTATTTTGAATAAATAAATATGAATATTGGATATGGTAGAGGCTTGTTTCTACACCCAGCATAATATTTTCTGTCCTACAAAAGCAGAAACAAATATCTGAGGGTGGGAGGTTGAGAGCAGCAGTAAGTTGAAGGTGAAATAGAATAGTGAGTAGGAAAGAGAGAGGGAAAAAGGAAGCAGAGAGAGATCCTCTTATTACTATAATAGTGCTTTCATTAGAATTATTGTATATTATGCTTCAGTTGGAGGCTACCAATTTGTTTTTTTAAAAAACCTTTCAGGATATCTGAATAAAACAGAAAATTTAAAACATTTTATGTTTTTGGGGTTTTTTTTGCGGTACGCGGGCCTCTCACTGTTGTGGCCTCTCCCGTTGCGGAGCACAGGCTCCGGACGCGCAGGCTCAGCGGCCATGGCTCACGGGCCCAGCCGCTCCGCGGCATGTGGGATCTTCCCGGACCGGGGCACGAACCCGTGTCCCCTGCATTGGCAGGCGGACTCTTAACCACTGCGCCACCAGGGAAGCCCTTAAACATTTTAAATTTAAAACGTTAATCTGTTCCCTATTCTAAATTATAGTTTAATTATTAAAAATATAGTTAACTCTGGGAACATTAATGTGACTTAGCTTTTAATATGAGTTAGTCAAGAGTTAAGGTTTTAAAAATAAGAGTAACTATTAATCAACTAATAACAAATGGCTTCTTAAAGACCTGGATGTTTGTATTTGATAATGAGATTTTTCTTTCATGGATTCAAAAGCTTTGAGCAGCTGCATAAAGGGTCATGTCTGTTCTCAGCTTCCATCCGATAGGGCATATGAATTTTTTCAAAGTCTACATCAGTGAGTTGTGTTCCTATCCCTCTTGTTCCCCCAGTGCTTTTCATCTTTGTCCCTTTTTCCGTCTCTTTGTTTGGTTTTTCTTATGTGGTTAAATGTTAGCATCATTTAAAATTTCGCTGCCAGTTTCATTGTGTGTAATCTGGTTGACTTTCTGGAGAAGATGAATTTTGAACAGGCAATCCTCAAGCTGGAGGAAGATCAGAACGGTCTTTAGAGGTAGATAGTCTGGTTCAAAGCCCAACTCCACCTGTTCTGTGACTTGATCAGGCCTTTCTTTTCTCATTTGTAAAATGAAGTTAATAATAGTACCTATTGAGCAGGAATTTTATGAGGAGGATTAAGCAAGACTGTACACTTAAAGAGTTTAGTGTAGTACCTGGTGCATAATGAGCACACGATGAATACTGTTTCTCTTATTGTAATCTAATATTTTCTAGCAGTCAAGATGCTTTTAAGTATGCCAGAATACCATTTAATATTTTTAAGGTCTTCAGTAGGTACACCGTTCTCAAAAAGCTGATTCTTTTTTCTTCCTTGATTTTTATTTTTATTGCACAAATAATTTTCAAATAATAAGAAACATAGAAAAATTTCCTATAATCCCACCACCCTAACACTAAATAAGTTTTCCTTCTACAGTGCCTTGTTGCGTATGAACTTTTTTCCATAACTCAAACAAAATACGCCTGTATCCACAATAGTTTCTGTAAAGTACAAATATATATCAATTATGGAATGTTTTGCTAGATTTTTAGCCTTTTGTTTATCAACCAGATTTTCATGAGAACGGAAAATTTTGTACTTGGGTCACTGAGAAAACTCGTTTAAAAAAAAACAAAAACAAAACCTCCTGGGACTTCCCTGGTGGTCCAGTGGTTAAGATTCCATGCTCCCAGTGCAGGGGGCCCAGGTTCAATCCCTGGTCAGGGAACTAAGATCCCATATATTGCAGCTAAGCCCACGTGCCGCAACTAGAGAAGCTCGTGCGCCACAACAAAGAGCCCAGGCACTGTGATGAAGACCCAGCACAGCCAAAATAAAAAACAAAAAGCTTCCATTAATACCATTTGCTTCTATTTAGACTTTCTCAAGTTCATTTCCCTGTATGTGCATATCTACAGAGAAAAGGTATATACCCAAAATGGCTATATCTGGGTGCTGGCATTGGGTAGTTTTTAGTTATTTCCTCATGCTTTACTTCACACATTTTCCCTAGTCAATATGTATTACTTGTATAAAATCAAGAAAAAGAAACTTATGTTTAAAACGTCTATTGCATTTTTATGAGGCAGAGGAAAAAACACTAAAGCTGTATGTAATTTTTTAAACCTTCATTAGGCACCAGATTTGTTAGGGCCTTGTATAGGTTCTGGGGATGCAGAGGTGAATTGTTCAAAGTGCTGAGAACACAGATGTGAAATCAAAGGAGTAGAGCAGGGGATTATATGGTCTCAGTGGGAGTCTCTACAGGATATCAGGGGAGCTCAGAAGGGAAGTGGGGGCTAATACTTAGTATTCCATTTTATTCAGCATCTTAGTGTATTTGTGACTAATTAAATTGAAATATTCTTAGGATGTTTGCAGTTACTACAATGGAATCAGAATTGTCATCCCTATTTTTAAGTCCTGCAAGATCAGTTTGTCAGCAACTTACACGTGATTAACCTGTTGAATCTAGGAACTTTACCTAATCAACCGTCAAGCAGACCATTACCAGATTGGCCTCTAGGATATGGAGTGAGGAGCAACTGGTAGGGACCATGGGTGGCAGTCTTGCTCTGTGCTCCGTCTACTCACCCTACCAACCCACATTACAGTATCTTACAGTGCTTGTTAAGACAGGAACCCTGGCTTCCTTAGCGGCTCTGTTCTCATGGGAGTGGTAGTAGTGATCAAGTGCTACTATGTCTAGGTACTTTTTTAAGCTCTTTACTTCTATTCACACATTTAATACTCACAGTAGCCCTATGTGGTTAGTTTTATGATTATCCCCATTTTATGGATGAGGAAACTGAGACCTATAGTGGTTAGATAACTTGCCCAAGATTACATACCTGGTAAGTAGAGCCAAAATTTGGACCCAGTCAGTATAGCTTCTGAGCCTGCATGCTTAACTGCTACACTGTACTGCCTCTTATGTACTTTATAAGGCCCAAAAGGCAATTAATACCAATTAATACTGTGTTACTGTTTAGTTTTAAAGTGATATACTGAGTTAGATTCATAACTACATGGAAGCTTTCAGTGTGTGAGGTGGCTGGGTAGAGAAGAGTAGTACTAATGTTTTGGCTAGCTGAAGTTGTTCTCCACTAGAATGTATTTTCAAATTATAGCCTTCTTTACAGTAGAACTTTGCTTTTTAAGGCTTTCTGTATAGAAGTATTTAATTTTAAGAGAACTTAATTTACACATTCTAAAATTTTAAATGGATAATTTAAGGAGTGCTTCCTTTCTGTTTAGAAGTGCTTATAACCAAGGAATTCACCATAGCCCTCATTAATAGTAGATCCAGCAAGGGCATTTAATACGTTTTGGATTTTGAATTTGTGTTTAGAAATACATTAATGTGTAAAAGGTTTGTGTATTTATTACCTTGTTTTCTAACAATTCTATATGTTTATGAAGGATTAAAAATAATTCACATTCTTTTAATTATATGAAAACAAGTGTGCCAACTTTGGGGTTTAAGATATTCTTGTACTGTCATACTCTATTTCCTCTATTGTCAGGAAATCAGATAAAAATTCTAAATTTTACTTTTCAGTGTCATCCATGCTCCATTACCAAGTCCTGTTGACAAAGTAAGTTGCTAATGATTATTTTTTCCAAACTGATTCAGCTATATTGCTTTTGAAAATGTTTCTGTTTGTTCGTTTTTAATATGCTTTACCTAGAAACTTATTTCTCTTTTGTAACAAAAATACAAGAATGCATATAGCTGTATAGTTATTCTAGTCTGATCTTCAAAAACTGGAGAATTTAGGATGGATGTTTCTTAGGACAAAACCTTTGTTATCTCAAGTCAGTGGCTGACTCTAGACTAGAAGCATTTGTTTTGTGCCTGGCCAAAGGTAAGAAGTGTTAGTTACTACTTTTTATTCTATAATGCATTTCTGTCTAGAAATATTTATTAAAGCTTTGCACCCAGATAATTTAGTCAAAATATACCTACACATGGAAATAACACAGAAATATGGGCTTACAGAAATTTCTCTTTAATTGTTCTTGAAGATCAGTTTTAACTTGATTTGGACAGAAACTTTGCAGTAATTACTTGTTAGAAAATATTTTTCTTTTGTTCAGAAATAATGGTGTATTAAACTGTAGATATTATTGCTAAGTAGCAAAAAAAAAAGATCTCTTGTATCTTTTGGCATTAAAGTGTATGTTGAGTTTTCTTAGTAAAGTAACTAAACTACTGGGAAAAACATTTTACTTTTTTTTCCTTCCATTTGGATAAAGAATGAAAGCCTACCTGAAACTGAAGTTCTCTGTTAGATTCCCTTTTTAGAAGTAAAAGTGGTTAAACATCAACTTCAGCAATACCAAGAGTCATTTCAGAAGTAAATAATGGCCTTGCTGATTTAGGACTAACTTTTAAAAAAATAATGCCACCTCTCTGTCTTCTACTTAGCATATTAGTAAAAATAGACTTTCTGAGCTTAATAAGGAACGATGCTGTTAACATCACTAATAAGTTAACATATAAGGCTTGGGTAGTGTTGAGAATATGGATAAATGAATGATACAGCAACCTGTTAGTGCCTTTTTTTAAAAAAAATAATTCTGTGGTTCTATATTCCACACCCAGGAGAAACCCTTTATAGAAGTTATTTCTTCCAATACTCTTGAGTTCTAAGCATTTTGGCTGTGACTTTAATGTTTAAACACTATTATTTCCCATCTTTTTCTTCTTAAAACCTACCTACAGTTTAAAGGAAAAAAAAAAAAAGACCTTTTTTCATTGCCTCTGGCCATTGGACAAAGTATTGTATTTCGTGCCCTGCTTCTCCCCACGTGCCCACATACAAATATCATTTTGAAGATGGCTACTTCTAAACAGATTGTGACTTGTTGACATGTTGAAGAACTATTTGACAATGAATTTTAAAGGGGAAAAATGTAGATCTGTTGATTTAGCAGGTATTATTTCTGGGTAAAGAAAAGGCTGTATTGCCTTTGTGCCGTAAGTTTGTGATTTGGTTTATCAAGGAATGTTTTCATGGGTAGCACTTGTTGCACCATCCTGCTTGTAAATCCCAAACTGATCAGCGTAATACAATACCATTTATAAATTCTAGACATGGAGCAGAAATATTTTGAAAACTAAAGAAAATTGTTCATTTGAAAAATAATTTTTATTTTGCATATTTCAGTAAATAGGCATTGCAAGGACTTGATTTGGCTTTAATGTCTTCTGCAAATATTCTGTGTGACTGTCAATGGTGTATCATTTTGTTTCTAGGTTGCTGCTAACACTCCAAGTATGTACTCTCAGGAACTATTCCAGCTTTCTCAGTATCTTCAGGTAAAATATATCTTGAGAATTCTTAGTCTTTAAAAGCAGAACTTAGATTTGATTTTGCTAGTTCACAAATATAGGCTAAAGAAATACTGGCTGGATACAAGTACAAAAGAAATACCTTTTTAAAGTACAAAAAAAAAATTAAAAATAGGTCTTATTAAAAAAAAGGATTTAAAAAATCCGATTGTTAGTCTAGAGAAGATAAGGTTCTGTACAAGAGAAGTTTTTTTCTTCACATATGAAGAAGTTCCACAGTTGTTCTTTATCCAAAGGTGACTTTTAAATAAAATTAAATCCGGACAGATTTTTGTTGTTATTAATAGCTATAATAGCAAATAATATGAACTGTTAAAATATTAACTATTAATAGCAAATAATTATGTAGTACTTACTATATGCCAGACTCTAGCAGACTTTAGCACTTTACCTATATTAATTCATTTAATCCTCACAAAATTCCTGTAAGGTACATATTTTATTCCCATTTTTATAGATGGAGTAACTGAGGGACACGGAAGTTTAAATAGTTTGTACAATATCACACACCGAGTTCTGTGGTTGAGCTGGGATTTGAACCCAGACAAGTCAGACCTCAGAGTCTCTCTCTTAACTACTGTTCTGTGCTGCTCAATCTGTAGAAAGATCTCTTGGTAGGGCAGATACTTAGAATGGGCTCCTGAAGACGTTAATGCCATATTTAAAGAGCCATACAGATCTCTAAAAAGAAAACAAGTGGTTGTTCTTTCTTTTTTTTTCTGAGTTTGGTAGATTTAGACCGGATTATGGTTCTTATTATTCTAGTGAGGGAGCATGATTAAGGAAAACCCTGAATCAGGAGTTTAGAGATTGAGGTTTTTATCTTGGCTCCTACTCAATGAGTTCTGTGACCTTGGGTGAGTCAGTTTACATATGTGGGTCTTCAGTTGCCTTTTGTTTAAAATGATAGGACCAAACCAGTGATCCTGTGTCCCTACATTCTTTTATAGGTCAGTCACTAAGAGCAGTTCTACCTCAGTTAAGAATGTACACATCTGTGAAAATTATCAATGCATTAATCAGATTTTACCTTCCACTGGGCATAATGTAATGGTGGATTGAAAAGTGGTTTTACACACTTGCAGTTTAGTATTTACGAACGTAGGTAGACTCTAGCCAGAATTCCCTGGATTTGATCTTTGGCTTTAACTTCTGACCTGTTGGGAAAGTTGTTTGTGCCTCATTTTCCTCATCTATGATATGTGTATAATAATAGCACTTACCTCACAGAATTGTAAAGAATAAATGAATTAATGCAGGGAATTCCCTGGCAATCCAGTGGTTAGCACTTGGTGATTCACTGCCGAGGGCCCGGGTTTGATCCCTGTTTGGGGAACTGAGATCCCACAAGCTGCAAGGGACTTCCCTGGTGGTCCAGTGGTTAAGTCTCCGAGCTCCCAATGCAGGAGGCCCAGGTTCGATCCCTGGTCAGGGAACTAGATCCCACATGCCGCAACGAAGATCCTGTGTGCCACAACTAAGACCCAGTGCAGTCAAATAAATAAATATTCAAAACAAAACAACAACAACAAAAGAATTAATACATGTAAAGCACTTAGAACAGTGCCTGGCACATAGAACGTATGCTGTAAATGTTAGTAGTTGTTTACCATTCAGTAGGAAGTCACATTAATTGACCTAGATCTCTCTTATTTTTTTTTTAATTTATTTATTTTATTTATTTATTTTTGGCCGCATTGAGTCTTCATTGCTGCGTGCAGGCTTTCTCTGGTTGCGGTGAGCGGGGGCTGCTCTTCATTGTGGTGCGTGGGCTTCTCATTGCGGTGGCTTCTCTTGTTGCGGAGCACAGGCTCTAGGCGCACGGGCTTCAGTAGTTGTGGCGTGCAGGCTCAGTAGTTGTGGTGCGTGGACTCAGTCGTTGTGGAACACGGGCTTAGTTGCTCCGTGGCATGTGGGATCTTCCCGGACCAGGGCTCGAACCCGTGTCCCCTGCATTGGCAGGTGGATTCTCAACCACTGTGCCACCAGGGAAGCCCAATTTCTCTTATTTTTAGAGGTAGAAGAAAACTTTGAGATTAATCTGGTCTAACCTTCACTTTTCATATGAGAAATATGGTAAAATGATTTCCCAGGGCTATATACTTCAGTTACTAGTCAACATGGACTGTGAATCTAATGTTCTGACTCACTCCAGTACTCTTTCCATCTTTCTTGTCAGTTCTTTGAATATTCATAATGGCATAATCTTTCATTGTTCTTTTTCTAATTCTTTGAGGGAAAATTATACTGGATTGTCTTTTCTGTATACGTCTTTTTGAATTGCTGAAGTTCTAATATAAGTTGTAAACCTTTTGAATAAAAACTGAAATACATGCATTTCATGCCTTAGAACTAAAAGTCCGTTCCTGGAAGTGTTAGATTTCTGTTAGGATGTGGTTCATGGAGTTATGAAACTCTAAATGGAATTGAGTAAAAAAGGAGAAATTACACCATCTAGTGGAAGTAGTGGTTGTTTGGTGGCTTTGTTTTTAAGTAAAACTTTTTGCAGCATTAGTGTAACTTCCTGGATATTAGGAATGTTTTAGAAGTTTAAAATAAACTTGGCATCTTGTCCCTTTTAAGCGTAAGCTGTGTTTTAATGTGTGTTCTGAGGCGGAATGACTTTTATTAGATTCCTTAATCTGTACTTTTAGAGTTATATTAAAAAGCAGTACCTCTGGGGCTTCCCTGGTGGCACAGTGGTTAAGAATCCGCCTGCCAATGCAGGGGACACGGGTTCGAGCCCTGGTCCAGGAAGATCCCACATGCCATGGAGCAACTAAACCTGTGCACCACAACTACTGAGCCTGCGCTCTAGAGCCCACGAGCCACAACTACTGAAGCCCGCGCGCCTAGAGCTTGTGCTCCGCAACAAGAGAAGCCACCGCAATGAGAAGCCCGCACACCGTAACGAAGAATGGCAAGCCCGTGCACAGCAACTAAGACCCAGTGCCAAAAATAATAAATAAAATAAATAAATTTATTTTTTTTTAAAAAAAGCAGTACCTCTGACTCTAATCAGACCAAATTTTCCCTAATCATTATTTATCAAGGATGTGGAGAGCAACAAATGAATGCTTTAAACCTCAAATACTATGTTTGAAGTATATACTTCTCAGTTGAGGTGGCTCAGAGGTATTATGGTAGTAAATGTTCTTCTTTGGATAATGACAGAAACAGAAGAAAGTGAATTTAAAGATGTGCCAAAACCGCAACTGAATGCTGTGTGAGCATTTTCACCTTGACTTCCAGTGATGGAGACCCTCTTAACAGCTATCAAATGTTAACAAGTGACCTAGAAATAAGGCTTTGCTTGCCAGTGTCTTTCTCTGTAAAAATATTCCTTTGGAGCTGCCAAATAGTTATATAACTCCGTGAGCCCTTAATTACATTGAACTAACACTTGGTGGACTCTTACTTATATTTGGCATATTCGACTATGGCTAAGTGTTTTACAGTCACAGAGAGAATTAGAACACCTGAAAATGGAGTAGACTGTGAGAATAAAGCAGTCTCTCTCTTTATATATATATATAAAACACTGTGTTTATATAACACTTTTAAAAGGAAAAATTTGTAGATGTCTACTGATGTAGCTAAGCCATTATGAAGTATCTTTGCTGCTAACCAGATTGTTTGGATTTAGTTTGGAATGAGTTTGTTCTCACCTCGCCCTCTCTCTCTCTCTCGCCATATATACACACACACATATCTTTTAAATGTGTATATATAAAATGCAGGGGTTAAAGAATTTGTCAGATTTTCTACTCTAGGTTTGGTTTTTGTTTTTTTTTTTTTTGTGGTACGCGGGCCTCTCACAGTTGTGGCCTCTCCCGTTGCGGAGCACAGCCTCCGGATGCGCAGGCTCAGCGGCCATGGCTCACGGGCCCAGCCGCTCCGCGGCATGTGGGATCTTCCCAGACCGGGGCACAAACCCGTGTCCCCTGCATCGGCAGGCGGACTCCCAACCACTGCGCCACCAGGGAAGCCCTAGGTTTTTGGTTTTTTAGACTCTTGTTAATTACAAGTAAAAAAAACAAAAACAGATGACCTGTTTTCTGTTATAGGGGAAGTTGCAACTACAGCACCCCTAATAGCACTACTCACAGCTCAACAAATGAGGCTATAATGATGTGGCCTAAATATATTTTACAAAGTAGATTTATCAGATTTGAAAGTGAGATACACTGTGGGTTGTAATATGAGAATATTTTCAGAATGTGCTAAAAATTGATTACTCTTCAAAGGTATCATGCTGAGTTTATTAGAATTTCTTTTGTGATTTATAATATTAGGAGGCCTTACATCGGGAACAGATGTTGGAACAGAAGTTAGCCACACTTCAGCGGCTACTAGCCATCACCCAGGAGGCTTCAGATACCAGTTGGCAGGTATTCCAGTTGCCTTTATATTCAAGAAGCATTTAAGCACAGTTTAATATCCCTTAGCTGTTGATTAAGCTAAAACTAAAATTTTGTGAAGCAAAGGCAAAGTTATTTCCTAATGAACAAATAATGAAAATTTAGCATTTTTCAGTGGATGTTGGTCAGCGTTATGATTTTAGATCTTTTCTGGCAGTAGCAACCATTTTGATATATTTTTTTTTATTCCTCTGGGATTTTACTGATATTTAATTTTTCTTCAACAGGCTTTAATAGATGAAGATAGACTCTTATCACGGTTAGAGGTTATGGGAAACCAATTACAGGCTTGCTCCAAAGTAAGTATTAATCTCAAGTACATAAAGAAGAATGCATAGTTTTTTTATGTGGCTTCATGTCTTTGTCATTTTGAATACATGCAAAAACGTTTATACGTTTTCACCATTCTTTTTAATCTTCTATCATTATGGAAAATTTCAAACATACATGTAAATAGAAAGAACTGTATAGTGAATACCCATGTACAGCTCTCTCTTTGTTCCATCATAGTTGATATTTGTTGGAGAAACTGAGTCATTTGTTCTGTATAATTTTCCTCAGTCTGGATTGATATTTAAACATTCTTCTAGCTCCTCCTTCCACACCATAAATTCGTAGTTTGATCTACAGATTTAGATCAACTCTGATGTAGGCTCAACTTTTTTTTTCTTTCAACACTTCGTAGATAATATTGTGTACTTTCACCAGGAAGCACCATAGTGTCTAGTTGTCTTTCTTTTTGAGATATTAGCAGTCTTTGATTATCCTTTCCTAGATCCATTCTTTTATTAAGGGTTGCAAAAATCGTGATGTTGTGATTCTATCTTTCCTTCATTTACTAGCTGAGTTACTTCTATAAAGAGAAACTTCCCCGCATAAACCATTTTGTTATCCTGAGATACATTTTCTTTAGGCAAGGCAGGATAAATGATTTTCTCCCTTTATTTACTGGATTTCAAAATAATGGTTTGGTTCCTTTTCATCCACCAAAGAATGACCAATGAAGTATTTTTTTTCCCCCCAACTTAGATTTAAATATATTTCATGTGTATAAACCTATTTCATTTGTTTTCCTTATTGATTCCCAGTTATCCCACCTTTGGTCTATAGGAACTTCTTCAGGTTGGCACCTGGGTTCTTTTGGTAGAACCCTGGAAGACTTTGATAGCTTCCTGCTGTCATATCAGACAAGATAGTCCATACTCATCTTTTACATTTCCTGCCTTAGACGTGGAATCAGCTTTTTCCACAGGGTGCTGTTATTCCATTTGGTTTAGTTATTATTTTAAAATGCTTGACCCCTTTAGAGGTAAGAGATTATTTTTGCCCATAAATGTAAATGTTGTGGCTTTCAGAGAATATGGCAAGTAGAAGAGTTCATTCATTTTGTATATTTGAGAGAAATTTTCAGTTTATTTCGACATTTTTTTTCTGTTGGAAGTGTGAATTAATATATTTGTGAAGGCATAATTTATTCATGCAGCTTTTAAATAACAGCTTCAATTAATACAGAGTGAACATAATTTGTGTTTGGAGGTACCTTAATATAGAACTCAAAGAGCATTACAATGTGTTGTTTTTTTAAATGGAAAATACTTTAAAAAATAACTTGGCTATAATTATAAATATTTTTTAATCCTAGAATCAAACAGAAGATAGTTTACGGAAGGAACTTATAGCATTACAGGAGGATAAACACAACTATGAGACGACAGCCAAAGAGTCCCTGAGGCGGGTTCTTCAGGAGAAAATTGAAGTGGTTAGAAAACTTTCAGAAGTTGAGGTATTTAAATTTAACAAATACTAAATAGTACTATGATTTTAAAATTTTAGCCTAAAAGTGCTAGCTAGCATTTCAGGACATTTCAAACTTGGATATTATTATATAGCTAGAAAATTTTTCCTGTCTATCTGGTGGGAAGGAGCAGTATGCTGTTTTCATTGTCAGGAATTCTCAACATAACCCTGTGAGTTCTGGTGCTTATGGTCTCTAGTCAGTGGCTGAGGAAATAAAAGCCTAACCAGGGAATTTTACTATTTGCCCTTTGGTTAGGATTCAGCCTCCACACAGTGGACCACGATACGTGCCAGGGAATTGATCTCATTTCACATAGTTTTGTTTTTCTTCCAGTTGAGGATAGTCAGTGTAAGGTAGAGAGCAACACCACTATTCTTACTTTACCCATCCTCCAGAGAGGAAAATTGTTCCTGTTTGGAGGTTCACAGGGGAAATTATCTCTGAGGTCCTTTCTAGGTCTTTTAGGAATAATCAAAATGTGATTCTCATTGCTTTAAAACAACATAATTGATAATATGGGTTATTCTTTTGAAGTACTGGAAAATTACCACAGAAGTTACATGTTACTGGATTTAGTTAAAATGTCCATTGTAAACTAAATAGTAAACATATTTTAATATAAGGATAGTTTCTATAATAGCCCCATCCCAAAGTGACTGATTCACTGTCATGTCATTAATATGACATGCAAGGAAAGAAAATTGCTAATTGTCTTCTAATTTTATTAAATTGATTCTGTGCACATTATTAAACTTGTTTTCAAGAATTGATAGGCTTAAAATATTTTCAAGGCTAAAACTCATAACCAATGGCCTTTAAAAAGTGTAATTATGGGCTTCCCTGGTGGCGCACTGGTTGAGTCCGCCTGCTGATGCAGGGGACACGGGTTCGTGCCCCGGACCAGGAAGATCCCACATGCCACGGAGCGGCTGGGCCCGTGAGCCATGGCCACTGAGCCTGCGCGTCCGGAGCCTGTGCTCCGCAACGGGAGAGGCCACAACAGTGAGACGCCCGCGTACCACAAAAAAAAAAAAAAAGTGTAATTATATAAGGTATTGTCCTTTTCTCCCTCCCCCTGTTTTTTGTTTTTCCAAATTCTTGGTATTTTCTGTTTTAGCATGTACCTAAAGTAAATTGAAATTCTTATGTTACTTAACTCAGCTTTATATAAAGTCCAGGGTAGATGCTGATTTAGAACAGCCCATAGAGTTACACTTTTTATAAATTGAATTTAGAATGTGCATTTATGCTAAATCAATTGCCTGTAAATTTGAATTACAGCGAAGTCTGAGTAATACTGAAGATGAATGTACCCACCTGAAAGAAATGAATGAACGGACTCAGGAAGAATTAAGAGAGTTAGCCAATAAATATAATGGAGCAGTTAATGAGATTAAAGATTTATCTGATAAATTAAAGGTAGGTATTTCTCAACCTAGAAGTATGTAAATTAATCGTCCCTAATACACTGGATAGCTTAAGAGTTAGTTATTGCTGAATAGTTGTTGATGTAAAATTTGGTAATGGTTTAAATTCATAGTAAAAATCAGGTGCCATTTAGCCCAAACCCCCTTACCACAGATAACTGAAAGTTTGTAAAAGCTGACATATTTCCTTTGGATGGAAACAAATAGTACTTCATAATAGGCATTTTAAAATATGTAACAGGAAATAGATGAGAGTCAGCAAAACCCAAGATATTTAGACTTTTGAAAAACTGGAATCTGCTTATCTTTCGGGTGTCCCAAAATCAGGGCCCAGCTATGTTAGTGCTAGCACAAGCCCAGAGGGAACCTTGGAGTGATTCCTTCTAGGGAGGCCATTGGCTTCACTTCAGCTGCATCTCCTTGTAGCTATAGGACATTTAGGATGAGGACAGACCAGACCATAGGTAATGCCAGGTTGGTCCTGTAAAACAGGGGTCCCCAACCCGCGGACCGCAGACCACTAATGGTCTGCGGCCTGTTAGGAACCGGGCGGCACAGCAGGAGATGAGCGGTGGGCGAGCGGGCGAGCAAAACTTCATCTGCTGCTCCCTATTGCTCACATTACCATCTGAACCATCCCTACCCACCCCATCTGTTGAAAAATGCTCTTCCACACAACTGGTCCCTGGTGCCAAAAAGGTTGGGGACTGGGACTTCCCTGGTTGCACAGTGGTTAAGAATCCACCTTCCAATGCAGGGGATGCATGTTCAATCCCTGGTCAGGGAACTAGATCCCACATGCATGCCACAACTAAGAGTTTGCATGCCACAACTAAGGAGCCCGTGGCCGCAACTAAGGAGCACACGTGCTGCAACTAAGACCCGGTGCAACCAAAAATAAATAAATTAATTAATAATAAAAATAAATAAATGTTTTTAAATGCTTTTTTTAAAAAAAAGAGGTTGGGGACCACTGCTGTAAAATGTTAGAACTGAGTTTGTGAAGACACATCTTTATATAATTCTAACCATGGATTGAGTGGCTAGAAGATACACATTTGTTAGAGAAGACCAGAGCACACCTCCTCTTTGTGTGATTGGTTAACCTATAATAGCTTTAAATATTGGACTTGTTAAAAAGAGGTCATCTTAAAAAGTTCTTGTAATCATCATTCATTCAGCTAAACGTAATTTTGTTTAAAATTTCAGAATAAGTTACATTTTAGAATTTACAAACTAATTGGAACAATAGTAATTTCAGGGGAAACCGTTATTTCCCTCTTGAAAAATGTGTTTTTCATTTTGACCCCTATAATCTCCGTATGTATTGAGTTTGCTTGCTTGCTACAAGTTTTTCTCTCCTAAGTGATATGGAGGCATGACACAGTGCATATCATTTTTGACATCATTTTGACATTTACAGATATGTTCTATAATATAGAATATTCTCCGTAGAAGTTTATGTGAATAAAAGCAGTCCTGCTTTAGACCTCTTAAATCAAGGTTCGATTTTATTAAAACAGCTGAATTTTCTTTCTCTTTTTCAACAGGTAGCAGAGGGAAAACAAGAGGAAAT
This sequence comes from Aethalodelphis obliquidens, assembly GCF_003676395.1. Classification (NCBI taxonomy): domain Eukaryota; kingdom Metazoa; phylum Chordata; class Mammalia; order Artiodactyla; family Delphinidae; genus Aethalodelphis; species Aethalodelphis obliquidens. The sequence continues at coordinate 6,536,674 of NW_020837966.1, forward strand.
CCAACAGAAGGGACAAGCTGAGAAAAAAGAATTACAACATAAAATAGATGAAATGGAAGAAAAAGAACAGGAGCTCCAGGCAAAAATAGAAGCTTTGCAAGCTGATAATGACTTCACCAATGAAAGGCTAACAGCTTTACAAGGTAAGTTAAGCTAATCCAGAAATAGATTTGATTTGATTTTTTCTTTTTATCTGTGAAATATCTTTTTCTTGGACTTTTATTTACAGTACGGTTAGAACATCTTCAAGAGAAAACTCTTAAAGAATGCAGCAGCTTAGGTAGGTGTCACCAAATTTCTTATTTAAAGCTGAATTTTTATTATTAAATTTTTGATGTTTACTATCTCACATTGGGTACTTATTTCTTTAAGAAGGATGTTTTACGTATTAGGTGTAAAGTATCTACCCTCTTTCCGAAAATTTCCTTTAAAAATATGCTTGATTGCCACCAGTGGGCACCATCGTTTAGTCCTTGAGATGAATGAAATTTCTGCCTCTGAGACGGTCTGCTTAGAGATATTTAAATAAGAAAAACACATCAACAGCAGGATCCTTTTTCTTTTGAGGTTCACTGGCAGCTTACTAAGCAGTTGTAGGTTTTCTCTGAGATGATAGAAAATGGGAAGTTGAACCCTTCTTGTAAAAATAAATTTAAAGTGTTCTATCGGTCTTAATGTAAGTAGGGATACAAAATGCCATGGTTACACTTGAGACCAGTTTTAAATAATACTTTCTTTGATCAGGCAATGATACACTGTCTTAATCCTAGGGACACAAGTTGATGACTTCTTACCTAAAATAAATGGGAGCACAGAAAAAGGTAGTGTAAAAAACTTAAATATTTTTCTTTCATGATATCCTTTTACTATTTAAGCAGGATAGAGAAGTCAGGGTTTTTAGGTTTTAAGTGTTTGGAATGAAAAGCATGCTGCTCATTGACTATTAAATCCCATCTTGTAAAAATCAAGCTTCCCTTTATTTTGTAATTCTTAATTCTGTGATCTATGGTTAGATATCCCTTGTTATATGGAAATTTCAATTATTCAAATAACAAGAAAATGATAATGTTCAACTTTAGTACTGGCTTATATAACATAGTATAGCTTTTTTCCCCCACTATATTTTCAAAGACGATACTACCATTTTCTTCCATCAAATACCGCTTCCTGGGGATAATTGGCCACCATTTTTTAATGTTTGTGCACCCCCTGCCCCCTTCCTGGCCAGGAGTTTACTTCAGAGGCCAGTGAGCCTTTGAACGTATCATAGAAATTGCTCTCTTTATCCGTCTGTTTCATCAATCAGAGATAACAGTGTCAGTCATTTCTGCCATCTGAAAAATTCTTTATTTGTTCTTGATACATGACCCTTCTTTCTGGATAGCTTGGGTTATCTCTTGCCAAAAATGTACAGCCTCTGTTGGTTTTCTTAGTGCAACATGGGGTTTCTACTCAATGGTTTCTATATTCCTTCAGTCATTAAGATTCCTCCTACCCACCCCATTCACCCAACATTAATTGAGCACCAACTGTATGCCAAATCCTGTATTGGTTGCTTAGAGTACAAAATGAATAAAACTGTTTTCTGTGTTTACAAATCTATGTGCCTCTCAACTCAGTTTTTATACAGAAGTTGGTGGAAGACATCAAGGTCGATACCCAAGAATTTCTTACTAAATACTTTTTCCATGTATCAGGGGATATCTTTATAGTTCTTGGGCAGCAACCAAACTCTGCTAAAGTTAGGAGGTGCTCTTTTGGTTTGTTTTGATTCGGTTTGGTTGGTTGGATTTTAATCAAGAACTGGCATAATAGGCTCAGGTAATCATGTATATGTGAGCCGCAAGGTCGAGAGCTAAATAATCTGTATATAACAAATCTTGAAACTCTAAATTTTAAAAATGTTTCATTAATCATTGTTATTTGACTATTTTATGTATGTTTTGTGAAAATACATTGACATTTTAAAATTTCAGTTTGAGTTTCAATTTGAGACTTTTTAAAGGTGTAGTTTATATTCATTGCACCACTATTACTAAAGTATATTTAGCAAACATGTAAAAAGACTTAATCCTCATCTTCTAAAGGCTTCTCATTCTTAAATGAATTTATATTTTCTGTTGTCGTTATTTTGCCCTTTTTTCTCTTTCTGGCATGTACACTTCTTATTCAAATCCATCACCCTTTTGACTTGAGCATGTATTCATGGATAATGTTAGTGTTAACTCGAGCTGGGAACATTCTATTCCTTCAGTTAAGAATCTTTCTATATACACTGACCCATCTTTATACTATTTAGAATTGTCAAATTACTGCTTAAAATTTTTTGCCAATTCCAGTTGATTTAGAGGAGAATAGTTGTAGACAGCTCCTTGATTTAAAACTGAATAAGGGGACTTCCCTCGTGGTGCAGTGGTTAAAAATCTGCCTGCCAATACAGGGGACACGGATTAGATCCCTGGTCCTGGAAGATCCCACATGCCACAGAGCAGCTAAACACGTGCGCCACAACTACTGAGCCCACGTGCTGCAACTACTGAAGCCCATGCCTAGAGCCCATGCTCCACAAGAGAAGCCACTGCGATGAGAAACCCGTGCACTACAATGAAGAGTAGCTCCCACTCACTGCAACTAGAGAAAACCCGATGGCAGCAACAAAGACCCAATGCAGCCCCCCCTCCAAAAAAAACACTGAATAAGATATTTCGGACACTTTAGGGTGCTCCTTGCTATGATTATTTTTCCCTTGCTGGTATTTGTTTTTCTGGTAGTGCTAAATTGAGTAGTGTGAGAGTGAATAATAGAATGTCTTTAAAGAAACTGAGTAGTAAATATCTGGATATGCACAAAAGATTCATACACTGGATTTAGTTACAAAATGGATTTTGGAATAAGATGGGTCTATTCTGAATTATTTATGATATAGTAAGAAACCAATTATCAAGTATTCAAATATTGCCAAAGTCCACAATCATAATGTGCTATCAGATATGATTTTAACTAAAATTACTCTTTAAATAGAGCGAGAACCAAGTATGGTTATAAGAGAATATTTCAAAAATGTCTGGAGAAATTAAGATTAATAATACTTCTCCATTAAATCCCATTTTTGAGATTACTTAAATCTAAAGTAGCTGCTATAAGCACAGTTTTGTACTGTAATTTTTAAAATGTTATAAGCATATTTTAAATATATCTTAGAAGGTATAGAAAAGCTCTGTCTAATAGAACTATTCTGAGAGCCACATACATAATTTAAAATTTTCTGGTAGCCACATTAAAATTATAAAAAGAAATAGGTAAATTTTTAATAATGTATTTAATAATATATTTACTTTAACTCACTATATCCAAAATATTATTTCAATATGTAATCAATACTAAAAGATTGCAAATGAGGATTTCACATTCTTTTTTCCTTAGTAAGTCTTTGAAATCAGTATATATTTAATTTACACTGACAACACATTTCAGTTCAAACTAGCAACTTTTTAAGGGCTCAGTGGCCACATGTGGCTAATGGCTACTGTACTGGACAACACAGGTATAAAAAATCAAAACCCATAGGTAACTCATGTATAAATAAAACACATTTTAAGTGTCATGATTCTCTATTATGTTTCTGTATCTGCTTTTTCTTGATATTCCTACAGCTCTATTTAGTAGCACAGGACGCACCCCCTCCCCTGCCCCAGCACTTTCAGTATCTGATTCTTGATTCTTGGTTTGGATTATCAGTGACATCTTTTGTAGTTTTTTGCAAAGTGAAATTCCCAAGGTCCTGAATTCAAGTAATGAAGTGTTAACAGTGTCATCATCCAAATCCTTTACATGTACTACCTGAAAGACTCTCCTCATGTATCTTAGGAAATAACCTTTGTGAAAGTCACATGTATATTTATCTTTTTATATTAATCTTGCATTTTATCCAAACTAGTATAGTAGATATTTTAATGTAGAGTCCAGATAGTAAAATCAGAGTAGGTAAAAAGTTTGATTTTTGGCTTGGTATGTGATGGTGGGATGTCCTGCATTAATAAATTTCATCTGAAGTCTTGTGATGCTTCTCTGAAATTTGGTTTCAAATATATATATTTTTAAATATGTTTTATAAAGTCCTTTAGTTAGGCTAAAATTTGGTTTTACTGAGTTTTCATATTTAACAGTGATATTGTACAGTTTGAGTTTTGAAAATGTTCTATAGCTTACATAGGATTTATGTAAACAACTTTTTATTTTGGTAATTACTATTCAACTGAAGACTCCTGTTTTGGATTTCTTGGCTGCAATTGGCAAATGCTATTTATTAGATTTTTTTTTTTAATTTCTAATTTCTATTGCAGTTAGCCTTTTTTTCTCTTTTTCATTGTATTTCTGTATAACTGTATGTAGTTATATATATGTATGTGTTATATGTAGTTACAACTGTATATAACTGTATGTGTGTTTATATAGAAATATATATCGTCATACCATGTAAGTAGATAAAGGATAATGAGGGATTTGAATATGAAGGTAAAGAAGAAGGCCATCAGTAAGGGTGTCAAGAGAGGTTGTCCAGCCATCAGAGTAGGAGATGCCTGCCTCTTAAGCAAAGTTGAAATGATGAGGGGTGAGGCCAGGTGGAAGATAAAAGAAGCTTTTACAGTCAGAGTGGTACTGACTCGTCCTCTTTGACAGGTTTTTGTGTGTTTACACCTTCTAGATAGTCATCATGTTGGAATATATTTTTAACACTTGAACTTCCAATGTCTGTTTGGTAGTTTTGAAAGATACAAATATGTACTTGAAGGATGTTGTCCAGATTTCGAAGTTAACTCTTTGAATCAAAGTAAATAAAGCTTATTGTAAGAAAAGGGCTGAAACATTTATTAAACTACTGTGTTAGGTTTTGATTCTCTTTACTTATTGAAAAAAAAAAATCTGTTTGACCTGAGCGAAACCATTTACCAAGCTCTTATTTTAAAATGTACGGGCATTGATTTTAATCATTTAGGCAGAGATAACAATGTAATGATTTGATAGTGTATGAAGTATAGATTAAGTGACTCAAGGGGAAAGACTACTAGTGAAATGAAAGTGTAAAAATTAAAATATTATATCAGTTTCTTAAAAATTTTAAGGCATTTTATGGTATTCTTAAAGTATTTACTGTTTGCCTCTTAACTAAGATGAATATCTTTGAAGGGGGACTGTTGGCGAACAGTCATTTGAAAATTAATTCAGTAAGAACAAATATAAAATTTTTAAATTATTTAAGGGTGTTTGTTAAGCTCTCAAGAAAAAGATGTATTTTAAAAGTGGGAGAAGCTTTTTAAAGCAATATATTTCTATGGTTTTCTTGAGCTATTTGGATAGAAACTGCACCTTTAAAAGCTAACCATTTGGGGTACAGATTAAGATTATATAATTATAATTTTCAGTCATTTAACTTTAACTCCAAAATATGTCTGCTGTTAGTATTAAAATATATTAAATTTTTATTAATCTTATTCAGTTACCCATGTTAATACATTTTGGTTTTCCTACCTTTGCTGTTGGTTTTCAAAAACAGCAACAAAAACTGTATCCTTAAAGGTGTTTCTTTCTTTATTAGAGCACTTGCTTTCAAAGAGTGGCGGGGACTGCACTTTTATTCATCAATTCATAGAATGCCAGAGTGAGTACAGAGTATTTTTCACATTGATTTTAATGAAGTCAGGGTCTAAATTGAAAAATGAGAGGAATAATTAACATCTCAACGTGTTTGTTATGGTAGAAGTGCACAAAGGCCATCTTCAGACAGCAGTGGTTCTTTTAATACTGTTTCTCTCTTTTGAGAAAAATGTTTCTCTTGTATTTGCCTTCACGATGGAGGTGAGCATTTCATATTGCCCACAAAAAAGAAGCAGTTTCAAGCTTTTTAAGTAAAAAGCATTACTGAGTAGGGAATAAAATAGAATGTCAAGCAACGAAACCTCTGTCTGGATACTTAGGAGATAGTAATAACATTAACCTGTTTTACTTAAGTTCTAGTTCTATCACAGATTTGGATTTTGAGATTCTTAGATAAATATCTTAAATGATTAAATGAAGCCACAAAAATAGTGATTTCGTTTGGACACTCAGTTCTGGAGATAGCCCTTAGGGTAGCAAGAGCTTTCTAGAGAAGAAGTAGTAATAGATTGTCCTACAGTGTGACATCTACTACCTACTCTGGGGAAGTTGTACAAGGCTAATTTTAATAATATTTAAAAGATAGACAGGTTGGCTTTTGAGGTGATTTAGAACAAAAGAATTCTGAATGCTGAATTCTGAACAAAACAATTGTGTATTCCATCTTACTTGAAAATCATGTGACTGTTTAAATCTGTAACAATCACAAGGTTGTGTTATTCTCTTAGTTTCTTAGTAACAATTAAAGGTCACGCTGTGTAGTAAAGATTCATTGATAAAATCTATACTTTTTCCTATCAGACACACATTTTGTCAGGCATTTTTTTCTTCCTGTTTGCTCTCTCTTTGAAATGAGTGGTTTTCCAAGTATTTATGCTCATGAATTCATTTTATGGGTGTGCATGCATGTGTGGTTACTGTTCCACCCTGTGCTCCCACCCTGCCAATCTCAAGAGCATTTGTGGATCGTAAGGGTCACACCTGGTAGTTATAGCAGGCACAAACTCAACAGATCACATGTTATACTCCTTAGAGATGCTTTAAGGAAACATGGAATTTCATTTAGTAGTTTTAGAAGAACTTCTGTTTTTGTCCATTTTAGAGACTATAATGTTGAATGTAAGTTTAATATTACTTTGAGCCAAATTGTTTAATAAATATGGCACATTTCTTTGTTCTTTGTTTTTTCATAAAGCAAAGATTCGTGCATCTTTTTGTTACCTTCTGGTTACTAAATCTCATTTTTACAGTCAGCAGACACAGGGATTGGGGCAAAATAATTGGTACCCACTGAAACCAACTAAAAGTAGGATATGTAACCTAAAATATATATCTTTAAGAGAAGGGTTTTATGCTTAGTTATGTGACCATTTTAAAATAAGTTATTTTTATTTTGAGCTTTTGGGATTTATGTTTTGAGCCTAAAGAAATAAGAACAGAGAACTATCAAAATAATGTTTTACTAAGTTACTGTTTGCAAAAATCATTTAAAGTATTATTATGAAATGTCTAAAATATTTAGCTGTAGTTTTAACACAGAGCAATGTTTGTTTTAAATAAAGAAAAAGATGTTTGGAGATTTTTATTGGGTCATAGTTATGGGGGCAAATAAACATTCAGAGATTGAGCAGAAGTTATATAAATTATAGCAATCCCCTCAGTGAGGATATTAGCCAATAAAATAATGTTTACAAGGACTATGTAATGGCACGGGTAAATGCTAAATGTGATACACAGAGGGGAAATGAAAATATAAAACCCTGTTTTCTTGGACAAAGAGTGAACCAAAGAACAGAAAAAATAAAGTATAAGCATTCCTAGATGTCTGAATCCACTGGGTTCTTAAGTATAAATAGTGGAAGTTTGGGTTGTAAATTCAGGTAGCTAGGGATATAGCTTGTTATCTGAATCTGTTTGGTTCCTGAGTTTTGGTGGCAAGTAGCAAGAGCTGTATCTCAAATTTTCCAAATCTGTTTGGCTCCTTAAATTTGGATAGCTGGAGCTGGCGTAGTAAGGGTTACCTCTGGTTTGATTTGTTCCCATTTTCATTATTTTATGACATTTGTATTGTTTGATGACAAGGTGCCATTATTGAAATTGTCATGCTTAATAAATATTATGGCAAGCTAGGCAAATTCAGCAAAAATCTTACTCAAGTGAACTTTTGAAACAATTTTGGATTATTTTTTGACAAGCACACATAAACTTTTTTGCCATTATTTTCATTGATAGGCATCTTGAACTGATTTATGATCTTGACAATGAAGTGTATATTCTGTGAGCAGTAATACTTCATATTTTTGCTTCGTCTTTTAAAAAGCAAATATTAAGTATCTAGTTCTCATTATTTACTATGCTTGTATAGTGTAAATTCACTTGGTGTTTTAAAAATTAGATAGCAAGTAGTTCACTTCCATAGGAGTCATCATGCCTATTTTATTATATTTTTATTTTTAAAATTTATTTATTTATTTTTGGCCACGTTGGGTCTTCCTTGTTGTGCACAGGCTTTCTCTAGTTGTGGAGAGCGGGGGCTACTCTTCGTTGTGGTGTGAGGGCTTCTCATTGCGGTGGCTTCTCTTGTTACGGAGCATGGGCCCCAGGCATGTGGGCTCTGGAGCGCAGACTCAGTAGTTGTGGCGCATGGGCTTAGTTGCTCCGCAGCATGTGCGATCTTCCTGGACCATGGCTCAAACCCGTGTCCTCTGCATTGGCAGGCGGATTCTTAACCACTGCACCACCAGGGAAGTCTCATCATGCCTATTTTAAATATATTGACAGATTTTTTTTTTCAGTTTATGTGTATGACTCCGTAAGAGAACAATTTGGTTGTTGGCTCTCTCCATTTATAAGGTGATTTTGAAGAAATTAAATGGGTCGGAACACATTTCAATTTGTTTTCCTTTATGGTAAAACAGACTGTTCCTTTTAATTCTCTTTTAGGAGAAAAGCTTTTTTTAAAAAATATTTATTTATTTATTCATTCATTCATTTATGGCAGCATCAAGTCTTAGTTGCGGCACGTGGTCTCTTCCGTTGCGCGCGTGGGCTCCTTGCTGCACCGGGCAGGCTTCTCTCTAGTTGTGGCGCTCAGGCTCCAGAGCATGTGGGCTCTGTAGTTTGCAGCACGCAGGCTCTCTAGTTGACGCACCGGAGCTCAGTAGTTGTGGCGCGCAGGCTTAGTCGCCCCGCAGCATGTGGGATCTTAGTTCCCCGACCAGGGATGGAACCCGTGTCCCCTGCATTGGAAGGCAGGTTCTTAACCACTGGACTGCCGGGGAAGTTACTAGGAGAAAAGCTTTTATTCTCTGGCATAGAGATTGGATTTTGAACAGATTTAAATATAACCTTTTGCATAATTCCAGAACTGTGAAGTAAATTTTCTATATAAAAATACATCATATAAAATCTAGAATTAACAAGTAACTTTAATAAAACTTACTAAAAAGTTTTCACAAATTTTCTTCTTCAGAGATTCAGGCATGAAGTTTGGTTTAAGCAGAACTCCACATACTGTGTTCCCTGCAAATTTTAGTCACTCAAGGTTTACCATATAAACTTTAATGAATACATTGAGACTTTTGTATGCTTGCTAAAGATGCTTTCTGAGTTAAAAGTTGTACATCTCTAAATCTGTTTCATACATATTTTGTGAATTCTGCCACTTGATTAACTTGTATGCTGAGTGAAAGGATGAAGGGTGTAAAAGGTAGAGAAGCTAAGGATGTAGAGACCTGCCATCACTTGGTGGGCATGGAGTGAAAAACAGCCTTCTCTGGACTGCTTCCTGCCCCTTTGATTTCTCTTGCTACTGTTTGTCGAGGTGTCTGGGTGCCAGAGAAACTTTCCTCTGAGGTCTGCTTTGTAGAGACAAACTGCCCACTCCCCCAAGGGCATCTGCCTTTTGATGATGGAGTTAAGAGTCCTATGAAATAAACCTCATGTCTTTGTATTCTTAATCCATGCTTACTATGCGACTTAATCATTTTTACTATCATATCAGGCAAAAGTCTAATTCTCTTAATATTTCATGTCTTATTTTTTTTCCTGATTAAAAAAAAAAATTCTCTCCCTGCCTCCCACCCCCATTTTGAAATTACAGTCACTATCTGTGTATGATTCTCTCATTCCATCCTCCGTGCTCTTAGGGCTTTGCTCTCACATAGAAATTGCCTTATTTGGAGTAATGCATTGAATCAGTGTTGCTCTTGTGACTGTTTACTTTTCATCACTCTATGAGATCAGCCTCTCTAAACAATTTCAGGCTTATTCTGATTACATATTGTACTTGAAACAGAGTTTTAAATTTTCATCTTTTAAACTTTTATTTCTCTAAGCCAAAGCAGTTTATTTATGCCAAAGAATAGAAAACACTTGGTGTGGTTCCCTTCTCTTAGTAGTTAATGTCCCCATTACAGGAAAACTCTTGAGTTTTAACTAGATGTTGCTAATTTTTTATTTCTTTGTTCTTAGAGTAGTTGTCCAATGTAAGATATATTGGAGGGGTTTTGTTTGTTGTTTATTTGTACCAACCATCTCCCCAGTCAGCTAGCTTTCCAATATTTCTGCCAGATTTTCTTCCAGTATAATTGCACAGAAGATAGTCTTAAATTCATGCCAGTAGTGTTTTGGTATATAGACTGTTCCTTTAAAAAAAAAAAATCCATTTCTGTATTCTGGAAATTGGTTCATTTCGTTGAATTTTAAATCTGTCATTGAATTCTAATTTGTTTTTCTTTTGTTCTTCCTTATTCTTAGATTTTAAGGCAAACAGCCTCTGGAACTGTTTTTAGGGAAAGGCAGATTATCTTCTGTAATAAGAATTGCTTTAAGTATTTTGCTGCAGAAACAAACAACCTTGTGAAAAAGTCTCTATTATTCACATTAGCAACCTCTCAGAGTCACCCTTGTGCAGTTCTAAAGCTTTCTTTCTACTATGTGAGCTGCTATTCTCTGAAGGGAAATAAATTGTTGGCTTGATGTTGAATGCTGATTGTTAATTTTTATTTTGGTTGTATCTTGATGTTAATTCTTTTTTTTTTTTTATAAACTTATTTATCTTATTTATGTATTTTTGGCTGCGTTGGGTCTTCGTTACTGTGCACGGGCTTTCTCTAGTTGGGGCAAGCGGCAGCTACTCTTCGTTGCAGTGCAGGGGCTTCTCATCGCGGTGGCCTCTCTTGTTGCGGAGCACGGGCTGTAGGCGCGTGGGCTTCAGTAGTTGTGGCACACGGGCTTCAGTAGTTGTGGTTCGCGGGCTTAGTTGCTCCACGGTATGTGGGATCTTCCCAGACCAGGGCTGGAACCCGTGTTCCCAGCATTGGCAGGCAGATTCTTAACCACTGCGCTACCAGCCCCTTGATGTTAATTCTAATCTCAGTTTCTTAGCTGTATTTCCCTTAATGACCTTCTGAGTAACTCATTTTCATTTATGATGTTTAGAGGTGGATCAGAGGAACCTTTATGTGAATTCTGATTTGGTCCCTCATTGGCAGTATGACTCTGGGTGGTATGATCTCTTCAAACCTCAGTTTCCTCTTTTGTAAAATGGGATGGTAGTACCTACTTCATAGGATTATGAGAATTAAATGAGATAATGTTTACTAAGTGCTCTAATTCCTGGCACACAGAAATACGTGTTAACTAGAAGGTAGAAAACTTTTGCAGGGGCGTGGGGCAGAGTTTGGAGAGGGTGTTAATGGGAGCTTTCATGTTGAAGTAACTTGTTTTCCTCCTTTTTATTCCCATTTTCAAGACAGTGAAAGCTAATTGATCTAGCTTTATTGCTCCTGTTAAAGTAATATGTTTCCAACAATCTAGGGATTGTCTAACTTTTAAATTACCAATATGCATGCCATTTTAAAAATTTGGTCTCAAGCACATTATTTTGATGCCCTAGTCATAACATTTTCTTTTTAATGAAATCTAACTTTGAGATTTAGAAATATTCTCCAGGTTGGCATTTACAACAGCAAATTATGCAGTTCTTTTTTATTCTTCTACTTTTCTGTCTGTTTAAGATCCCTAGGGAGCTGACATCTGTATATGATAGTACTGTTTGAGTTTATTTTCTGCTTTCAATTGGTTGTAGCTGTCATGTGAGGAAAATGGCTAAGAACTAGGCACACCTGTGCTCCCTTTGAGCTTCTTTTGTTTGCCTTGTTTCTCACTTTCATTTTGCGCCACACAGTAATACAGATAGTATATAATATATTTTTATCAGCCAAGAAATACATTTGGTTCTCTTCTATTCAGTCTTTTGACAATATTAGGCAGTTTTTGCAATTCTGTAATATGTTTTCTGACTAAACAAAGTGCTTTGGTGGTGGTTCTCAAATGTTGTCAAACTTATACCCATCAGTTCTTTTCCTTGGTAGGTTCCTTACAGAATGCCTAAACATGTATATCAGGCGCAATTCAAGAATGTCCGCAGCAGCAGTATTATTCACAGTAATTCAAAACTGGAAGTAACCTGAAAGACCATCAGTAGTTAAATGGATAAAAAACACTGAGGTATATAGGATGAATAAAGTTCAAAACCACTAAAATTACATTATTTAGTCACACATACTTGAGTAGTATGACTATAAAGAAATGCAAGAAATTAAATACCACAGAAGTCAGGATAATGCTTACCTCATGGGACTTTGATTGGAAAAGGCAATGTGGAAGGCTATGGAGGTGGTGGTTAGGTTCTGTTTCTTAATTTGGGCAGTAGTCATACAGACATTAACTTTAAAAAAATGTTATTAACCCGTACCTTTGTGTTTTATGCCCCTTTCTAAGTCTTGTTTCATAATAAATATAGTTTTAGAACAGGGGAAAATGAATAATAATCTCTCCAGAGTAACCCTCAAAAAGAGGGAGTTTTAAAAAAGAAAGAAAATCTTGGGGACTTCCCTGGCAGTCCAGTGGTTAAGACTTTGCCTTCCAATGTAGGGGGTGCGGGTTCTATCCCTGGTTGAGGATTAAGGTCCCACATGCCTTGCGGCCAAAAAAAGCAAAACATAAAGCAGAAGCAGTATTGTAACAAATTCAATAAAGACTTTAAAAATGGTCCACATCAAAAAAGAAAGAAAGAAAGAAAATCTATCTTTCATTTGTGCCAAGGCAAATAGTTCTTTCAAGACCTGCAGTTATTATTATATGGAAGTTCTTTTTTGTCTCTGAGGGGTCTCTGATTTTCAGTACTTCTTAAAAGAGTTGAGGTCTCCACCCCAAGTTTGAGAACTAGCGGTTAGAAACTTTTTTAAAAACAATATTCTTTTCCTTAATACTTTAATCACAGGACACTAATGATTCACTAGATTGGTAATATAGCCTTAATAATTTCAATAGTGATAATAACAGCAGGTAATTATTATCTAGAGCTTAATACTGGTACTGTTCGAAACTTTTTATATGTATTTAATCCTTAGTTTTTTACAATGAGGAAAATATTCAAATAATTTTTCCAAGTTTGAACTCTTTAAACATAAATGCCTAATTCATTCATTCAGCAAATATTTATTAAGCATCTACTATGTATATACCAGGCATTATTTGGGAGGTATAGAAATGAACAAGACAAAGATAGCTTTGCCTTCATGGAATTTACATTCTCTTGAGGAGATGAAAACTAATAAACTAATAATATGTCAGGTAGTGATAAATCTGCGGAAGAAAAAATGGAAGGTTATAAGACAATAGAGAGTGATAAAAGTATTATGTAGGACTTGAACAGATTTGGGACTAAGCTGAGTGAGTTGTACATGTGTCTGCAGAAAGAGTGTGTGAGATGGAGAGAAACCATATGAAAACCCAAGGCAGGTCTGAAATTGGAGTTTTAGAATAAAAATGCCTTTAAAAAAATAAATAAAACGCCAGATAGTAAATATTTTAGGCTTTGCGTGTTAAAAGGTCTCTGTTATAGCTACCAGACTCTGCCATTGTTGTGAAAAGCAGCCATGGACAATGCGTAAATGAATGGACCTGTCTATGTTCCTATAAAACTTTATTTACTGAGGCGGCAGAAGGCTGGATTTGGCTCTGTGGGTCCATAGTTGGCTTATAGACCTTGTAGATCATGGTAGGGACTTAAGATTTTGTTCTAAAGGTGAGAGAGTTTTGAGCAATAAATTACTCCTAATGTGTGTTTATAATTTTTTAAAGGTGGTACTTCAATCTTCAACATCCTAGAGAAAGATTGGAATGGCTTCCAGAACCTGTGTTTATACTATTTCATTATTTGCTATATTCATATAACAAGCTTTTGTGGAACTGTATTATGTGACATAATTGTGTTGAGAATTAAATTATTAATAAGATGCCTCCCTGCTTTCACTAGACCCTAAATTCCTAGATTTATCACATTTATCTTGGTAATCCATGAAGAGTACCTAGTACTGTATCTGGTGCATAGTAAGTACTTGAAGGAATGAGTATATTCCTCAAAGAGTTTGTAGTATGTTGGGAAAGGTGGACATAAATAAATAGTTGTAGTATAGCTTAATAGAGATACAAATGAAGAGCTATGGAAGAGGAGAGTTACCAAATCCATATAGGAGAAAGGAAGAGAAGATAAATTCAGTTTTGAGGGGTGAGATTAAGTTCCTGTGGGATTTCTGGGTGAAGATGTTTGAGAAGCAGTTAGGCATTAGGGTTCTGGGATGTGAGAGAGAGAGAGCTAGACTAGGCATCAAAATTTAGAAATTATTCAAGTGTAGCAGGTAGTTAATGCTATTAGAAAATAATTTTTGAAATCTCAAAGACTAATTTTTTCTTGCTTGGCAGAACTTTAAAAATTTGTATTCTACTTTCCCCCAGTACAGACAAGTGCTGCATTGGAAATCTTTGTACAAGCCTCTCTCTTTCCAGTGTGATATACAGAAGAGGGGTTGTGGGGTCAACGGGCACGTGCTTTCAACATTTAGATAGTTCCTGCCAAATTGCCCTCTAAAAAAAAAAAAATGATACTAATTTACTCTTCCACTGTGAAGGGGCACAAGATTACTCATTTACCCACTCCTCCCAGTACTGAAAGTTTGCCAACCTGATGGGCAAATAATGCCGTGGCATTGCGTTAGTGGCTAGACCAAGAATTTTTCATGTTTACTGGACATTTGCATTTCTTGGCCTGTGAATTCTGTGTTCTTGTTCTTTGGCCTTTTTACTCTTGTGTTTGATTTTTTCTTACTCATTTTTGGAAGGCGTCATATCTTTGCCTTCTCCACAGGCTCTTTCCTCATTTCTTGTTTTATTTTTCTCTGTAACTGCCATCTGACATACTATTTGTTTATTTTTTTATTGCCTGTCCCTCCCCGCACCATTAGAATGTAAGAATCAGGAGGGCGGGGATTTTGTCATTTGTTCATTCTAGTGTTTCCAGCACCTAGGACAGTGTCTGGCATATAGTAGGCACTCCCTAATTAATTGTTCAATGAATGAATTAATGGAGTGAATAATAACCTTTTTTTAAATAAATTTATTTATTTATTATTTATTTATTTTTGGCTGCGTTGGGTCTTCGTTGCTGCATGTGGACTTTCTTTATTTGCGGCGAGCGGGGGCTACTCTTCGTTGTGGTGCACGGGCTTCTCACTACGGAGGCTTCTCTTGTTGCGGAGCACGGGCTCTAGGCATGCAGGCTTCAGTAGTTGTGGCGCATGGGCTTAGTTGCTCCATGGCATGTGGGATCTTCCCGGGCCAGGGCTTGAACCCGTGTTCTCTGCACTGGCAGGCAGATTCTTAACCACTGTACCACCAGGGAAGCCCGAATAATAACCTTTTATCTGTTATTTGTTTTTCAAATATATTTTCCATGTTTGCACTTGCCCTTTTCCTTTGTTTATGGTGAGCTTGATCATATAGAAAGTTTTAATTTATATGATGTCAAGTCTATCACTTTTTTCACACGAGGCTTTTGAAGTCTACATTTTGCCTACCTCCCCTCCCCCTTTTTAAACATTGTGTTCCCTTTATTCACTTCTCCCACCTCCCACTCCCCTCCTCTGGCCAGCCATCAGTCTGCTGTCTGTATCTATGAGCTTGTTTTTTTTTTTTTTTTTTTTTAAGATTCCACATATAAGAGAGGTCATATGGTCTTTGTCTTTCTATGTCTGACATAATTCACTTAGCACATTGCTCTTGAGGTCCATCCATATTGTCACAAATGGCAAGATTTTATTCTTTTTTATGGCTGAATAATATTCCATTATATATACCAACCATAATTTCTTTATTCATCCATTGATGAACACTTCAGTTGTTTCTTTACCTTGGCTGTTGTAAACAATTCTGCAGTGAACATGGGTGTGCATATATCTTTTCAAGTAAGTGTTTTTGTTTTCTTCAGATAAATACCTAAAAGTGGAATTGCCGGATCATATAGTTCTATTTTTAATTTTTTGAAGAACCCGCATACTGTTTTCCATAGTGGCTGCTTCAGTTTACATTCCCACCAACAATGTACCAGGGTTCCCTTTTCTCCACATTCTTGTTATTTCTTGTCTTTTTGATAATAGCCATTCTAACAAGTGTGAGGTGATATCTCATTATGGTTTTGCTTTGCATTTCCCTGATGATTAGTGATGTTGAGCATCTTTTCATGTACCTATTGGCCATCTGTATTTCTTCTTTGGAAAAATATCTGTTCAGATCTTCTGCCCAATTTTTAATCAGATTTTTTTTTGTCTTTTTTTTTTCTTGCTGTTGAGTTGTATATACAGATTTAGATCATAGAATAAAATAAAGTCAGTGAAAAGCTGAGAAGGAAGGAATGAGCAGGCACATAAAAGAAGTAGGAATGAGTAGTATCCTAGAAGTCAAAGGAAAAGAGTTTTAAAAGGGAGGCAGTAAACTTTTGATTAAATATGGTGAATGGATCCATTCATAGTAAAATATTATAAAACACATAGGACACAAGGACAAAGAGAATGAGAGTAGAGACTAATTTTAGAAATATAAAATGATCAATTGAATGGTAAGAGATTTTGGAGGATGGGAAGTAAATTCTTAATGAATAAGAGGTTTTCTTTTGAGATAATGAAAATGTTTTGGAGCTAGATGAAGTTGGTGCTTCCATATTATTGTGAATATACTAAATGCTACTGAATTGTTCACTTTAAAATTAATACACTATGTGAATTTAACCTCAGTTTTTAAAAACAAGACCATATACTGAGGTATATGAAATTTAAGAACACCAGGGATAAAGAAAAGATTCTGAAAATTGCCAGAGAGAAACAAAGGATCTCATACTGTATTATTAATCATAATAAACTAAATTATAATATAGCAACAAATAAATCCTGAAATCATAATGGCTTAATTCAACAGACATTACTTTTCATTTATGCTACATGTCCATGGTGAGGGAGAACACTCTGTTCTATATTGTTACTCAGGAATCTAGGCTAATCTGAGCACACAGTTTCTAGAGTGGGCGGAGAACAAGTGTAGAAAAACCCTACTGTACTCTCTTTTAAATGCTTCGGCCCTGGCTAGAACCAGTCACATGGACCTTCCTGAGTGCTAGGGACTTGGAATATGCAGTCTTCTCAGGTGCCCAGAAAGGACAGGCAAACCAGGCATTGCTGAGCACAAGAAGCTTCTACAGTGCATAATGAGGAACAAGAGTCAGACTGGCATTAGACCCACCTTCCAGCATGAAGCTAGAAGATAGTGGAACAATGCTTTAAAAATTCTGAAGGGGGCTTCCCTGGTGGCGCAGTGGTTGAGAGTCCGCCTGCCGATGCAGGGGACACGGGTTCGTGCCCCAGTCCGGGAAGATCCCACATGGCACGGAGCAGCTGGGCCCATGAGCCATGGCCACTGAGCCTGCGCGTCCGGAGCCTGTGCTCCGCAACGGGAGAGGCCACAACAGCGAGAGGCCTGCGTACCGCAAAAAAAAAAAAAAAATTCTGAAGGAAAATTATGTCGTGTAGAATTATGTTATCTGTCAAACCAGTCAAATGTGAGGGTAGAACACTAACATTTTCAGAGGAACAAAGTTACAAAACCTTTACCTTCTACCCACCCCTTATCAGGAAATTATCAGAGGATATATTACACTAAAACAAGGGAATAAAACAGGAAGAGGAAGATTTGGGATCTGGGGGCAGGGGATCTTGTACAGGATACACCTCAGACTGGAGCAGGAAGATTAAAGGGCCGGGAGAAGGGAGAGACAGGGATATATAATGTGATAGACTGCCTGATATGTTTGAGGATATTGAGAGTTTTATGGTTCTATAAGAACTTGGGCTGTGTTTGAGATATATTTTTAAAAATTAGCAAAACAAAAGAGGGCATTGTAAGTTCCCCAAATAGTAAATGTTGTACAAGGAAAGAAATATAATTATCGCATATTATATAACTCAGGTATAGATAATAGTCATAATATAAATACTGATGACAGATGGACAAAATGTAACTCTTATGAGGATGATAATAGGATATGAGAGCATAATCATCTGTAAGAGATTGTCAGTAAATAATGCCTAAAATGGAAAAATTAAGAAATAGCAATGTATTATTTAGAAATATAAATGTAAATACCAGAAGAAATGGCTAAAAGTTAAAAGTTGTTGTTTGTAGGAAGTGATTTTTTCAAGAATGGAATGGAGTAGGACAGAGGATGGGTAAGACAGCTTATGTTACATATCTTGTAGGGTTAATGCCTTTTAAAATTATCTAAATTTATTACTTCGACTTCCTATTTTTCAAGGAGGCAGGAGCAAACAGTGCCACATGCTGCAAAGAGCCTATGTTAAATGAAAATTAAGAAAAGGAACCATGGGCTTTGGCAGATAGGTTATAGTGATCTTGGGGCCGTTTCAGTGGTTGAGTAATGGGTGTAGACCAAGTTGCAGTGAGTTGAGGGATAGAAGAATAGAGAAATTTCACATACTTCAAAGTGTAAAATGAAGGAGACCAACTGACATATAGAATCAGATAATGGTGTATACAGAATAGATATATTATCCTCCTGACTGAAAGGCAGAATATGAAAATCTGACCTTAAATAAATTATAAAGAAACTACATTATACATTTGCAGAGACTCCCCCATAAAACAAAAGCAAAAGTTTTTTTAAATTTCTTTCAGTAATTAGCTCTTCTAAAATTATTCATTTTACTGAAACATGTCATACAGGCATCTCTGCTAAATTGTGTCAATAGGGAAAAGTAAACTGTTGATATAATATAATTTGTATTACTTCTTTATTTAAATGAAATACCTTCTCAGAATTCCTTTATTTCAACTTAATATCCTTGATTTAAAGAAGGTTGCTTTGTTTGTTCTGAGTCCTTTTTTAAAAGTTCAAGGCTTTTAAAATAAGGTGAAAGCTAATGAAAACTGAAAGCAGTTCAGTTCCCTTACCCTCGGATTTCTGCATTAACCTGACTCATCTAGTATCATTCCAGTTCTCTTAGTTCCCCTTCCAGGTTCAAGTTTTTGTTCAAGCCTAGTCATGGGAGTAATGTTATCATCTTTAAATTTGGTCATGGAATGTGTTACACTGCCCAGCTCAGGGAAGTGCTTGCTACTCAGTTTGGGCTTCGATAGTAACATTTATTTTCTTTGGCAGAGAAGCTGATCGTCGAGGGGCATCTAACCAAAGTGGTAGAAGAAACAAAGCTTTCAAAAGGTTCGTTTTCTGTGGGTTTCTGTGGCATTTTTCTGTGGGTTTTGACAACTCTTTTGGATAATGAAGGTTAGTATACATTTCCAAGTTCATAGTACTTTAACCATCAATTTGTGTCTTACAGCTCACAAAATGGCAATCTAGTAACAATATCAGATAATAATATAAAATAGTTGGAGTTCTGTTTTAAGAAGGATATGTTCATCAGAAAGTTTCTTTTTAAATGGGTATATATGTGTGGGTTTTTTTTTAATGCTTGGAATAGGTTTCGTTAGGTATTAAAGATTTGTTGCAATCTCTCTGTCTCACTTCCAGCATTATTTTCAGCTTTGATCTCAAAATTTTAATCAAACGCAATGTAAATCTTTTTTGAAACAGGTGAAAAATGCTTGCAGTTCCATTTTGTTGGTTATCATACGTTTAATAGTCCTTATGATATTTAATATTATCTTAATTGTTAGCATTTCAATTTGACTTAAACAAAAGTGATTATGTAGAACCTTATATTTTTTAATGAACAGTCCTGTAATAGCTTGAAGTAATTTATTCTGTTGATTCTTTTCTGTTACAATTGTCAGGCTTAGAGAAGAAAAGTGAGTTTTAAAGCATCGTATTGTCAAGTCACTTTTATGTATAGGGAAATTGTGCAAATAAATTTAGTGGGATATGCTCATTATTCATTCTAGGACTTTCATCAGAAGAACATACCAGTATAAAATTTAAAACTAAATTGACAATCATTTTGGTTAGCTAAAACAATGAGTGATAAAAGTTTGCAATACTCCACTTCATTACGTTTTGTTTTATGAAAGTAACTGGATCCATTTGGCTTTTAAAAATATTTAAAAGGATAGTGTTATTTCATATATCTGGTGGCTTCCATTTGGAATTTTGTGCATGGCAGATGCCATATTTGGAGAAAGAATGCATAAAATATGCATCACTAATATTGTTCTGGCAAACAGGCATTGAGTTTCAGAACAGTGAACTATTTTTAGTACATATGGCAATTTATTTCATCTTATTAAAGTGAGATGAGAACAGATTTTAAAATAGCTTTTACTTCACCACCTAAATACCTATTCAGATTAGTTGGTTAAATAGCCAATACTTTGATGTAGAAGTAGAGCCTTAGAAAAAAATCAGTGCTTCTTATAATTAAAGAAAAGTATCTTGCTACCCAAGTGCTTCTATTTAATGCATTCTGAATTAGAATATATTTCCTTCAAATTATGTGATGTCATTATTGAAAAAGAAAATCTTATGATTTCCTTTTGAAATCTGGCTATAAAATATGTATTTAAAGTTTTAAAGAACATGCTTTTTGACCTAGCAATTTCACTTCCAAGTCTTTATCTTAAGGAACAAATTGGACAAATGTGCAAGTGCATTTGTTTGTGTTGTTTTAAAGGCAAAGAAAGGAAAACATAAGGGTCCAATAATAAGGGCATTTATTAAATAAATTATGGCAACTAACTCCATGCAAGTGAATAGAATACATCCTTTAAGAATGATAATACGGGGACTTACCTCGTGGCGCAGTGGTTGGGAATCTGCCTGCTAACGCAGGGGACACAGGTTCGAGCCCTGTCCGGCAAGATTCCCACATGCTGCGGAGCAACTAAGCCAGTGCACCACAACTACTGAAGCCTGCGTGCCCTAGGCCCCATATGCCGAAACTACTGAGCCCACGTGCTGCAACTGCTAAAGCCCACGCGCCTAGAGCCCGTGCTTCGCAACAAGAGAAGCCACCATAATGAGAAGCCTGCGCGCCTCAAGGAAGAGTAGCCCCCACTTGCCACAACTAGAGAAAGCCTGCACACAGCAACGAAGACCCAACACAGCCCCCCAAAAAAGAATGATAATACAGGGAATTCCCTGGTGGTCCAGTGGTAAGGACTCAGAGCTTTCACTGACCGGGCCCGGGTTCAATCCCTGGGCAGGGAACTAAGATCCTGCAAGCTGTGCAGCGTGGCCAAAAAAAGAATGATAAAACAGATGTTTTATATACCCAGAGATATTTCTATCAGCAGTCAACATTTTACTGGTACTTCCCACAGACAGCATGCAGAGGTACACTAATCCTTGTGACAAACTACTTGGCTGAAATAAATTACATTTTAAATGCTTTATATCTGGCTATACAGTATTTTCTTTTGGGTTTGGCTGGATTGTTTTATTTTTTAAATGCTTTCATTGCTGATGTTTTTAATGGAATGATATTTAAAACTGATTTTAAATATCAGTTGTTGGAAATTGCCAATTACCAGCTGTTACAAGTCTTGGTAGTATTTCCTTCAGGTATTGCACCTAATGAAAAATGTAATCATAAGTTGCGTATGCTTTCTATTTAAGTCCTAACTCAACTTGCAGTTTACAGTAGATTTCAAGGTGGAAGTAGAAAGAATACAGGGTAGGTCAAACAGTAGCTTTTAATTCCAGGTTCTACTAGTAACTAGCTATGTGCCCTCAGGCAACTTACTTTAGCTCTTTAAACCTCAGTTTCCTCATTTGTAAAATGGGATTGACAGTATATAACTTAGAGGATTTTGTGGGAATTTAATGAAATATTGCTTATAAAGCAGGAAGCACTGGTCCGTTGTCCAACAAATGTTAGTTCTCCTTTTTTTTTCCCCTTGACCCTTGACCTTGCTTTCTTTGCAAATAATGGTTCCAGTGGTGTAGGAAGTGGTCTGTGTTTGTCTTGCCCATCCGTCGTTATGTCTGCTTGAAGATAGTGAAAATATTCACCTTATTTTAGACTTGCCAGTTTGGGAACAGTTTTGGTATTGATGTTGGTAGACACTCCTCCATTTACTTCTATATACTATTGGTATGCATTTTAATGATTAAATACTGCACAGAAAATCAGCTAGTAAAGACTTTTAATACTGGAAAGTTGGGTGCTGCTTCGTAGCTGAAAAGTAGATGTTTTGAACAGTAGAGACTCTACCACTCATTTGTTGTGTCCTGTGTTTCATCTTGAATAGATTTTGTTTGCCTCTCCGTATAATAACTCTAGTATCAGGACACAACAATGGTGAACCATGACTTGACTTGCTAAAAGCTTGCCTTCTTACTCAAAGTAAAATTGTGTTTCTAATGGTCCTCTTTTTAGCGCACCTACTATGTACCGTGCACTGTTCTATGCAATGGGATTATAGCAGTTAACAAAACAAAAATTCCTGCACTCATGGAGCTTATATTCTAGTAAGATCTTAAGGGAAGATAGTCCCACCTCTAAGGCAATTTTACCTTCCTGGCTACTACTCCAAATAGGAAATAAAAGTTCCTTCTAAGACAGAAGAATACTTTTGAAAATGCGTTCCTCTTGGTTTACCTCTGTATCTTGATCATCAAATTGCCAAGAATATTAAAATTAGGAAAGAGTCATTTTTGTCTTTTCCTTTTTGTTCCCACAGTGGTTTCTTTTCTGTCTATATATAGACAAGATGTGTTAGCCTGCCTTATTTGAGACTGTAACTTAGTGATCAAAACTAGTACATTCAGAAATGTCTGACTATAGTACACTGTGAATGCACCAGAGGTCACAGATTAGATTCCCATGGACCTCAGTAATCAGTGACTTCACTTGTAATCAAAACTCACTGTCGGGGCTTCCCTGATGGCGCAGTGGTTGAGAGTCCGCCTGCCGATGCAGGGGACACGGGTTCGTGCCCCGGTCCGGGAAGATCCCACATGCCGCGGAGCGGCTAGGCCCATGAGCCATGGCCGCTGAGCCTGCGCATCCGGAGCCTGTGCTCCGCAACGGGAGAGGCCACAGCAGTGAGAGGCCCGCGTACCACAAAAAAAACACAAAAAACAAACGAAAAAAAAAACTCACTGTCTCTCCCCAGTTGGCCTTTGACTAGAAATGGCAGTGAGAAAGGAAGCAAAAGGCTTCTTGTAATCCATCACTCATTTCACAAATGAAGCCATAAGTTCTAATGTATTCTTATATGGAATAGCTTAGTTCTTATTCTTATATGGAATAGTTCTTAATGGAACAAGTTATATTTTAATATTAATTATTTTGACAGTATTGGTTTTAGATATGTTTCTGACTGTTTCTAAAATGAAAAATATCTCTTGATTAAGTTGATTATGAAAACAATTATATGTTCGCTATAATTTTTCAAACAATGTATAAAACAATGTGAAGTTAGAAAATAAATGTTCATCCCTACCTTCAGAAATGACCATGGTATCTCTGTTGTAGATCCTTCTAGACTTGAATGAATATATACAACAAAAAATTCATAGCTAAGTGTATAGCCATTTTCAGTCTAAAGGGGGTCATCTTATACATGGCTTAACAGACTTTAGTTTTACTTAGTAGTAGTGAATATATCTTGGACATTTTGCATTCCATAATGAACAATGCTGCAATGAACGTCCTTATGTATATATACTATATGTTGCCTATTATTTCCTTAGGAAAAGTACTAGAAGTGGATGTACACATTTAAATTTTTGATACAGATTACCGCAAACGGTATAGTTAAGTGCGTAACATTATAAAAAGTAATTATATGTTTAGTGAATTTATAATCTCACTGAGGAAACAAGATATATGTATACACAGAGAATGATATAAAATAGAACATGATTAATTATAAAACCCTATGTCCCAGAGAAGATAAATAAAAAGGAGCAACATGCTGGAGAAATGAAGACTTGCTTAGAGGTAATGGAGCTTAAGCTATGTCTTAATATAGCCTGAATAGGCCAAGTAGTGAGAATGGTCCTTTGAGTTTAAGGAAATATCAACTCAAGCAAAGAATTTCAGGCCTGTGGTTCAGGGACAGTAATACTTTCTTTAGATATAAAAGGCTGTTAATTTTCTTGTTTTAAATGTTACTTTTATAAAAGACAATGGTGATTTTTTTAAAAAGAGTTTTTATCATGAGTATAAATATTACTAAGGCAACCTAACTAGTGTTTTTATATAATAGAATCCTTTTCTTTCATCATCTTCATACAGTATCCACATTGTCCTGGGAATTTTGCTATATTTGTTGCAGGTCTCTGAATACTTTAGCAAAGCTTGCTTCATTTTTGTTTCCAGTTAGCCAGTGGACAGCCTTGAACAAAAGCCCCAGCCCTCCTCTACACAGCAATCATGATCCACATTATAATTTAATATGAGCTACGTGTAATAACCAGCATTCCATTTTGGACTAGAGTGGTGAAGAAGTAAGAGATTCAGTGATCTCAGTTAATTTTAAAAGTATTTCGCATACCAGTAGATTTAGAGCACTCATAGCCTGAAGCAGTTTTATTGATATAAGCTATTTAATTGTAAAGAGATTCTACTTTTATTTATTTATTTATTTATTTATTTCTTCTTAGAGAACCAGGCAAGAGCAAAGGAATCTGATTTATCAGATACCCTGAGTCCAAGCAAGGAGAAAAGTAGTGACGACACTACAGGTGAGTTTTAACCTAATATTTATAAATCTGTAGATGTTATTGTTACCTACCGAGCAGTTCAGGTATGCAGGTTAGTGTGGGTGGAGTTCTCAAAGTTTGTGTTTGGGGGAAAAAGCAATACTTCTGTTTATCAAGTCACTCCCTTGAATCTTGGATAAATTTAAAAACTACTTTCAATGATCCAAATACAATAGCTGTATAAATTTCAGTTTTTTATTTTGGTAATGATAGCTTGCTAATACAGTTTACTGTTTATAATTATCTTTTTTCCCCCCTTTGTAGACGCCCAAATGGATGAGCAAGACCTAAATGAACCCTTTGCTAAAGTGTCCCTATTAAAAGGTATTTTAACTTGTTTTTAAGACATTTTAAACCAGGGCATCAGATTCACCCTTTGCCACAAAATCATGTATTATATGATGTTTTAAGCTTTAGTTAAAACTAAGTTTTAACTTAAAAGATTAAGATAGGTTCTCTAAAGTATCAGGAACTAAAATTTAAAATGTTGATGTTGGTGCCAGTGCTTTCAAGAAAAACATTTAAGTTGTAAAATAGTTTGTATCAATCAAAGTTATATGAAGGCAAGGCAATAAGTGGTAGAATGTGAAATGCAGCTGTGGTCTTTTTGTGTTTACCTTGATGTCTCTGATAGAAACTCATTACCACTTTAATGTAAACTAAAAATAGATTAAAAATATTAACTTTCTTGAAAGAACTACCTGTTTGCTCTGTTATCATATGTAGCAGTTGTAAATTTCCTCATTTTCTGGCCCTCCTCATTCTCCAGTAAATATCCCCAGGTTCTTAGGACTCTTCTAGAAATTTTGGGTGGGGCTAAGATGAGCAGTGCATATAATAAATTCTTTCACTTGTGTCACTTCTAAATAAGAAGTACATTTATTTGATATTTACTTGTTTAGAATGAAATGGGTAGGAATTAAATTCGCATTTATAAAAGTGTTTTTAAAATAAAGTGCCTGGGGGTGGCTTATTGATAAACTTGTGATTGTCATCATTTAATCTTCCTTTTTTTTTTTGCAATCATGACAAGAGCTGCTACACCGAAGATTCACTTTTAAGTGTTTTGATCCATTTCTCATTTAGAGAAAATTATTATTTTTTACATCTTTATTGGAGTATAATTGCTTTACAATGTTGTGTTAATTTCTGCTGTACAACAAAGTGAGTCAGCTATATGTGTATACATATACCCCCATATCCCCTCCCTCTCCCACCCAGCATTTAGTCTCTTTTATAATTGCCTTACTGTACACAAGAAAAGTTGACATATAAGTTCAGCTCACTAGGTTACGCATTTTAGTAGCAGTGGACCAATACCAGGCAACTCTTGGAAATTAGCAGCAAAAGCAGCCTGTGGAGGTTTCTTTGTATAGAAATGCCTTTGCTTCTGGCTGGGCTATTAAGGGATCTCCCAGTACAGACCCTAAGTTTTGGATTATATAAGGAAGCCTTAGTTTCACCCTGCATGATCCTGCTGCTCTCCTAGTTGTATAATGATTGGGATTGGGGTTGGTTAACCAAGAGATTACCCAGATTCTCTCGAATTCCTTAGTCTGGGCATCATGGCCTTCTCTTTTCTCCCCCATGGACACTGAAGCTGACATGGCTCTTTGAGGCACCTTTGACTGAATTCCCGTACCAAGGGAAGCCCTGAGGATTACTGGCCCGGGCAACCAATTGCCAACCTGTTTTTAAGTATGATAATAGTTTCCAGTATTCTTATCGATCCACACTCTTCTCAGGTGACCTTTGGTGTTTACGAGACATGCCTTTTTTCTAGTGTGGTAATAATAAATCTAATTTAATGTGTGTACAGGCCAGAAATCTCATCTTGGAGCATTTCTGATTCTTCTCAGAAATGTAAGACCATTAATGCATAGAATGTTTTTGCTGATCCTGAAAAAGTTTGGGAACCTTGGGCCTTTGGGGGACACACAGAAACAAAAAGGAGGTGAATGAGGAAGGGACACCCGTCGTAAAGAAGTAGCTGTTCTTATGATCTTTTTTTACTGTAGAAATTTCCCAGAAAGCTTTTCAGCAGCCAAATCCAGATTGATTTATAAGTAGTAATTTTTTTTTTTTAGAAAAAAACAACATCAACAGGAGTTTAATAACATGTATACCTCCTGTATACAAGGGAGATACCCAGGAAAACTGAGTAACTCCTGTAAATAGTGTTTATGATTGTGTTAATTATATTCAACTGCTTTAGTGCTTTTGTAATTTTATGTGTCCATCTGCTTTAGATTTTATTTTTATCCTCTTCCCTACCACAATGCCATATATTTGGAAAAACTCAGATGTTTGTTGAATGAATTAATAATAGACCTCTTACATCAAAGTTATAAAACCACAAGAGCATTAGGAAAGTGACAGGCTCTAGCCAAGAGGCTAAGAGCCAAAGATCTCTGAGTTCTGACCCAGCTCTGCCATTGATTTGTGGGTTGTTTTTTTTAATTCACTTATTTATTTATTTGGTTGTGCTGGGTCTCACTTGTGGCATGTGAACTCCTAGTTGCAGCATGCATGGGGGATCTAGTTCCTTGAGCAGGATTCAAACCTGGGCCCCCTGCATTGGGAGCGTGGAATCTATTGCACCACGAGGGAAGCCCCTGCCATTTATTTGTAATATATCCTTGGGCAAATTGCATAACCCCTCTGTGCTTCAGTGTTTTTCGTTTGTTGGTTTGGGGAAAACCAACTTCATAGGATTATTGTGAGGATTAAATGAAACAGTACAAGTAGATTGCTTAATATGTTGTTGGGAACATAACATGTTAAGCCCCATAATGAAGATACTGATAATAATAATAATAATGATGGTGATTAACAAAGGCACACCTATCTGGGGACTTCCCTCGTGATGCAGTCGTTAAGAATCCACCTGCTGGGCTTCCCTGGTGGCGCAGTGGTTGAGAGTCCGCCTGCCAATGCAGGGGACACGGGTTCGTGCCCTGGTCCGGGAAGATCCCACATGCCACAGAGTGGCTGGGTCCGTGAGCCATGGCCGCTGAGTCTGCACGTCCGGAGCCTGTGCTTCGCAGCAGGAGAGGCTACAACAGTGAGAGGCCCACGTATCGCAAAAAAGAAAAAAAAAAAAAGAATCCACCTGCCAATGCAGGGGACACGGGTTCAATCCCTGATCCGGGAAGACCCCACATGCTGTGGAGCAACTAAGCCCGTGCACCACAATTACTGAGCCTGCCCTCTAGAGCCCGCGAGCCACAACTGCTGAGCCTGTGTGCCACAACTGCTGAAGCCTGCATGCGTAGAGCTCGTGCTCTGCAACAGGAGAAGCCACCACAATGAGAAGCCTGCACATTGCAACGAAGAGTAGCCCCTGCTCACCGTAACTAGAGAAAGCCCATGTGCAGCAACAAAGACCCAAAAAAATAAATAAATAAATTTAGTTTTTAAAAAAAGGCAAACCTATCAGTTAAAGGGTAACTTTTCATTAATTAAATAAGATTGTGGGATTTAAAAAAATATTTCCTACTTTATCTTTTAGGGAAAAGCAGTTGTTGGTTGTGGATCTTTTCCAGTTAATAATGTATTAATTTGTTTACTTTGCCAGATGTCAGGGCAAAATTTTTTTTAATCCTTGAGTACAACAGGAAGGCTAAATTATATCTGTAAAAGTGCCCATGATATAGGCTAGAGAATCAGACTCAAGGAAGAGGGTATAAAAGGGGAAGCTGTAGGAGATAGAGACTGGAAAACACAAGGTGTATGTGGAAGGAGGGTGGGTGTACGAATGCTACTGGTAATTGTTTGGAGTGCCATTGATGAAAATAGGTTAGTTTCCCTAACCTTGCTTTCAGTTAAGGTGACAAAAACAGAACCCACAAACTTTCCTTACATTTCTGTATGATTGCCAACTTTTGTTTAATGAAGTG
The DNA here is from genome assembly GCF_003676395.1 of Aethalodelphis obliquidens. Lineage (NCBI taxonomy): Eukaryota > Metazoa > Chordata > Mammalia > Artiodactyla > Delphinidae > Aethalodelphis > Aethalodelphis obliquidens. The sequence goes on from NW_020837966.1 coordinate 6,565,306, forward strand.
GTATTTTTATCAACACCTCTTGAAAGATTTTGCAACTTGATTTTAAGAATAGAATTGTTGGGCTTCCCTGGTGGCGCAGTGATTGAGAGTCCGCCTGCCGATGCAGGGGACACAGGTTCGTGCCCCGGTCCGGGAAGATCCCACATGCCGTGGAGCGGCTGGGCCCGTGAGCCATGGCCACTGAGCCTGTGCGTCCGGAGCCTGTGCTCCGCAACGGGAGAGGCCACAGCAGTGAGAGGCCCGCGTACCGCAAAAAAAAAAAAAAAAAAAAAAAAGAATAGAATTGTTAAATCAATCAGTAATTAGATAAAGAAAAATCACCCATTAGAAGCGGGAAATTTTAGAAGAGTCTCCAAGAAACAGTCATAATAGCCCTAAATGGTTGTTTCATCCATTGTTTTTCTTTGTAAGAGTTGTGTAAATTCTTTTTTTTTTTTAAATAAATTTATTTTTGGCTGCATTGGGTCTTCGTTGCTGCGCACGGATTTTTCTCTAGTTGCCGCGAGTAGGGGCTACTCTTTGTTGCGGTGTGCGGGCTTCTCATTGCGGTGGCTTCTCTTGTTGTGGAACACGGGCTCTAGGCGCGCAGGCTTCAGTAGTTGCGGCTTGCATGCTCAGTAGTTGTAGCTTGCTGGCTCTAGAGCACAGGCTCAGTAGTTGTGGCACTCGGGCTTAGTTGCTCCGCGGCATGTGAGATCTTCCTGGACCAGGGCTCGAACCTGTGTCCCCTGCATTACCAGGCAGAGATTGTTAACCACTGCGCCACCAGGGAAGTCTTAAATTCTTTAAAATAATGTATTTACTGACATTTATGAGAAACACTTGGGTTATGCTTGAGTGTATGTGGTTATGTTTTGTTGTCTGTGTAATTAGATTCACTAGACTGACACAATTTTTCTCTTAAATGAAGAATATAAATTATTAGACCACAGTGTTATTGACCTTGAGAGTTGTAGAAAGTAGCCCCTTTATTTTATTCATTGAAACCCTATGCCTGGCTTCTTGAACCATTATTTTCAAATTTTATTATTTCCTTTTTAAAAAACAGCCAATCTTTTTTTAGAATTATAATGTGCTACCTGTCATGTTAGTCATCTAGGGTTAGGAGAAGAATCTAAAGTAGATTAAACATTCACCATGAGATATTAATGAAATGATGATAGCAGTAGTAATTTTTCCTGAAATATTATTTTCAACCAATTTATGCCACTTTTGAGAGAAATAAAGCTGTGGCTTGATCCACAGGTTTTTATATGCTTGAAATCATTTCCCCCAAAAAAAAGACAAAAAGAAGACTGGAATTCAGTCCAAGCAGTGTCTAATGCAAGTTTGCTCTATTTAGGGAACTGTGCCAGAGACTCCAGTGGTTTCAAAGTCTAATAAGACTCTCTTTGGGACTTGAGGAGTTTCTAGACAAATTGACTATAGAAGAGGTATAGATGATAAGCTGTTTCTTGGTGGTTGTTGCCATTAGGAGTCAAAGAAAGGAGAAAGAATGTCCAGATTTTATATTTGTTCCTTTCTGTTTATCTTAGAAGATGGGGAGGAAAGGCGATTCATGGAAGAAGTATCATTTGAGATGACCCTGAAAGTGTGTCATACCACATGTGATGTATTTTTTCAGTGACAAAAAACAGAATCTGATCAAGATTCTAGATCCAACTGCCAACTTGCAGGACGTATAAATAACTAGGGACATAGTCTAAATGATGTGGTGGAAAGACAATGTGATGTTTTTAGTTTGGCACATGTTGAACAGGAAGGTTTTCCATAGGTTCTGGTTTGCCTTTTTTTTTTTTTTTTTTTTTTTTGCCTGAAACCATTTATACCCATTGTCCCAGCATAATTATTAAAAGTTCTTCCTTTCACGTTCAGAAGTTTTGTATTGTCACCCTCAGAACCAGAAATGCAGTTGGAAGTGTGATACAGAAACTAGGACTGGAAAGCCATTTTCATTTAATTCTGTGACATTTATTGGCCCAGGAGATACAGAGATAAGACACATGAGGCTACAGTCCTATGGAGTAAGGAGACATGTTGATAGTGTAATGAGTATTTTAATAGGTGTGGTGAAAACTTTGGAGAGCAGAGCTAATTTCCTGGCTAGGGGCAGGGCAGGGGTGGAGCAGTAGTCAGAACGGGCTTCCCAAATGTGTTGGTTAAAGATAAGTCAGGGTACACCAAGAGGGAAAAGGGAGCCATGCCTTTCCTTAAAATAGTACTGACATTTACAAATAGGATTAATGTTTAATGTAGGAATAACATTTACCAGTAGGAAAGTGTGGTGCAACACAGGCTGTGTGGGGCAGATGTGGAGAAAGATAAGACTGGGTCAGAAAGAAGTCAGTAACAGTGTTTGGGAATTCTTTGCATAGGGATGGACTGCGATAGCAGGGGGAATTTATAGAGAAAGAGAAGAACAATGGGAAGGACAAAGGAGCCAACAAAAGATCCAGTTGTCAAGAAGGAACCCGGCTGGTCAGAAGGAATGGCAAAGGGGTGAGAATCAACAGTAAGAGGCTGCTGCCAAAGTTAAATTCATAGGCTACCACCTAGGGCTATCTCACACGACTACACATATCCAGCAAGAAAGTGGTCTTCCTCCACTGTGAAGGTTCTCGCCAACCAAGCCTGCAACTAAACTACCAGACTTTCCAAAGGAATGGGTGATAGTAGTAGAAAGAGGGTGGCACCCACCTGGCCAGCTGCTTCTGCTAGGTCACTTCTGTCAGTTGCTGAGGTAACAGATGTTATGGCTACATTAGCCTTCCACAAACATGCACGTGCAAAATAGAACTCAGGCAGAAATGTTTTGATTTGGCCCTTTACCCCGTGGTTCAGAGTATCTCACCCACATTTAAAGCAAAGGTCAGGTTTTAAGTTAAATCTCCAGTCACTCTTCTGAAGAAATAGTGACAACACATTTAATCTAGAGTATCACGTATTCTGTGTGCCACAGCTGGTTGTTTGGTGGGTTATTGTGTGGTGTAGACCTTTTTATAGGATTTAGCCTTAGTCTGAGAAAAGCTGGTTCCTGGCCCAGACTATACACCAAGCACTTCTAAAGACATGATTTGTGTTAAAAGGAAAACAGATTCCGTTAATCTTTTCACCTCATCATAGTTTCTAAAAAACATTTATTTCCATTTGGCTTGCACATCTAAATAAAATGAGTTTTTATTTAGCTCAGTAAGGCTTTCAGTTATCTTCCTTTTTTAAAAAATTATTTATTTATTTATTGGCTGCCTTGGGTCTTCGTTGCTGCGCGTGGGCTTTTCTCTCTAGTTGTGGCGAGCGGGGGCTACTCTTCGTTGCGGTGCACGGGCTTCTCGTTGCAGTGGCTTCTCTTGTTGTGGAGCACGGGCTCTAGGCGTGCGGGCTCAGTAGTTGTGGCTCTCGGGCTCTAGAGCACAGGCTCAGTAGTTGTGGTGCTCGGGCTTAGTTGCTGCATGGCATGTGGGATCTTCCCAGGCCAGGGCTCGAACCCGTGTCCCCTGCATTGGCGGGCAGATTCTTAACCACTTCGCCACCAGGGAAGCCCCGGCAGTGTAGGTTCTTGATCTCAGCAAGAAAATTGCTCTAGTGTCACAATGCAATATAGAATGCAGAAGGGGAAGATAGGTTAAGGATAAGAATATAGGGAGAAATGATTGCTCCAGGATTGTAGCATTAGGATTGGTAATTTCAAGAGACCTACGAAAACTTTCAAACACAAGAAAAATTAAAGAATGCCAAAAACTTCCATATGTGCCCATCACCTAGATTCAGCAGTTGTTAGTATTTTGCCATATTTTCTTTATTTGTTTATGTATATATGTAGAAATTATTCTTTTGACTTTTTATTTTGATATAATTTCACAGTTACAGAAAAGTTACAAGAATAGAACAAAGAACCTCATATACTCTTCATCCAGATTTTCCAGCTGTTAACATTTCACCCTATTTGCTGTTAACATTTTACCAAATTTGATTTATCCATCTCCCTTTCCCTCTTCCTTCCTCCTCCCTCTCTCTCCCTGAACCATTGAGAGTAAATTGCAGGCGTGATAACCTTGCTCCTAAATATTTTCATGTGTGTTTTCTGTTTCTCTTCCATAACTACCGTATAATTCTCAAAATCAGGAAATTAACTACAAGCTGATATATTACTATTATCAAATACACAGACCTTATTCACGTGTTGTCAGTTGTCTCAATAATGTCCTTAGAAAATCCTGAGTCATGCGTTGCATTCATCTGTCATGTCTCTTTAGTCTCCTTTAATCTGGAAGAGCTCCTCAGTTTTTCTTTGTGTTCCATGACATTGACATTTTTGAAGAACCATGGTCATTTTCTAAAATGTCCCTCAGTTTGGTTGTATCTAATGTTTCCTCATGATTAGATTAAAGTTGTGCATCTTTGGCAGTAATATAACAGAAATAATTTTGGGCATCATATCAGGAGGCACCTGATGTTGAATTGTTCTATCGCTGATGATGTTAACTTTAAATATCCTGTTACTCCTCAAACATTTATCTTCTTAGCTTTAATGTCTCCTTATGATGATTGCCTGAATCATTTATTGTAATCATAGTTGCCAAGTAGTGATTTCATAATTCTGTCATCCTTCTACATTTATTAGCAAGCTTTCTACAACATGGAAGAGTTTTCTCTTCCCTTCCCTTTCTTCTTTCCTTCCTTCCTTTCTTTTTCTATATCAGTGTGAATTTATGGATTCATGTTTTATTCAGTGGATTATCATCTGTCACTGTCATTATTTATTTTGATACTCAAATTGTCTTATGTTTGGCCAGTGGGAGCCCCTTATGTCTTTTTGGACCCAATCATTCTTTGAGTCCTTTCTTACTTTCTGACACAAAAAAGATGTTCTACATTCATCTTGCACTTAGATTTAGTTCTGAAATGCCATTTCTCCACAGAGCCCTAGTTTTTTAAACTAGAGAATGGTATTTACAAACCAAGATCTGAGTATATGGTGTGTTCATTACTTCTAGGCCCACTTGAGTGGACAGAATTAAGAAATAGATGTATGTATATTCATATCCATACATACATGTATGGCTATCTTTACTGCTTCACATGTCTATATTTATTTCTATATCTATTTATTTTTATGCATTCAAATCTATTAGAGTCTATTTTATACATTCAGATCTTCTAATTCATACCTTACACCACAGAATTAATTGTCTTTCGTATTTCCATATCTGTCATTGTCTTTCCCAATAGTGAGAAACCTGGATGCCATTATCTACAATTTATGAATTTTTTAAAACATTTTTAGAATATACAGAAAATAGTTTCAGAATTACTAACCAGTGCTTCTGTGGGAAAGAAGCCTATGTGTAGATTTGTCTTCTCTTGGTTATAAAGTTATTAACATGGAACAGTAGTTCTCAAGGTTGGGCAATTTTATACCCCCAGGGACATTGGGCAATATATGGAAACATTTTTGGTTGTTACAACTGAGAGGCAGTGCTATTAGCATCTAGTGGGTTGAAACCAATGAACCTACTAAACACCCCGCGATCCACAGGTCAGCCCCAAAACAAAGAATTATGTAGCCCAAATTGTCAAAAGTGCTTAGAAAAAAACCCTAACATACAAGTAGGAAAATATCTACTGAAGGATATTATGTAGATATTTTTTGCCGAACCACTTGAAAGTAAGATAAAGGCATCATGATACTTGCAAATGATATTTACATATACTTTGCAAATGATGCAGCCAACAAGGGCTTAATTTCCAAAATATACAAATAGCTCATACAATTCAATAACAGAAAAACAAACAACCCAATCAAAAAATGGGCAGAAGACTTAAATAGACATTTCTCCAAAGAAGACATACACATGAAAAGATGCTCATCATCACTAATTATTAGAGAAATACAAATCAAAACTATACCTCACACCCATCAGAATGGCCATCATTAAAAAGTCTACAAATAATAAATACTGGAGAGGGTGTGGAGAAAAGAGAACCCTCTTACACTGTTGGTGGGAATGTAAATCAGTGCAGCCACAGTGAAAAACAGTATGGAGGTTCCTCAAAAAACTAAAAATAGATTTGCCATGTGATCCAGCCGTCCCACTCCTGGGCATATACCCAGTTCGAAAAGAGACATGCACCCCAATGTTCATAGCAGCACTGTTTACAATAGCCAAGACATGGAAGCAACCTAATTGTCCATCAACAAATGAATGGATAAAGAAGATGTGGTATATATATATACAATGAAATATTACTCAGCCATAAAAAAAGAATGAAATAATGCCATTTGCAACAATATAGATGGAACTAGAGATTATCATACTAAGCAAAGTAAGAAAGAGAAAGACAAATACCATATGATATCACTTGTATGTGGGAATCTAAAATACGACATAAATGAACATATCTACGAAACAGAAACAGACTTACAGACATGGAGAACAGACTTGTGGTTGCCATGGACGAGGTGGGGTTGAGGAGGGAAGGACTGGGAGTTTGGGATTAGCAGATGCAAGCTATTCTATATAGGATGGATAAACAACAAGGTCCTGCCGTATAGCACATGGAACTATAATCAATATCCTGTGATAAACCATAATGGAAAAGAATAAGAAAAAGAATAAATGTATGTATAACTGAGTCACTTTGCTGTACAGCAGAAATTAACACAACATTGTAAATCAACTTTTTTCAAAAAAAAAAGATACATCATGATACTTCATGATACTTCCTGCTTTAATACTCCTAAGAATAAGGACGTTGTCCTACATAATGACAATTCCAGAGATGGGCAGCTAGAACCTTTGCAGCCCCCAATGTGTGATATTGAAAGAGAAGTTTTGTAGTTGCTGTGACAATGCACCTGCCACCGGAAAATCTCTCTCAATCTCTCTCTTTGCCCCCACCCTTACCATGACTGTTTGAAGGAAGAGTTGATAGAATGGCTAAAATAGATGAACCTAGAGTCAGATTTTTGACAGGGAGAAGTAAGATATGAGGATGAAAACATGTGTTTGTAATATCTAAGACCTGCAGTGATTACACTGTGAAATTTTATTCTTAATTCTTTTTTGATAGATTGAAGTTGTTATGCCTGAGTTGTTTGTAAACCAAAGTAGTAGTCAAATAGAATGTACTAGAAGAATATGGCCTACCTGATGATACATTTATTTCAGGCAGTGTTCAGTAGTAGAAAGTTCTAATACAATGAAAGATGATGAGCGGAGTGACTAGAGAGAAAAGAATTAGGGGAGGGAGCTTATTTGAGGTGTAATGGTGGCTCTAATTTATTTTGATAAAATCACTTAGGTTACATCATTTACTAATTAAGCAGGGCTTGGCTTCCCTGATGGCGCAGAGGTTAAGAATCCGCCTGCCAATGCAGGGGACACGGGTCCGAGCCCTGGTCCGGGAAGATCCCACATGCCACGGAGCAGCTAAGCCCGTGCACCACAACTACTGAGCCTACACTCTAGAGCCCGTGAGCCACAACTACTGAGCCTGTACTCTAGAGCCTGCGCGCCTAGAGCCCATGCTTCACAAGAGAAGCCACCGCAACGAGAAGCCCGTGCCCCGCAACGAAGAGTAGCCCCCGCTCGCCACAACTAGAGAAAAGCCCATGCGCAGCAACAAAGACCCAACACAGCCAAAAATAAATTAATTAATTAATTGTAAATAATAATGATAATTAAGCAAATATTTACTTGTTATGTATGTAGTGTTGAGGAAACAGTGATGATGAAGGGAGCACAGTGGAGCTTTCAGCTTAGTTTTTATTTTGTATTCCACAGCTGGGGAAATCATACTAAAATATTTTTTCTTGAAGAAAAGTTTCTTTCTATTTTTGCATTTCCAGTTAAGTTCCAAGTGAAAATTTTCTGACTTGTTATGAAGAAATTTCAAAATTAATAAAGAAGAATAGCATTATGATCATACTACTAAATTTCAAACCTTGCATAAGCTCTACATAAGCCTTATATAAGTGAAATATATAATTTAGTATATATTAGTATGTATGTTACAGTACCATTGCCATGAATTACTAAAATAATTTAATCATATTTGTGTTCTTTCTCCAAGGTAAAATGACTAAAATGCTTAATACAATTTGCTTCTAAATTTTATTAGACTTAGTTGTGCTTTGTTGTTAACTATGCATGTTCAAACATGAGAAAGATTGCTAATCTTTGGTTATAGAGATTATGGTATGATACTAACTCTTGCTTTTAAAATAAACATATTTTTGTCAGATGACTTGCAGGGTGCACAGTCAGAAATTGAGGCAAAACAAGAAATTCAGCATCTTCGGAAGGAATTGATTGAAGCCCAGGAACTAGCTAGAGCAAGTAAACAAAAATGCTTTGAACTTCAAGGTGAGATCAAGATTACTTTGATTCTTTAGGGGATGTGAAAGCAACAAGATATAACTGAATGGCCCCAAACTTCCAAGTCCAGAGGCATGGTTACCTTCTTCCAAATCTACAACTTTATTAGATATGTGATCTTGGGACATCACTTATGCTCTCTGAGCTTATGTTTCAGATCAGTAAAGTGAGGAGAATTACAGTTGTACTAATAATACAGTACAGGCCTTAATAAAGGCCTGAGGCTTCCCTGGTGGCTCAGTGGTTGAGAGTCCGCCTGCCGATGCAGGGGACACGGGTTCGTGCCCCGGTCTGGGAAGATCCCACATGCCGCGGAGCGGCTGGGCCCGTGAGCCATGGCCACTGAGCCTGCACGTCCGGAGCCTGTGCTCCACAACGGGAGAGGCCACAACAGTGAGAGGCCCACGTACCGCAAAAAAAAAAAAAAAGAAAGAAAGGCCTGTACCAATGAAATATCTTAAAAGTTAATTACACATTAAGTACAGCAAAAGGAAAAAACTTAGAAATATAAATTTCTACGTTTTAGTTATACCTAATATTAGCTACTCAGTATAAGATAAGGGAAATTTATATTCCCTGCAGTTTTACAGTGGATTCTTCAGTAAGTGAGAGGAACCAGGCAAGGTTAAGGTATAGAATTTTCTAATGTCCCAACCGATAAGAGTCATAGGCCAGTTGGAGTCTGTGCTATTCCCTAGAGCTTACATTTCTATAGCGTTCACAGCAGTTACCTAGTTGCAGTCAATTAGTACCTTACAAAGTCTTAGAATCCTCATATTCTCTAAAATGGCCTTCCTGACCAGGACGAAGATTTGCATCCCACGGGGAACTATGAACTTCCTGTCAGTAAGTACTTACTATGTACTTGGCAGTGAACATGAGGATTTTAAGTCTGTTTTTCACATTTAAGCTCAAAATCCTGATTAACAACTATTAAGAATGCTTCTCGGGGCTTCCCTGGTGGCGCAGTGGTTGAGAGTCCGCCTGCCGATGCAGGGGACATGGGTTCGTGCCCCGGTCTGGGAAGATCCCACATGCCGCGGAGCGGCTGGGCCCATGAGCCATAGCCACTGAGCCTGCGCGTCCAGAGCCTGTGCTCCTCAACAGGAGAGGCCACAACAGTGAGAGGCCCGCGTACTGCAAAAAAAAGAGAAAAAAAAAGAATGCTTCTCAAGTAAAGAACAGCACATGTTATCTTGGCAATACGAGGTATAGACAACTACTACTCGGTTGAATACATTTATTACTTACTACTGTTTTGTGCTCCTTAAAAAATCTTTAAACTACCTAACTGCTAACACTGATAACACTGCCTAACTTTTGTTTCTTTCAGTGAGGTTTAGGAGAGAATTTCTTAGAACTTTCCAGCTGCTCGATTCTGAATATTTTCATTAAATTAGAAATACTGTGCTTTACTTTCAGCTCTTTTGGAAGAAGAAAGAAAAGCCTATCGAAATCAAGTTGAGGAATCCAGTAAACAAATACAGGTTCTTCAAGGTATGGAACACCGGAGGCTATTTGGGATTGTTACTGTTTGTTTGTTTGTAGCAATTCAAAAGAAATGGAAAGTAAGAATGCAAAGGGTTCCCATTTTTCAAGGCTTTGGTTCTTCCCTAGAATCTGAGACTGTAACTGGGCTCTTTGTGGCCCCTTTTTTTTTTTAAGGGAAGATTCCCTAGTACTCCAGTAGTACCTCCCACTTGGAGTGGGAAGAGGAAGATTGAAGATATGGATTTGGTAAGACTGTCATTTTCTGGGTTATGTAGTGACTTACTACAAAGGAGACCTTCAGACAGGAAATCAGTTTGAGTAGTTCTGTGCATCAGCACTTTTAGCTTGTTGGTGATATTATTTCTAATGCTCATAGCACACTTGCACTGCAACAAAAATTATTTACCAAATGGAATAGAACAGTGGTCCCTGCACTCCCTTCATTGGTAAAGGCTGCTCTTCGTATCCACCATTTTGCTATCTCTTTGTATGGGCTATCACAGGGTCATTACAGAAATGACCCGAAAGACCCCTGCCTGTCAAGGGTTTTCTTCGACCCAGAGCTCCTGGTACTTTGAGGTTATAATTGTGAGATACTCCAGGAGATGTCTTTCCTGTGCCACAGTAAAATTCCTAAAGTAAAATTAATTTGCCTTCATTGTCAAAGAAGGAACCAATGTTATTTTAAAATTTTAGTTTGAGAGGTACAGTAAGAAGAAGTTAAATAGAGAAGTAATCTCTGTTGACACGAAATGGGGAGTCATTGTATAAGGCCTATGATATTTGCCCTAAAATATCCCAAAGAAAAACCAGTCTTTTGGGTTTTCTTATTTTTGAGTGGGACATGTGAGTTATTTTAAAAAATTGTATTATGGTCAAACAAGAATTTCTAGGGTAGATTGTATATCTTTTTAAATTGAAAGCTCTTTACACTCTTATAGTTTAATGCCATTATCCATTAGTTTATATAAATCTGATTTGAATCTATACTTCCATCCTGTATTGTGTATGGGCAATTATCCCTGAAGGTTCTATGATGTAGTGCTTCCTTTTGTCTTAAAGCTGTCTTACGTGGGCATCATTGAGTGCTCTCTAGTGCCAACATGTATATTTCAGGATTTTATCCACAAGTCCATGGTCATGTTATCCATGGCCATTGTGTCTTTTCAGATTTTTGAACCTGTTACCTCTTAACATTTCCCACAGACTTAAAAGGTCTAATATTTTCTTTAATGTTTATTTATTAGGCAACTTCTTCCTACACAAGGCTTAAATCCTCTTAATTATTTTAATTATTCTTCTTTTCTACCTACGGAACTTTTTATACCTATAATTTTCTTGTGTTATTATAATCAAGACCAGTATTCTAGTTCTGAACCAAGTATGATTTTATACAAATTGTTTCCAGTTCAAGTTATTGAGGACAAGACCAGATCCTTAAAATATATACCTCTTTCATTAGGCAATATTCATTAACTTTATTAATTCATTAATTCAACCAATAATTCTTGATTGTTTACTCTTCTAGTATTGGGGATAGCACACATGAGATGTACAGTCTAGTGGAAAAGATGAATAAGCAAATAAGTATATAGTGTGATGTCCAATAAGGGCAGAGTAAAGGGCTAGAGAATGACAGAGGGCTATTTTTAGATAAGCCATCAGAAAAAGCTTCTTTAAGGAATTGACATTTGAACAGAAAATTGAGTCAAGAGCATCAAAGGTTTTACTAATGCTTACCCTTTGACCAAGCAATTCTATGTCTACAAATTCACCCTAAGGAAAAAAAAATCAAGATTGCTTTGTAAGGTGTATTGTCTATAGTAATTAAAATCTGAACAGCCTCAAGTGTCTAAAATAAAGGATTAGTCAAAAAAGTTAGTATAGGGCTTCCCTGGTGGCGCAGTGGTTGAGAGTCCGCCTGCCAATGCAGGGGATGCGGGTTCGTGCCCCAGTTTGGGAAGATCCCACATGCCGCGGAGCGGCTGGGCCCGTGAGCCATGGCCGCTGAGCCTGCGCGTCCGGAGCCTGTGCTCCGCGGCGGGAGAGGCCACAACAGTGAGAGGCCCGCATACTGCAAAAAAAAAAAAAAAAAAAAAAAAAAAAAGTTAGTATAGCTGGTTTTTGTTATTGAAAAATATTCATCAGCAGCCGCATAGAGAACATTGTATTTATTATGATCCCTCCCTATTTTTGTTTTTATATGTGTATAAATGCATAGAAAAAATCTAGGAGAGGAAGTACCAAATGTTAGAAACAGTTTTCTCTGTGTGGGAGAAATAAAGGTCGCTTTGGGGGTTTTTTCTCTTTGTATTTCTGTATTTTGACATTTTCTGCATTAAACATGGATTGCTTGTACAGTTTAATCAAAAGCAACAAACAGCTCTGACAGCCTGGGCCATGTAGTAACTACAGTCCCATATGGGCTGTTCTTTTATTCCTGATTACTATGGACTAAGAAAATGATGAGTAAATATACTTTTGTAGCCCAACTGCAGAGGTTACACATCAATATTGAGAATCTCCGGGAGGAGAAGGATAGTGAAATCACCGGCACTCGAGATGAATTGCTTAGTGCCCGAGATGAAATTTTACTCCTTCATCAAGCAGCAGAAAAGGCTGCCTCTGAGCGGGACACTGACATTGCTTCTCTACAAGAAGAGCTTAAGAAAGTGCGAGCCGAGCTTGAGCGGTGGCGGAAAGCAGCATCTGAATATGAGAAAGAAATCATGAGTTTGCAAAATACTTTTCAGCTTCGATGTCAGCAATGTGAGGACCAGCAGAGAGAAGAAGCAACGAGGCTACAAGGTAAGAAATGTATTTTACATAAAGCTCTTAACTCTTGATAATGATAACTTTATAACTTGTGGAAAATAACCATTCAGGCTAGTTTTGTCTTTGACAACGATTGGTTGTATAAAGCAGTGTTTTTATATTGGGGCTATAAGCATTCTTCAGGTCTGTAAGCTCTACAATAAATTGAAAATCTTTTCAATTTTACATTTTATTTAAATACTGTTAAAAATTATTTGTCTTATAAAAGTGAAGTGAGAAAAAAATATTACTGAAGTTCAGGGTGATGGGAACTTCCCTGAGGCGCCACTGTGAAGTAACAGGAATCAAAGAATAGCCATGTAAAATGTAAGTGTTTAAGGGGAAAAATAGTTATGTTCCTATATTAACAAATGTGTTTTGGGACTATTTTAGGTGAACTAGAGAAGTTGAGAAAGGAATGGAATGTATTGGAAGCCGAATGCCGTTCTCTAAAAAAGGAAAACGTTTTGCTATCATCAGAACTGCAGCGGCAAGAAAAAGAATTGCACAAGTATGCAAGAACTCTTTTTTAGGTTCAAAATGTTTCTTTATCTTTAGATTTTCATCTAAATTTTAAGTTTAATTTTGATACTTAAATACCTTTTTGGAGCAAAATATTCATCCAGACTCTTTTTGGCTATCTGGCAGGTTAACCACGCTAAATGAGTACTTCAGCACTTTTTTTCCTGCCATCACTTGCATGTCCTTTCCTTTTGGTGTACTCATGGAATATAGATTCACTAAATGCCCCTTCTCCGCACCAAAAGATAGACAAAAGATCTAAACAAACGGATCTAAACAAACAGACAGCAAAAGATCTATGATTGAACTTGCCCTTTAAACTAAATCGTAATAAATTTCAAATACAAGTTTGTTTTTCTTTCTTGCCAATGATCCCTTCTGTTTATAAGGGTGATCAGGAGATGGCTATGATAAAGAATTGATACTGTTGAAAGATACAAATCCAGCTTTTGAATTTCAAACAGGGTTATATAAAAAGTAACAATGTGTGAGATCAAAAATTTGCTAAAAGCAATTAAATCTTTCTAACATCCATTACCTTACAGGCAAACCAATGAATGTAATAGATTTATTCCAGCAAATTTAGTGGAGTCCTATTTTCTCATCAACACTTGTTGCATAGTTTAAAATTTATTGCTTCCTTAAAAATTTGATCCATTCCATGTTTTTTATTTATACAATGTTTACATTCTAATTCAGATATGAAAGTAGTACGTGTTTATTATTGAAGCCATTCTTTAATCCCTCTCCCTCCCCAGAGTACACCAAAAATGGGAGTCATTACTCTCTTGTTAGCCTTGTATTTATACTCCTGAAAAGCATTAAGATTAACAAAAACTCAGTGACCAAGGTCAGTTCCCATAGAAAACAAGCTTTAGGGAAAAATGATAACGAAAGGACTAGATATATCAGAAAATAGTATTCCTTGTTATCTCTTATTTAAAAAAGGCGGGACTTCCCTGGTGGTCCAGTGGTTAAGACTTCACCTTCCAATGCAGGGGGTGCGAGTTTGATCCCTGATCAGGGATCCCACATGCTTCTCGGCCAGAAAACCAAAACATAACACAGAATCAATATTGTAACAAATTCAATAAAGACTTTAAAAAATGGTCCACATCAAAAAAAAAAATCTTAAAAAAAATGTTATATAACCTCACAGGACCTCAATTAAAAAAAAAAACAAAGGCAACTTTAATATCGGTTTTACATTTTAAAAATCAAGAACTAGTTGAAGGAGCAAGATGTGCTGACTTATTCTCTAAAACGCCTTACAACATCATATGGTCAATATCAGTATCTTTAAAGCATTTTTTTCTCTTCCAGTGTCATATCTTTCCATAGTCTTTTCTATGTGTATTACTTTCTGAATGTTTAAAGATAACTAATAATAAAGAACAAAACAAATGCTTGTTTTTTATGTAAAAGTTTGTGAAAACAATTTCAAAATATGAAAAGGACAAAATAAAGGCCCAAAACACAAACAAATAAATAAATGGATGCTGTCACGCAGACACACACGCATACGTTTGTGTATATGTATGTACCAACTGCTCATCTGTGTAACAGAACATGTGGGCAAATTGTTTGGTATAAAGTGTGTGTAAGATGATACCGACACTCAAGTTCTTCATATTTGGAATACATTTGGATCTTGGTGAATCCATTTAGTTTCATATTCTCTCAAGCAAGAAATACTGATATTTGGTTTCCAGTACTGATTATCTTAAATTATTCTTGTTTTGGAATTTTTGATACTTTAAAGATTCAGACTTGATCCCTTATTTTTGAGATATGATTAATTGGAATCTGGCCGATTGTTAAATGTTTTTTTTTTTAATGACTTCAAATTTTGTTTAAATGTTGAAAAGCAATCCTACAAACTCCTCATGAGTTAGAAGCATATGGTTTAATAATATTAGGCCCCAGAAGCGTGGAATATATTCTGGTCAAGTTATCTGTCTAAACTCACAAAAACTATTTAAGACATTAATTCTGTTTTTTAAACTTTTCTGATTTAATAGTTCTCTAAGTTAATTTGTTAAGCCTCCCCAGCATGTAAGTAGTATTTAGAAGCTAGTCTCCCTTTACAGTGTCTTACATGCCATACAGTTCCTAGCTATATTGCCCTGACAACATCACACGTACACCCTACGATCTGCCTAGCATCTAATCAGCATGGGATTTATACTCTATAGTATTTCAGTTACAATATTGAGTCTGAGTCTTACGATCCATCCTGAGAGGATGTCTCGAAAACCTTATCCTCCTTTAGCTATTTCTGTTGCAGATGGGAGCCAAATTCTTTAACACAGCTTCAATATACAGGTCTTTTGTTCTTTGTTGTCCATGGTGTAGAAGGAATTGAACAAAGAATTTCTATTCCTGCTTATCAAGGTGTTTTCCTAGTGTGTAAATGGGACTTTTTTTTTTACATCAGGTTGTAACAGCAATCATAGAATTTAAGCTGGAAAACAGCCTCAGAAATTATTGAGTTCTGTCTTCTTGTTTGACAGTGGAGGGCACTGAGACTCTCCTTGTGTTGTTTGTGTCTGTGCGAATGGTGCCTGGCACAGATCTCAGAGCTCAGGAAATGCTTTACTCAGAGAATGAAATGGCACCAGTTAAGTGACTTGCTCAACATCCCACAACTAAATAGTGGCAGATCTGGGGTCTAGAAGCCAGACTCCTGGTTCTTTGTCTTGTGCTTTCCTCCCCAGTTTGGTGTCTTCTCATTTCAGTAGGTTTATCTTTACTTAAGTTGGAAGTGGCTCCTAAGGTTTAAGTTTCTGTCTGCCATCCTATTTGTCAAGTACTTAAAGAAAATAGTTGGAATATGTGCTTTCTTTTCCTGTAGAAGACCTACACTGAATCTTTTTATGATACAGTTAATATAATGTGATATGACAAAATACACAATTAGTCACCTTCTATTTTTACAATTTCAAACTTTGTGTGTACTTGATTATCTGAAAATAGGACACAGCTTTAAACTTTCACTGTTTTAGTGTTTTAATGCTTTTACTTATTGAAAATATCATTCTTTTTTACACTTTTCTTTCCTCATCTGAAATCCACTCCATCCCTCCTAGTAAAATGTATAAGAAATTGGACTTCCTGCTGTGTGTGATTTCTACATGAATAACTGTCAATATTTATGTTGCAGTTCTCAGAAGCAGAGTTTAGAGCTTACCAGTGATCTCAGCATCCTGCAGATGACTAGGAAAGAGCTTGAGAATCAAGTGGGATCCTTGAAAGAACAGCATCTTCGGGATTCAGCTGATTTAAAAACTCTTCTCAGTAAGGCTGAAAACCAAGCAAAGGATGTACAGAAAGAGGTAAAGCGAAAAGACATTATGAGCCCAATTATGGTTGGACTTAAAGCCAAAAGCAAATCAGATATTCATGCTAGTTAGAACTAAAGGGAAGCATTACCTGTCACAGAGTTGATACTGGGAGCATCTCTGGTGATTTCTAGCTGTGTATCATGATCCATATGTAGAGAATTCATCAGTAAGGTTTGGTCTCAAAAATATAAATATACAAAATTACGTTAAAAGTTTTTCTCTACCAGTTAGTTGATCTATATGAGAAGTCCTTTGTACCAGATTACTTAATTCACTGTTTATCTTTCAAAGACAGTATCATATTTAATTTAGAATACTTTTGGAAAGCTAACTGGGGCCACACCATAATGCTGTCTAAACCCCTCAGATGACACTGGCCTGAAAAGTTGCTGATGAGAAAACTCAGCTCATACCCAGCCAGCCAAACATGTTCTGTGACCGTTTTTTTGGCGGCTTTAAAAAAAAAAACCATGTTTAAAATGGTGAGGGTTGATGTTGGAGCAGAGACCCCACCCAGGCTTTTCCTGAGCAGAGAGAGCCTTGAAGTTGAGAGTGGGGCAATAAGAGCTGCAATCAGTCCTACTGGCCTTATACTATTCCCTGCATTGACTTCTGGCCAGCTTAGGGGATGGAGAAGGCTGATGCATTTTCATCTACCCGGCAGGGCTCACCCCAGTTGTAGACCCTCTTAAATGAAGGATTTGTTTTAAACAGAAGGAAGTTGAAGACAACTCTTTGTCTTAAATAACAAATTTTCCCAAAGTTGTTTTTAGAAGATCTGTTTAATCAATGTAGTTTTCCTTTGCACTTTTCTTTCCCTGTAGTATCCTGAACTTGGAAATGATTGTTGTTCTTCTGTCTTCATGTTTGTTCCTAAAGAAAAAAACTGTAACAGTTTTTATTCACATGTGGCCATATTGATTTTGTAATATGTTCATTTTTTATCTTCTTGCTAAGGATATGTATTTTGGGAGAAATCTCATTTTATTTGGTTGGAACACAAATTTTGTGCCAAAGTAAATATACTAGTATTTAATACTGTAAGCACTTTGTGTCCTTCCAGTCCACATGCCATAATTCTTTCAAAATCTGGGAAGAATGCTGTGGTTGGAAGATAATTCTGTTGTATGTTACTCTGAATGCGTTAGCCATTTTGTTGCATTATTTGTTTGCCTGTTTTTGGTCACTGAGCAATCAGTGCGAAATGCTTTAACTGTTACCACAAATGGCAGTGGCATGTTGTCACAGCATCTAAATTGTTGGTAGCCTTTGGATTGCATTAAATGCAGCACATTTAAAAATATGTCTGATCTTGTCAGTATGTTTCTTTTCTATTTTCTTGTTCAATGTTTTCATTGTGAAATGAAGTGTAGTCACCATACCATGCTCCTTTATGATGTGAAATTGCTTTTCTTTCCGTTTGTCCTGATGTCAACTATTGGATACTAGTCTGTAACTAAAACCTTCTTTAATGAGATTCTTATATCTGTGTAATCCACTGCAAATGAATTACTACCTTTTATTAATGCACATATATTCCCTTTCAACATTTCCCCTTTTTCTCCTTTCTCTCATAGAATCATAATGTGCACAATATAATGATTATGTATCTTCAGCACTGTCACAGGTTAAAATATTACAAACTAAGCAAGCCCAGATATGATTATTTTTGTGAAGAAGAATCAAAGGTGCTGGTAATATTGTGTGGTATTTCCCTCTTAATCAGAACTGAGTGCATTTCTCATCTCTGAGATAGAAAGCAAGATGGAGCAAAATGATATCCAAGGGAGGTGTGACACTAAGGCTACAGAAGGTGACCTTTGTTCTGACAATTAGATTTTATATATGTGGCAGCTTTTGTTTGAACATTTAAAAAAGAAAAAGTACCTGAGAAAAGTAAAATTTAATCCTCAGTGTTAAGAGAAAAATAATGGTATACCATCTTTATATTTGACTTAAGAAAGCATCTATATATTTTGATTTAGTAGGAATATCTGTAATTTAAGAATTCATAAAACATTGAGCACACAAGTCCACCCTGCAAAGACTGACTCAGGAAAGTTGTTTGGCTTCACCATCTTGCCCTGGGGCCAGAGTCCTTCCCACCCACTCACAAGCTGAAGGTAAACAGCAGGATCCTCAGGACTAAGCTGCCTTCCTGTCATTCTCCACAACTCCTGGAACAGAGAAACGATTAAGTGCTTTGGTATAAAGGGCAGGCTGGATGTAAGAATGGTGGAAAAGGAAAATAAGGGAAAATTTTGGTCAGCAAATCACATTTCACTTATTCTTTATTAGTTACTGTTAAGAATCATATCATTGAGAATTGATTGTGTTCTAAGAGACTTAGTGCAGAGACTAGTCTAGGTACACTGAGTTTGCTTTGGCAACCTGCCAGTAACCTTTTGCCTCTGGAAGGAAGTCCACAGACCCCACAAAAAAAGCTGTCATGAAGTCCATGAATCTTACTCCTTAGTTCCTTCTCTGGCATACTACCCAGACTTGTTCTGGGAACGTTGTTAGGTAACAGAGAGTTCCTTTCATATTTTACCTCCCTCTCTGTACCCGTGTCTTTCTTCCCACTTTATGGTGAACTCGCTGCTGACCCTAACCCCCTGCCTCCACCACTTCTGATTAATGTTTTTATACATTTGCATCTGTAATATTTATCTTTGGAGTGCATAATGATGAGCTCCTGATTAATCACTCCAAGGTGTTTGGATTATTCAGAAGCACCATATAAATGTGTCCTTTATTGAGAAATTTCTAGGATACAGGCGGAAAGGAACTATAGACTTTCCAGCCTCGTGGGCTGTGTTTAGGGAAGAGGAGGAATCTTTCTGGTATGCCAGACCTGTGGTATATTTATTTTATAATCAGCCCTTGTCTGTCTTTCTTCCTTCTAAAACCTTCAGAAATGGCAAAGTGGGGCAGTGGAGGCCAGACAAAGGCACAGCCAGCAGCAGAACAGTCTTTGCTCTTTGACTGAGAGCCCAGCTTGCATGTAAGATGCAATATCTAGAAGTGAAACCAGTCTAGCATTCCTGCCTTCTGGGACATTTAAAGTTGGGGCAAACCATACCATGTTTTGCATTAATCTGACCTATGTTCAAGGGCTAGGTAGTGTGTCTGAAAGTCATATTATATATAGTGAACTGTTTTCCAGAGCAGGAAGTGGCATGTTTCACTATGGAAAAATATCAGAAACAGATTTTTAAAAATTATTTGTAATTGATGCTTATAAGTCTTAAATAGAGAGATAGAAATGTCCCAATCATAGTGATTGGTGCCTTAGATATATTTCTTTGCTTCATTTGCCTAGAAATTCCTTATCCAGAACACTTTAATACCCAATGACGCTGGGTAAAGGGAGGCCTAATGAGAGTTAATACTTTTTACTTCAAGACTAAAATAGCTTGGCTGACATTACTTACGAGGATATAAACTCAGACTTCCTAACCTTGTCATTTAATTAGGCTATGGAGTTTTTCTTCACGTGCTTTTCTTTTGCTCAGTTTGGAATTTTACTTTTCTCCTCTAATTCTCTTAGTGGAAAAAGTGACCCCTTATATTAGAAACAGATGACACAGTGGTGACTTCTCAACTTTTTTTAACACCAGGGCCACAAAATTCTTACATAGAATCAAGTAAACATTAAAGGCTTCTTATTATTAGTGCAAGTGATTCTTATTCTCCTTATAACAAAAAGACTTGACTGTGGTGTTGCAGGTGACTAAACAGGGTCTGGTATATAAGCCTGACTAGACGCATAACTTCATACCCATTTTAAGTTGAGTCTGCACACTCTTTTTTCTTTGCCTTTAGTATGAAAAGACACAGACTGTACTCTCAGAACTGAAGTTGAAGTTTGAAATGACTGAGCAGGAAAAACAATCAATCACAGATGAGCTCAAACAATGTAAAGACAACCTGAAGCTGCTCCGAGAGAAAGGAAATAATGTAAGTCTTTGCAAACTTGGCTTAGCTTTGATTGAGAGGCAGGTGAGAGCCCTGAAACTGATTCTTCAGAGGACTTTATTACTGATTTGAGAAACTAAGACCTGTAGTACACGTGAACTAAGCTTTTCATTATGAAATTCCATGATGGAATCATTGGGCTGTCAGATTTTTGAGTAAGAATTTGCCCCTTTAACCTGTACACCTAGAAGAGCCTAAGGACTACCTGGAGGAAGAGCCTTGTCTGCAAAAAGATAATTTACCTAAGAACTGTCAGCTTTTCCCAAATGAATCTGAAGTTCTGTCACTAAGCCTTCATCTGGCTCTTGTTTTTCCCCCTCTGGGAAACAAAGCACTATACCACCAGGGACCCACTGAAGAAAGAGTGATACGTGACGATTCCTTAGCATTTGGCTGTATCAAAAAATGGAGACTTGATGGTTTTCATTTTGTACTAATAATGTTCTCACTAAGGCACATTTCTAAAAAGCTTAGTGTCTTCTGGGCCTCCTATAAATATTAGGAAGTATTTGGTCAGTTTCTCTAGGGGGGTGTGTGTGTGAAATTGGAACATTTTGGTATAAATTGAGTTTAATAATATTAATTTGTATTTTATTTGCTAGAGAGGCAGATGGTCTTTTAAAAGATGTTATACTAAATAAATGTTGTGTTATACGTTTTAATGATCATTGCCTTTGTGGGCCCTAATTGATGGATGTTCAGTGTGGTTGATTGTGCTCTGACTTATTCCAAACCCCTGTCATGGCTTGGACACTGCAGTGGGCATGAGCCGCATACTTCCTATGGAGAAAGGCACTCTGCTTAACTTGCAGCACAAGTACAAAAGAGTAATGTTGCATGGCCATCCAGTTACACAGTCACACTCAGAATGCTTATGAGTTGTGTCCAACTGTTCTTTGCTAAAGAAAGTCCTAGTTTGTTTGTTTTTTTTTTAATAAAGACTTGTTGCTTAGGTAGAAGCCTTTCAGAAATTTATGAATTGGGTATGGAGGCTTTATGATAAGCAAAAATGGATTGCATTTATTTCAAAAATGTCAATTACAGAACTCTTCTGAAATCAGATCATAATGGTTTGGTTACTTCTCTCTTTTGTGTTAATTCATATCTCTCTGATGATGGAATTTCAGTCTACCTTCTACTAAATTAACCTATGAAGACATCTAGGATAATCAGAATGGATCCCTCTATATGATTTAGAGCCTATTTGAAAGTAACGTTGCTATTATTATTTATAGTTATACAAATAATTTACTTTAAGGGTAGATTTCCTATTTTTATGACATTAGACTTATGGTAATGACATATTACTCTGTAATAACACTCATTGTAGTAATTCCCTTCCAATTTAAAAAAATTACTGGGAATTCCCTGACAGTCCAGTGGTTAGGATTCCACACTTCCACTGCAGGGGGCACAGGTTCGATCCCTGGCTGGGGAAGTAATATCCCACATGCTACGTGGTGCAGCCAAAAATATAATAATAATAAAATTAAATTAAAAATTACTTGTATTCTTGTAACATCACTGAAAGCCCTGAGATTCAGCTGCCTGTCTTTATATACTAAATGTTTCTCATATGTTGTGTCAGATCTCTTGCTTGATTTAGAAAAATAAATGCCATGCATCACAGGGCATTTATTTTTAAGCTTGAAAGCAATACTATCTCAAGCAAAAGAGTTTTGGTTTAAAAAAAAAAAAAGTTTTTGATAGAGGGATAAAATAAACCTTAGCCATTTCCAAAGGAGTACATTGTCAAATAATGGTTTCTGAGTATGGAACAAAAATAATGTACTGTCAAGCAGAGCATCAGCTGGTGAGGTATTTTCATTGCTCTGTCTTAACGCGCTACATTTCATTAGGGAGTTGGGGACACCCACATTGCCTCCAGCTGTTCCTTTTAAACTGGTAGTTTGCCAACTTACATACCACAGTCCATCATTCTGGATTGTATTAGATGTCTTTAAAATGTCTTTCTACCCTCCCTCCCACCCCCCTGGGTTCTAAATCATCTTATATGATTTTTTTATAGCATAAAATGATTTTAATATCCCTTCCCTTCTTTAGCCTTCCATATTACAACCCGTCCCAGCCGTATTCATCGGCCTATTCCTGGCTTTCCTGTTTTGGTGTTTCGGTCCATTGTGGTAGAGAAAGGTACAAGCACTACTGTTGAGTCCTTGTCTGTTTGTTCCCGTCACCTGTTTGTGCCATATTTGTAATATAGTGCATGGCAAAACCACACAGGTATTTTGTTACCTGAAGCAAACCCTTCATTTAGTATGCTATGTATTGTGTCATACAAATGAACTGAATGATCAACTAATCATATAACATATTGTCTTGTTTCTTTTGTAGTAAAGCTAACTATGAATTAATTCCAACCTAACCAGATGTTAATATGCTGCCTTTAACTGAGTCTTTGTCTCTAGCAAACCGGAGTAAACTGTGAATTGCTGCAGCTTAGTACCCCCTTCCCAATTCTATGTTTAATCAGCTCTGAATGAGAAATGAAGAGTTTGCCTCTTTGAAGTTTTCAGCAAGCTTTCTTCCCCCTCCTCCCTTCCCTCTTCTTTTCCATGGTGTAGAGTTTCGTTGTTTCAACCCTTTGCCTATATTACACTGTGGCTAAGAAGATGAAAAAGGATGAGAGTGGCATAATGGACCATTGGCTCACAATCTCAACCTCAGTATGCATTTACTTGTGAGAGTATCAGCCTGTCCCATGTCTTTCTGAGCCCTGATCTACAACATCACAATATTTCTTTAAAAGCTAGCTTTCTCAATACAACTCAGAACACTAGTGAAAATAAAGTTTTCAAACAAAACAAATTGATATTGTAAAGCCCTCTGATAGTTAACAGAGAACAGCCCATCCATGCTCACCTCCAACAAGCATACTGGTTAGTAGAGCATATGAGATGATCACGTGGCATTATTACCCTGGACATGGTCTTTACCAAAAGCATCAGATAAGCAGGGTCCCTAACATCACTTTGCCATCTTGAACCCCTTCTGATTTTGTCTTCTGTGGTTTAAGATTAGAGGATCAAAGCTTAGACCATTTTCTTTCTATCACCTTACCCACCAGCCCCTTATATAAAACCATACCAACATGTGAGTCTGGTTTTTATCAAGAAATAAACATTTTAGGCAGAAACATACTCCAGGCATTTATGGACATCAGTTAGCTGTCATATGTGGATACCCGAGTAAATAAAACAGGCTGAGCTCAAAGAGTTTCTTAGAGTACTCACTATTAGGCTTCAAAGAAAACTGAAAACTGCCCAAGAGTTTCCTGCAATGTATTCGGCTTCCACACAATGGTCCTCTAAAACAGCTCCTGCTATTATGGCTCTCCTCACACCTGCACTCCCTCACCTTTTTTTCTTTTTTTAAAAATGTATTCTTATGCAAAGATAAGGTTTTTCTAATATTCTGTCAAGTATTCAGGACTCTCTGGAACCAAGGGGTTAATAGGTATGAAAAAAGAAGGGAGAATGTGATTTTGACTCTTGGTTTCTTTCCACACAGAAACCCTGGCCCTGGATGCCCATGTTGGCTGCCCTGGTTGCGGTGACAGCCATCGTGCTGTACGTGCCAGGTCTGGCCAGAGCTTCTCCATGAGAGCGTTTCTTGAGTCCGTACACCGTCCTCCCTCTAGAAGCTGGCACCACACTCATGCTGGGGACAAACCAGAACCATTTTCTTCCTTTTTACCTCTTAAAACAGCAGAAGTGCAAGAATACAGCTGTAGGGTCATTGCTTTAAATTATATAAAATGTATCTGTCTATAAAGAGGATATAAAATTGTGACTTTATTCTACTGTAAGCAATAATTTGCTTGCAATTTTTCATGTAATTTTTAAATTAGTATGTTGAAATTCTGAATATTATGGTGGCCTAAAGTAGGCTTCTTGGTACACCAAATTATTTATAACATTAAATTTATGGGTATTTTACTCTGAATTCTAATGGCCAGATAACTCATTTTTTTTGATTCGATAACTACCCAAACCAAACAACTGATACATACATGGGAAGAGAGGCCCTGTGTGCTCAGTGCCTATCAGTTTGAATATATACACATATATATATATATTTTTTACATATTTACGCCATTTTTACTTGTTATAAAACCACTGAGCTATTGGGAACAAGACTTAGAGACAACTATTTGCGTGGATTTTTTTTTTTTTTTAAGGAGAAATACACTTGGAAAATACTCTGTTCTAGTGATAATTTGGGGAATATATGCACGTTTGTTCAGCCTTAATGTGACTTGATGATGTGGAGGACATCAACTTTGAAAAACTTTCCATGAGAGTGTGTATTTTCTTGAGCAAACTGAAGTATTTCTGGGAGCAAAAACATAGTAATTATACAGTTTCAGTGCAGTAAACCAAACTGTTGAGTCAATTGGAATGTAATTTATTAAACCTCATGTATTTAAAGAGATATTTTCTTTAAAAGCCAAGTTACTTTCTCATATACAGCATTTTAGGAAGCATGACTTTTTTTTTCCTATCATCTCTTCCTCCAAGCATGTTTAATTGAAGAAAGAATTAATATCTCTTTAGATAAGCTTTTACTGACTTAATTTGGTTAATGATATTTCAAAGCTAATTCATGTTCGAGGTGAGCTGTTGTTACCTACCAACAGATTTCCTGGTTGGGGAGGCAAATGGTCATTTTCTTTTTATTGTTGTTAATTGGGACGTTCTGTTAATGAGAAGCACTATTCCCAAGATTAATAGTGTTCCATGCACAGTAAAGCACCTAAACACTGCTTGATGTTACAAATTTAAAACACGGAAGTGAAGGTTTAGCTATGGTTTTTGTGCGGCACCACAGTTATGTCAATGAAGTTTATATAGGTCATAGAATATCCTGAAGTATCACATAGTTAAATTTTTCAGTCAGTGAAAACTGAGAGGGAATGTCAGTGAATTGGCTTGAATGTTCTGTGGCAATCCACAGGCCTAGCCGAATATTGAAATAGAAGTTTAGGATATAATTTGCCTTGTAATGTTTGGCAGTCATTGTTTATACTTTAAAGGTTATATTTTAAGCCATTTGGGGTTTGCTGTTGGGAGGATCACTAGATTTATGGAGGAATTAGTCACAAATGACTTGTAGAAAATACTGTCATATAGTTCATTTCATCATTTTCTGTTGCAGGAAGCCACTCCACCACAGAATGCTAATATGCCAGTGGTACCCAGTACCTCCTGTATATAGGTTATTGCAAATATTGTTCTGAAATGCTTAACTTCAGAATTACATTTTTTAAAGTAAATAATTGTTTTAAATCTATTTTGTAAAGATATAAAGTACAATAGAATTTCTGGAGTACAGATTAAACTATTTGCACTAACACACGTGATGTGCATGATTTAATAAAATAACTTTACTCTCCCTATGCATTTTTGAGTTGGATATCATTGAAATTCTTCGTACTGACTCTACTATTTTATTGTTAATAGTCTTTTCATGAAATGACTCTTTATGCAACATAATGTACGTTGGGTGTTCTTCAGGGTTTAAAAGAAAACACTGAGCTGTTTCCTCCAGGTTTTATTAGCCTTTTATTTAACTTACTGCTCTAATTTTTTTCCCTTTTACTATGGTTATTGTTAAAACGTGACTCACTTGCCAGACAAGTCTCTTTAAATGTAAAGTCTAGCATCAATATTTACTTTATTCAAATTGAATAAATGGGTTTTTGTAGTGAACTGCCAGTTTTTCTTAAGAATATAAACGAGCCTATTCATAAGCAGTACCCCCAGTTTTGTTCAGTTTACTTTCAGGTTAAATAAAGAGTAGGGGGCTTCCCTGGTGGCGCAGTGGTTGAGAGTCCGCCTGCCAATGCAGGGGACATGGGTTTGTGCCCCAGTCCGGGAAGATCCCACATGCCGATGAGCCATGGCCACTGAGCCTGCGCGTCCAGAGCCCGTGCTCCGCAACGGGAGAGGCCACAGCAGTGAGAGGCCCGCGTACCGCAAAAAAAAACAAAAAAAGAATTGAACAAACCCTATAACACATTTAAAAATTATATTAAGGTGCTACGTGGCTGGGTCAGAAAATGAAAAGAACGTGGTGTTTAAAGCTAAAACATCCGTATTGGCATACTGGCTCTGCCTTAGGCAAATCATTTGTCTTTGAGTCTCTACTTCCTCATCTATAAAATGGAGAGAATAATATCTCTATTTTTAGTGGTAGTATGAAAATTTTAAAAATAATGTATGTGAAGTGTCAAGTGGTCAATAAATACTGCAAATATTTAAGTTTTAGGTGAACCAGTACAGCTATTTAAAGTGAATTGATTGACTCAACTGTTGAGACTTTCTGTGTGAATGAGATAGAACTGCAGTGGAATGACTCCTAAGAAAGCATCCAGCTCTGTTCATCCCTTTTATAGTTGTGTCTTTAGGAAGTAATATGCTTAGTTTGAAAATGAGCCAATTGCTTACAACAGTTTGGAATTCCTGTTGTGACTGCCTTCAAGAGCAATTCCGAGTCACATATGAAAACCAGTCACACTGCTGCATAATCAGAGGCTTTCAACTAAAAATAGTATTGCCTAGCTTGATCTCACTTCAATCACCAGACTTGACCCCCAGTGACTTTTGGCTGCTTCCAGTGATTACATCTACTACCAAAAGGATGGAAATCTGTTACCAAAGAGGAAAAAACTGCATACAAGTCAACTGTGTTAAAACTGTACAGCCTTCCTCCCAAAAAATTCACGTCTGAAAGTTTATTCTGAGGGCATAATTGTGTGTTCAAAATTTTAATTACCAGGACATTTAGTGTAGCATTTTTCTGTAATAGTGTTGGGTAAACAACCTAACTATCCAGCAGTGGGTCATCGGTTAAATAAATTAATATTGCCACGCTACAGATTGCTGTGCTTGCAGAGTATGTGGGGATATATTCATACTATATTAAGAAAGAGGTTACCAGTGTAGAATAACCTTGGTTTTATAAAGAAAAAAATGTAGACATACAGGATATGTTTATAGCAGGAGGACTCAGAACGATTTTTTATCCAGGCTACACTAGTGCTTCTATCTGTATGATTGAGGGTCAATTCTGTTCCCTTTTTATGATTTCTGATTTATTTTTAGTGGTAAATATATGTTGCTTTTGTAAATTAAAAAGCTATTTGGTTTTGCTTTAAATTAGAAACAAGCAGAATTCTAAGTTGCTTTTCGTAATTGAATGAGTACCTTGTCGAAGTACCTACGTTTAAAGGAGTTAATGTTCATTTGCACTTATGAATTCTGGTGTGTTCATTTAAACATCAGTCTTACAATTTTAAACATGCTTTGTACATACATACGTAGAATCAGAATACTGGAAGAGGTCTTAGCAATTCGTTCTCACCGATTTGCCTATCAGGGAGAAAACCCAGAGAATTTTTGACTCATGGTCAGAATTACAGTAAGTTATAAAGTTGAGGATGAGGATGATTATTTTTTTGCTACTCCATGTTGTGTCTCCAGGCTTTGATGGCTTTACATCCATTCATTTAACAGATACTTTTTGAGTGTCTGATGTGAGACATTGTGCCAGGTTCTGGCAATATTCAGTTCCTGCTGTCATAGAGGTTTTGGTGTAGAGGAGAAATACAGGCAAGGAAGCGGGCCAGTCACAGTACAGGATACTAGAGGAAGACATAGCAACCTGTGGAACCATAGAAAAGGAGTGCATTTCCTCTCACCTTCAACCATCCAACCCAGAGACATCTGGCTGCAGAGCCAAAGGTGAGTTTTCCTTCTAAGTAGTCTGGGGAACAGGACTGGTTTCTCTAGAAGTACCTGAATTTACAAACCACTAACATCTGAGATTGATTTTCCTAGAATTGGAAAACATTTTTAAAGTTTTATGTACTGTCCTGGAGTTTTGCCCTGTAAAATGGTTTGAACTGCACCTTGCAACTAGTGAAGGATTTATATAGAGATATAATTTTCAGGTGTACAGCATTATAATTCAACATCTATATACACTACAAAGTGATCGCCACCACAAGTCTAGTTACCATCCATCACCATACATTTAACCCCCTTCACCCATTTTGCCCATCCACCAACAGCCTTACCCTCTGGTAACAACTGATCTATTCTCTGTATCTATAAGTTTGTTTTTGTTTTATTTTGTTTGTTCATTTGTTTTATTCTTTTAGATTCCACATATGAGTGATATCATACTTTGTCTGACTTATTTCACTTTAGCATAATACCTTAAAGGTCCATCCATGTTGTTGTAAGTGCTGCTCCACATTGTAGCATTTTTTTGTTACGGCTGAGTATTATTCCATTGCGTATATACACAATATCTTCTTTGTCCATTCATCCATCAGTGGTCGCTTAGGTTGTTTTCAGATCTTGGCTGTTGTAAACAGTGTTGCAGTGAACATAAGGGTGCATATGTCTTTTTGAATTAGTGTTTGTTTTTTTTTTTTTTTTTTGCGGTTCGCGGGCCTCTCACTGCTGTGGCCTCTCCCGTTGCGGAGCACAGGCTCCGGACGCGCAGGCTCAGCGGCCATGGCTCACGGGCCCAGCCGCTCCGCGGCATGTGGGATCTTCCCGGACCGGGGCACGAACCCGTGTCCCCTGCATCGGCAGGCGGACTCTCAACCACTGTGCCACCAGGGAAGCCCTAGTCTTAATTTTTTGAAGACACTCCATTACGGTTTTCATAGTGGCTGTACCAATTTACAGTTCTACCAACAGTGTACAAGGGGTCCCTTTTACCCGCATCCTCTCCAGCATTTGTTATTTCTTCTTTTCAATAATAGCCATTCTAACAGGTGTGAAGTATCTCGTGGTTTTGATTTGCATTTCCCTAATTAGTAATGTTGAATATCTTTTCATGTTCCTGTTGATCATCTGTGTATCTTCTTTGGAAAAATTTCTGTTCAGATTCTCTGCCCATTTTTTAATCGGGTTATATGGGGGTTTTTTTGTTGTTTTTGTGGAGGATTTCTTTTCTTACACAGGGGAAAGTGTCTTAGACCAGGGCGTGGATTGGATGGAGCCAATAACTCCTGGCACATGAAGGCAAGTGTTCGCCATATCTTGTTGCGTGTGTTTACAGTGCTGCTCATTCAGCAGATTAAGCAGCTATATATTTCTTCCTAAAGATTTCAACCCAGAGCTTATATGATTTGTTACCCTGTTTTACAAGGACACTGAGATAAAGCCTATGAAAAAGTGAAAAAGACAAGAGCATTGAGAATAAAAGCAAAAGGGACTGGGGGGGTGGGTGGTTGATGGAGGAGTAAAGGAACGTTTTCTGGTTATGCTCCCACCTGTCCACAGTTGCTGTTCACTTCATCTTTTCATTTTGACCTCTTGAATTGGCCAGAGTACATCTAGGTGGCCCGATTTCATTTAGCAGAGATTCAAACTCCTATGAAATTACATCCTAGAGGGTTTTTTTATCCTAAATTTTTATTTATTTGTCTGATCTTGTTCCACGTAGAATTTGAAGCAGGCATGTGTGTTTGGACAGCATTTTTTTCCCTCTTAAATGGCAGGGATCCATTCCTGCTGGGCTGAGAACGCTTCCTCATGGCAGGCTGTTTAAGCAGATGAAAGAACACCAATAAGGAAGGAGCACCAAAGGCACTTGAAAAACCTCAACCATTTCCACTTCTGGAATCACAGGTTTCCACTGTAAATTACTTCGCTGTTCGTAAATCTTTTCATAGTTACGCCATTCTGGTTTTGGTTGAAAACTTGTTCTGAGATAATTAGCCTATGCTTATTTAACCTTCCCCCATACCCTCCACCCCATATACTCCATAACTAACTTTCAGAGAGTTAATGTGTTTTGGATACTTTTTAAAACTTTTTTTTTTTTTTTTTTTTGCGGTACGCGGGCCTCTCGCCGTTGTGGCCTCTCCCCCTGCGGAGCACAAGCTCCGGACGCGCAGGCTCAGCGGCCATGGCTCATGGGTCCAGCCACTCCGCGGCATGTGGGATCCTCCCGGACCGGGGCACGAACCGGTGTCCCCTGCATCAGCAGTCAGACTCTCAACCACTGCGCCACCGGGGAAGCCCTGTTTTGGATATTTTTAACCAGATTTTTATTTTCCTCAGTGTATATAGAGCTAATCACATTTTCTTCCACAAACGAAATTTGGTAGTTTTAAAGTGGGACATTCTAATCTAGTACTTCATGTATGTAGCTAATAAAATCAGACACACAAAAATCCATGAGAAGAGTTTATTTAGTCATGTAACTTTAGACCAAAAAAAAAAAGCTTTGTATTTTAAATACTTAAGCCAAAAATTAGGTGGTGAATTACATATATGTGCTGTGTCCACATAAAGCCCTTGTTATCAGTGAAGATGAGTACGTACCGTGATAGTACCTGGAGTAAATAGAACCTTTGACCCGCTTAAATCATCTGTCTTTGAATACTTTTTCTGGTCTCATTTTATAGGAAAGATTACTTCATGCCACCCAGCACATGTGGCTCTAAGCTTTCTAATAACCAAACCAAAACTCCTGGTCAGTGTCCATAATATTAATAATAAATTATTTCAAAGTGTGAAAAGTAAATAGGATTTCCCTCAGGGCTTTTAAAAAAAATGCATACTGGGCTTCCCTGGTGGCTTATTCATTGAGAATCCGCCTGCCAATGCAGGGGACATGGGTTCGAGCCCTGGTCTGGGAAGATCCCACACGCTACGGAGCAACTAAGCCCATGCGCCGCAATTGCAGAACGTGCGCTCTAGGGCCCGCAAGACACAACTACTGAAGTCCGCGCGCCTAGAGCCCGTGCGCCACAGGAGGAGAAGCCACCACAATGAGAAGCCCACACACCTCAACGAAGAATATAGACCCCGCTCGCCGCAACTAAAAAGAAAGCGTGTGCGCAGCAACAAAGACCCAACGCAGCCAAAAATAAATTAATTAATTAATTTTTTAAAAAACATGCTGTGTTCCACTCAGTTTTTCTGTGAACCTAAAATTGCCCTAAAGTTTTTTTTTAATGCATTCTATATGATATAGGGAGTTCTGCGTATCTTCTTTTCAAAAGTATTCAAAGTAGATGAAAAAGATTAATATCATTTGTCAAAAGTGGGAAGGGTAGGGCTTCCCTGGTGGTGCAGTGGTTAAGAATCCGCCTGCCAATGCAGGGGACACTGGTTCGAGCCCTGGTCCGGGAAGATCCCACATGCCACGGAACAGCTAAGCCCGTGTGCCACAACTACTGAGCCTGCGCTCAGAGCCCGCGAGCCACACTACTGAAGCCTGAACTCCTAGAGCCCATACTCCACAACAAGAGAAGCCACTGCAATGAGAAACCCACGCACTGCAAGGAAGAGTAGCTCCTGCTCGCCACACCAGAGAAAGGCCCACGCGCAGCATTGAAGACCCAACGCAGCCACAAATTAATTAATTAATTTTTTAAGAGGCACGCGTGGCAGAGTTTAAGACTTGTTCATTTGGGATGACAGGTACATGGGTGTTTCATATGTTGTCTTCCATGCCTTGTATTTGAAGAAAAGAGTTCTGATTAAATAGACCATCTCTATAAGAGTGGCATATTTTACCTATGCAAACTCCACTGTGACCAAAGTGTTGACTCTGGTTGGACAGGTGTCAGTTGAGTAACCAAAAATCACCAGTTGAGTAACCAAAAATCACTATCTTTATTTTGCTTTGTATTGTGCCTTTTTTTAAAATAGATGTTTTAAATTCATTAATACCATATTTTGAAATGCTGTCATTCTTGTGGACTAAGGACCATGTTACAGGCTTTCAGCAGCTGAGCCTCAGGCAGGCTGACAATATTCCTGATAATTGCAGCTTTGGCCGGAGTTGCTGTGAAAGTGAGAAGGAATTCCTAATCAAGCAAGTTCTTTTGTGTCATCAGCTAAGGAGATCACTGAGCCAAGCAAGTTGCTCTTGGCCTCCTAGCCTCCCAGAATTCTCTGCTCCTGGCCTTCCCTAGAGCAGCAGCCTCCTAGTTTTGTGGAGGTATTGGCTAGGGCAGTTCCTATATGGAGCTGGTGACCAGCAGTCTTTTTTTTTTTTTTTAATTTTTGGCTGGGTTGGGTCTTCGTTGCTGCATGCGGGCTTTTTCTCTAGTTGCGGCTAGCTGGGGCTACACGTTGTTGCGGTGCGCAGGTTTCTCATTGCGGTGGCTTCTCTTGTTGCGGGCT
This sequence comes from Aethalodelphis obliquidens, assembly GCF_003676395.1. Lineage (NCBI taxonomy): Eukaryota > Metazoa > Chordata > Mammalia > Artiodactyla > Delphinidae > Aethalodelphis > Aethalodelphis obliquidens. Next base: position 6,598,015 of record NW_020837966.1, read on the forward strand.
CTAGGCACGCGGGCTTCAGTAGTTGTGGCTCGTGGGCTCTAGAGCACAGGCTCGGTAGTTGTGGCACACGGGCTTAGTTGCTCTGTAGCATGTGGGATCGTCCCAGACCAGGGCTCAAACCCCTGTCCCCTGCATTGGCAGGCAGATTCTTTTTTTTTTTTTGCGGTACACGGGCCTCTCGCTGCTGTAGCCTCTCCCGTTGCGGAGCACAGGCTCCAGATGCACAGGCTCAGCGGCCATGGCTCATGGGCCCAGCCGCTCCGCGGCATGTGGGGTCTTCCCGGACCGGGGCGCGAACAGGCGTCCCCTGCATCAGCAGGCGGACTCTCAACCACTGCGCCACCAGGGAAGCCCTAGCAGGCAGATTCTTAACCACTGCGCCACCAGGGAAGCCTGACCAGCAGTCTTAACATAGTCTCTTCTAGTATGTCTGTCCAGTGACAGTGGACCAAACTGGGTGTTCTAGGGACTTCCCTGGTGGCACAGTGGTTAAGACTCCGCACTCCCAATGCAGGGGGCCTGGGTTCGATCCCTGGTCAGGGAACTAGATCCCACATGCATGCCACAACTAAGAGTTTGTATGCCACAACTAATGAGCTGGTGAGCTGCAACTAAGGAGCCCGCCAGCCTCAATTAAGATCCGGCGCAACCAAATAAATAAATAAATAAAATATTAAAAAACAGAACACAACAAAAAATACAAACTGGGTGTTACAGTCTGCAGAGAGGGATTGACTAGAAAGCAGCGGAGGCCACCTGCCGCTTGACTCCAGCTGATTATATGCCATGCAGGACTGTTGTTAACAGCTTCTGAATTTTCAAGAGGAACTGGAAACTGGACTTCATGTTCATTTTCCAGATGGGAGGGGAGAATGCACTGTGTGAAGCAAATGAAACATGTCTGCAGGCTCTTTTTGGCCAGTGTGACTAACTAGCTGGCAAGCTCTGTTCTAATCAAGCCTAGATTTGTAAAGCATCAGAAATGCCTTATGCCAGGGTTGGACTTAGAACAATAAAATGTTCCAGAAATTTGGAACTAGACATAGGGTTGCCAACTTTTTTCTTTTGCCAAGCAATAACATTTTCAATTTTTATTAAAAACGTAACAAGCCACAGCTACTATTTACTTTCACTCTAAAAAATAGAATGCACGTAATAGTAGTGTTCTGCAGTTCCTTATGAAACCCTGGAAGCCAGATTTGTTTTGGAATTGAAAGTTTTTACATTTTGAAAGGTAATGTGGGGATTTCCCTGGTGGCACAGTGGTTAAGACTCTGTGCTCCCAGTGCAGGGGGCCCGGGTTCGATCCCTGGTCAGAGAATTAGATCCCACATGCATGCCACAGCTAAGACCCAGTGCAATAAAATAAATAAAATAATTTTTTTAAAAAGATAATGTGGTACATACAATACTTCATAATATGTAAAATTTCTGCAGTGAACCACATGAACATTCAACTAAGTGGAATAAGTAAAAGCTATAAATAACCATGTGTCAGTTCAGGACAGGATTATCTGCCAGTTGAGTTTTGGTGCCAAACCAAAGACTGGGTTTTCAGAGCTTTTCGGACTCTGGGACCTGTATCAAAAAAGGAACAGTCCGGGCTTCCCTGGTGTCACAGTGCTTGAGAGTGCGCCTGCCGATGCGGGGGACGCGGGTTCGTGCCCCGGTCCGGGAAGATCCCACATGCCACGGAGCGGCTGGGCCCGTGAGCCACGGCCACTGAGCCTGCACGTCCGGAGCCTGTGCTCTGCAGCGGAAGAGGCCACAACAGTGAGAGGCCTGCAAAGGAACAGTCCTTTCAATGGGCTAACTTTATGAAGCCCTCTGCATGCTGCCCTTATTTTTCTCAGGTCCCCCTAGACCACTGAAGACTGCCCTGAGGGTTGGACATTTGGGAGATTCTGCTGTGGGCCGAAACAAATCTTTATACGCTTCCCCACTTTCACTTGGCTCCCTTGTGCAACAGGGAGCACACGACCACATGTGGCAGCATTTCATAACAGAAAGTGTCCCTTGCCATCAGAGTCCTAAGTCCTTGTTTCTCTAACTGCACCCGTCCTAGTTCTGATCTCTTTGCCACCCAGAACTCACCTCCTCCTTTCAGGACTTCTCTTCTGCTAAGGAATGCACCTGCCCAGGCTGGCCTAAGGCCCAGTGAGCTGACTCCCCCAGCTGTCCGTGCCATGTGACAAGGCGGAGTGCAGCAGTGCTTTGTCGGGATTTTCAAAAGTGGCTCCCAGAAGGATCAGCAGTGCAAAGAGTGTGGTAGGATTGGTCAGTTCAAAAGAGCTTCCCCCATGCCTCCTGAGGAAGCATTAAATGTTTGAACCACTGAGTCATACCGATGCCTCTCCTTTCAGAATCAAATGACTTCTCCAGGGAGCAGCTTGAGAAATTTGCAGGGGGCAAGGCTCAGACAGGCCTTGAAGGGCAGGAAAGATTTGAACTTATTGCGGACATTACAGGAAGTCATTGCAGGGGGAAGATAGGAAAGTGGCAGGTGTGTGAGTGGTTTCACACACACTGGAGCTAGGCCTGGAGGAAGAGCCGGGTTTGGGGGGACACCAGGAAGAGGGGATTTAAGGTGGCAGAAATAGTTGAGACAGAGGGAGCTGGGTGTGCAAAGGCTGCCCCATTGCAGGGGAGGATTCACACTTTTGGTTGTGCAGAACTGGCTTCAGCAGAAAGGGAAGTTATCATGAGGCCGCATTCTATGCAGGGAGTTTCTCTCTCCGTCTCCCAGTGTCCTTCAAAAATACCCGAAGCAGCCTCCCTGCCCTCAGCCCCTGGAGGACTTTTTCTGTGACCTTTCTCCTCCCCCAGCACTTTCCACCCCAGGGGTCACCTGTGTGTAGCTTCAACCCCCCATTAAACTGTGAGCTCCTAATGGCAGGGCTGTGCCTCACTCGCCTTTGCCGCCCTCCAGCACCATCACACTCTGCCCTGTGAGTTTTCAGATTTTCTCCATGTTGACCCCGCCTTGACCTCCCTGTGGGGAGGTACCAAGTTTCCCCTTCCGCCTCCTACAGTCCCTTCCAAAGATTCCAATCTCAGGCTCGGGGCATTTACTGCATTTTTATGATCAAAGCTCTTGTCCAAGCAGGATGTTTCCCATACCAGGAAGCTTACGACGGTCCAGTGTGACCAATGGGAAGAGGAGGAATGAGATGATTACAGTTTTCTCCATTTCCTGGGTGAGTTCAGCACAAGAAAAGGAATTAGACCCTTAGTTCAGCTTCTCTAAACACTAAGCTGAATGCGTTAGTTAATTCAGCACACATACCCTTCTTTTTCTTTGTAACTTTTTATTCTGATGTGATTTCAAACTCAGAAACATTGCAAGAATAGCACAAGGAGGGCTTCCCTGGTGGCACAGTGGTTGAGAGTCCGCCTGCCGATGCAGGGGACACGGGTTCGTGCCCCAGTCCGGGAAGATCCCACGTGCCGTGGAGCGGCTGGGCCCGTGAGCCATGGCCGCTGGGCCTGCGCATCCGGAGCCTGTGCTCCGCAACGGGAGAGGCCACAACAGTGAGAGGCCCGCGTACCACAAAAAATAAAAAAATAATAAAGACATAAGAATAGCACAAGGAGCTCAACATTTACCGTTCACCCAGATTCACTGACTGTTTACACTTTGCCCCATTTGCTTTATCACTCTCTGTGTATGTGTACACTAACACACACTTTTTCCCTAAACTGTTGGAGAATGTCAACTCTTCCATTGTGTTCCTTTTCCTTAGTTTGTATTCCCTAAGAACAGGACATGCTCTTAGCTTTTAACTTTTGTACCAGAAGTGCTGGTTTCTTGACCCTACCGCGGTGCTCACTGACTATTGGAGGATTTAGTCACAGAGTTGTCACAGCATCCTTTTCCTCCTGACCAGACCCTGCAGGGACAGAAACCCACACCAAGGTGGGGAACTGGGTTGTCTTCTTGGAAAAGTTGACCTGCTGGTTCTGGGTGAAAAATGCAAGCCTTGTCACAGCTTCAAAGCCAAGCACAACTTGGGGAAGGTGGCATAGATTTAAGTTGGTATCAGACCTTGAAGCAATTTTTACTGTCTGTGTGGTGCCAGAATCGGAAAAGAAGTTGCGCAGTTGCACTTGTAGAGAAATTTCTCTTCCATCTTAGCACTTGCTGCTTCTGGTAATAGTTGCAATCCTCACAGCTGACCTGAAAGTTATCTTTCTGCCACCATCATCTGTGCAGGGGTCCTTAGATCCCTCCTGCTCTTCATCAGGTTCCCAGAGATTCTGGAATTCAGAGGCTCCCAGAAGAGCAGTGGGTAACCTTCCTCTTTAGGGTCCCACAGTTGTGGTCAGGCCTGGTGGACAGATGGACAAGCAGATCAACTTCTTTTTTTCTCTCATTATAAAACTAATACCTGCTTACTGGGGAAAACAAATTTAGAAAAATATGAAGAAGGGATACAGATCAGCTGTAAGCCTACTATAGTTCTGGTGTTTATCTTTTCAGACTCCTGGTGCATCAGGAATGAGTATCGTGTTGCTAGGAACCCACACTCTGGGGTCGTCAGAACTAGATATAGTTCTGGCTCTGCCATTATTACCTGGGTAAGGAAACCAACCTTTGAGGTACAGTTTTCTCATCTATAAAATGGGGTAATAATAGTACTTGGTTAAATAACCTAACGCATGGCAAGGGCTTAGTCCAATGCCTGGCATAAAGCAATTGCGAAGAAATATCAGTTCTAGGCAATGAAAAATGACTCATGGCAGACCACGGTGGTTTGTTCATTTCAACAAATATTTTTTGAGCGCCAATTGCATGCTAGGCATACTGCTAAGCACTAGTAAGTTAACCAAACAAAATCCTTATCTTCATGAAACTTAGATTCTAGTGGAGAGAGAGAAAGAGCAAACTTGTATATGTGATAAAATGTGTCATGATCTGATGAACGATCTGCGGGGAATTCTCTGGTGGTCCTGTGGTTAGGACTCCACACATTGGGGAACTAAGATCCCACAGCCGAGCGGCACAGCCAAAAAAAAAAAGTTGTCAAAGAAGCCCTCTTTGAAAAAGTGGTGTTTGAGCAGAGGTCTGAAGGAAATGAGGGAGCTGCGTGAATATCTAGGGGAAAGAACATAATCTGGCAGACAGAGCAGCTTGTGCAAGAGCCCTGAGGCAGGAGCATGCTTGTCATGTTTGAGTGCAAGTGAGGAGGCAAGTGTGGAAGGGAGGTCAGACAGGTAGTGGGGACCCAAGCCCTATGGGCCACTGAAAGGATTGTAACTATTTCTCTGACTGAGATGAGGACCCCGGGGAGGGTTGAGGAAGAGGAGTGATGTAATCTGGCCCTCATTAGATCTCAGTACTGGTGTGTCACTTTTTTTTTTCACTTTAGTGAAAAGTTGTACACTTTAGTGAAAGCCGGACTCTGTCAACTAGTGACCCCAACCCTGTGGACCCCACCCTCCCTGCAGCATCACTCAATCCATAGCCTGCCTCACATGACGCTCCCCCCTCCACCCAGACACCCCCACACACCCCAGATCTGGGCAGGAGTTACATCCGGAGACCTACCCAGGTGCTTCCAGGCTAGGCCATACCCCCAGCCTTACTGTAAGCCTCTTACTAGCTGGAACAACCAGTGGCCAGCATCGACTGAGGTCTTGCCATGAGCCAGGCCCTTACCTAGGAGGTTGTTCAGCCCTCACAGCCATCCTGCCGGGCAGCCACTCTCAAATGCCCTCACGCAGCTGGCATCACGACCCATTAACCCGCACAAGGTCTTGAAACCAGCAGGCGAGGAAGCCGGGACCCCAGCCCAGCCTGCCCAACTTGCAGGGATGGGGACGGTCATGGACAAAGCAGTGCCACCCAGACAGCAAGCGAGAAGGCTGAAGGAATTGATGCTCCCTCCCCAAGCTCTTGCTCTGTTGAGAAAAGGCCTGAGGAAGCATTTTGCAAGTTTGTGTAAAGCATGACGTAAACATGAGGGCAGTCATGAAGATGATTGTTGTTTGAAATCCCAGGTTCTAGTTTGGCTCCCGAGTTTTCTGATGGCTGCCTCGTCCCAGACGTTGGCAATGTCAGCCCCAAACACCTGAACTCCCCCAAATCTCAGCATATTCCCCAGCTTCTCCTTTGCTTTGCTTGAAACAAAGCAGGTCTTTTATAAGGCGAGGTGGGAGTGTGGGGCAGGGGAGTGTGGTGGCCTTGCTTTGGGGAGCATGCTTTCACCTCCTTCCAGTTCATTGTTTTCATACAAAATTCCAGACGCATGGGGCAGGCAAACAGAAGTCTCATTCATAACCAGCGGGCCCCCAGGCTGCTATGTTCCCTGCCTCCTTCCCCTTGCCTCTCATTTCAGTCTTCTGTTGAAGTTGTGATCCACAGAGGGCCATGCAGGCAGACTCGGCCGAGCAGACTTTGCATGTAGCCTGATGGGAGCAGAAGGCATCATCCCCTTGGAGGCCATGTGACATGGTAGAAAAAGCCCCAGATTTGCTTTTGCCGATGGACTAGAGCGGATTCCAGGCGGGTTCCGCCGATCACTAGAGAAATGACCTTGGACAAGTCACTTTCCCCTCCTCCTTTGAAAAACGTGGTTCTCAGACTCTTTCACAGTCCAGTGTTCCTGACAGCCGCTACCTGTTCATGAACGTTGACGCCGTGTGCCTCCTTCTTCCCCGTTTGGTTAAGTTGGCACAGAGCTGCGCGTGAGGGCTCCTGATGGCTCTGCGAAATCATATCATGGGTTAAAAAGCCTGTCCTTGCGTAAGACACACATTTCTGATTTCCCACCGCTTTCTCTCTTTCCAGACCAGGCCCTGTCCCTCCCTGTTTTAGTCACTTGCAACTGGTAAAACTACAAACTGCACTGCACGTACATTTTTTTAAAAGGCTTAAGTCATGGAGTCCCTCAGCGCCACACCTTCTGGTCGGCACAGGGCACTGCGCTCCAGACAGGGCTGGGCAGCGGGGAGGCGCCAGCCCCATGGGGTGGGGCTTGGGAAGGTGTCTGATCACAAAATCCAAGTATGTAATGTGTTGCCCTCTTTAGGTAAGCATTAATTTGGTTCTGGTGCACTGGAGGAGGTGTGGGTGACTGGTCTGCGGAGATTTGCTGGGCGATTAAAGAGAACAAAAACAGAAACGTGCACTTCCACACAAAGTGGGCTGTCTTCAGGGTGGCGGTGGTCTCTGGGGAATGGAATTTGGGGAACCTTTATTATGTATACTTCTGTGGTCTAAACTTTATACAATGAGCATGTATCAATTTTAGACCAAGTTCCATAAGTCTAAGATGCCATTGCTTGAAAGACACCATTATTTTATATACTACCATGAAGAAAAACCACTACCAAATTACATCACCAATATCTGGGTTTTTGAGATGTTAATATGTGGTGGGGGGGGGGGGGAATGTGCATCTTAGAATTCGTGAAATGCAGTAAGTTTTGTAAATTAAAAGATATTTTCCATTTTTGGGAAAAAAATTACTTAATTGCTTTCACCTCTCACCTCCTTGCTCAGAGTGATTTCCTCAAAAAAGCCAAGGGAATTGCATTTGAGGATGACTTAATTTTTTTTTTTTTTTTAGCATTTATGTGCCAGTTTTACACCAGGCCCTTTGTGAGGTGCTTTCTCGGCCCTGAGTCCATCGAGGCTTCCTGGGAACTGTGGGAAAGGTGATAATTTTCCTAATAAGGAAGCTGATGGTCAGATTCTTATTCCTGATCACACAGTGAGTAAATGAAGGACATGACCTCAAACCCAGCCCGCTGCCCCGCTCGCATCTCACCACCTGCCTCAGCCCTGAAGGTGTCATGAGAAATGAGATGAGCCTTGGTACCAAGCCCCAGGATGAAGGACAAGGCACCCGACTCCCAGGCCCACCCTGTGCACCCTGCTCAGGGTTCAGGGGGAGCTGACTTCTGCTATGCACACTCTTCACTGCCAGCCTCCAGATGACCTCACTGTCCTCAGTGGGCTGTTTGGCCGTCTGCTTCGTGTCACGAAGCCCCAGCCCCCATCACCTCTGGCACGAGGTTACTAGTATTTTCTTTGCCCAGCTCCTCAGATGTGGCCAGGATTAGAAAGGTCCCCTCTCCCCTAGCCCTCCACCTCTCAGCTTTCTGTTGCCAGGCTGCCTCTGCCCTCCAGCTGCTAAAAAAGACCAAGACTGAGAGGGCTGTTTCCCTGCTGCCACCATCTGGGTGGAGTGCCATCCACAGGGGTGCTCGGCCTGGGCGGTCCCCGTGTCCCGGCATCCCGTTGCCTGGGACAGAGGGATGGGCAGTGGGGGCCCGTGGCTTAGCAGACCATGGGCAGAGTGAACTGAAGTAATAGTTCTGTGTCTATGCCATGGCAAAGTGTCATTTTCAGAAAGGTTTGCATACAACTAGGTAGTGACCACATGTCAAAGATTTATTTAAGTCATTAATGTGGGAAACAGCAAAATGACAGGGCTGGTTGAAGAGATTTGAGAAAGCGACTGTATTAGTTTGCTGGGGCCGCCATAGCAAATTCCCACCAGCTGTGTGGTTTAAAACAATAGAAATTTATTCTCTCACAGCTCATGAGGCCAAAAGTCCAAAATCAAGGTTGTTAGCAAGATTGGTTTCTTCTGGAGGCTCTGAGGGAGAATCTCTTCCATGCCTCTCTCCCAGCTGCTGGTAGTTGCTGTCAATCCTTGGGGTTCCTTGGCTTGTAGACACATCACTCCAATATCTGCCTCTGTAATCACATGGCCTCCTCCTGTGTTTATCTGTAGTTTACAAATCTCCCTCTCCTTATAAGGACACCAGTCTTTGGATTTAGAGCCATCCTAATCCAGTATGACCTCATTTTAACTTGATTACAACTGCAGAGAACATATTTCCAAATAAAGTCACATTCATAGGTACCAGATGTTAGGACTTGAACATCTCCTTTTGGGGGACACAGTTCAACTTGTAACAACAAAGTTACCTAACTCATTTTCCATTACTCAGCATCACAGACCGCTGGCTTCTTGGGGCAGTTTGGGGTGCTAGAAAGAGCAGAGGCATGGGTAACTTTGGTGTCAGCTTTGATTGGTCTCAGGTGTTCCTGGATTGAGTGTAGGCCTATTAACAAGCCTCAGGGGAGAGCAAGGCATCTCCTTGGCAGAAGTCAGTACCACAGGGGACATAAGGGGAGCTAACTTCCAGAGGTCAGCTCCCAGCCCCACGCCTCACTGCATGGGGCTCTGAACATTCCTCACCTCTCTGGGCCTCAGTTTTCTCATCTGTGAAATGGGGGTGATAATGGTACCTGCTTCATAAGATAGTATTTAGTACTTATGAAGCTCTGAATAAATGTTCACTATTGTTATTATTAATTCTAGTCACTCGCACTCACAGACTCACAACTTTGCTCCTTTTGGGGTGAGAAAGGCTGTCCTACTGAATATACTGGAAAGTTCCCCTTCCCTCCTAGGCCTGGTCATTGCAGAAAAAAGAAATTTATAGTCTGCCTCCAGTCTCCAGAAAACACAGCAAGTTGCTGATTAGAATGAAGGAGGCCTGTCTGCTTTTCACCTGCCCAGGTGATTTGTAGGCAAAGGCCAGCCCAGCCCCCAGGCTTGCTTCCAAACTTGCCCTGCTTCTGGGACTGAGCTCTTCTCTGGGTGGTTGCTCTGGGTCTAGTTTGGAAGCTGATTTCCCTGGTCACTTTTAAGTTGGTGCAGCGGCAATTTCCTTTTCAGACGCTGGTGAACCACGGTGAGTTTAGCAGGGGGGTTTGGGGCCCAGAAGCTTTCCAAAAGGTTGGAAACAAGAGCCTTTCCAGTTAGAACTAGAACTGGCTGGGCCTGAGAGAGCAGGTTAGAGGCCTGGCCCTTGCTATCCAGGCTGCGGTGGGTGGGGGAAGACCTCTCTGCATTTAGCGAGCACCTCACACACTGGTCCTGGGAAGAGAGGAACTCCTGCCCTCTGCACCCAGATCCATACTCCCTCCTCGGGTGGCCCCCAGGGGTAGCCAGCACATGGACACTCCAAGCCCTGAGTAGTAGCCATCGCGGCTGCTACTTTGTTTCTTTCGTTGTGTTTTGGTTTTTTTATGAGTTTATTTATTTTTGTCTGCGTTGGGTCTTCGTTGCTGCGTGCAGGCTTTCTCTAGTTATGGCGAGCAGGGGCTACTCTTCGTTGCAATGGGCAGGCTTCTCATTGCAGTGGCTTCTCTTGTTGTGGAGCACGGGCTCTAGGCACGCGGGCTCCAGTGGTTGTGGCTCGGGGGCTCTAGAGTGCAGGCTCAGTAGTTGTGACGCACGGGCTTAGTTGCTCCACAGCAGGTGGGATCTTCCCCAACCAGTGATCGAACCCGTGTCCCCTGCATTGGTAGGCAGACTCTTAACCACTGCACCACCAGGGAAGTCCTGATTTTTTGTTTCTGTTTTTTTTTAAATTAATTAATTTATTTGGCTGCATTGGGTCTTAGTTGTGGCATGCAGGATCTTTCATTGCGGTGCACGGGCTTCTCTCCAGTTGTGGCACGTGGGCTCCAGAGCACGTGGGCTTAGTTGCCCAGGGGCATGTCGGATCTTAGTTCCCTGAACAGGGATCGAACCTTCATTCCCTGCACTGGAAGGCAGATTCTTAACCACTGGACCACCAGGGAAGTCCCTCGCTGCTGCTACTTTGATTATTGTCTGTGAGATGAAGGCATGGGCTGGTAGGACCACAGAGGCCCCTCCCCACCCAGGCCTCTCCGACCCTAAGTTCATCTGGGAGTTCTCTGAGTTCAACCAAGAGGAATCAGGCCCCACACTCTCTAGGTCCCCTCGCAGACATACCTTTTTGCAAGTGTTCCCCTTTTTAGGCCTGGGAAAGAGCAGGGTCGTTCCTGGGCTTCTAACTTTTTTTTTTTTAAAAAGGTTGGGGATTTCTAGAAAAGGCAACATTATAGAGACAGAAAGCAGACCCGTAACTTCCTGGGGCTGGGAGTGGAATTGACTGCAGATGAGCAAATTGGGTAATGGAAGTGTTTGAAAACTGGCTTGTGTTGGTTGTTGAACCCCTGTATAAATTCGCTCATCAAACAGTATTCTTCCTATGGGTGAATTGTATGCCATATAAATTACTCTTTGATAAAGCTGTTTAAAATGTGTATAGGGCTTCCCTGGTGGCGCAGTGGTTGAGAGTCCGCCTGCCGATGCAGGGGACACGGGTTCGTGCCCCGGTCTGGGAAGATCCCACATGCCGCGGAGCGGCTGGGCCTGTGAGCCATGGCCGCTGAGCCTGCGCGTCCGGAGCCTGTGCTCCGCAACGGGAGAGGCCACGACAGTGAGAGGCCCGTGTACCGCAAAAAGAAGAAAAAAAAGTATATATACATATATATATGTGTGTGTGTGTGTGTATATAATGAATTCTTTTAAAACCACAGTTGGTGTGGGATTACCACCTTCTCGTTAACTGTACAGAATGTCCTCAGTCAATGGCTGTGAACTTGAAAACAAGTGGAGGGGGAGCAGAATTGGAGGCCATGTCTTTATGTGACCTAGGGCAGGTCCACAGTCTGTCCGGGCCTCGGTCCCCCCCCGTGACATCCTGAGTTGACGTGCTTAGATGGTGAGAGGTGCCAGGGTGTTGGAGCCTCTGCTGTGACTCCCTTGCCTGGCTCTCTTGGTGCTGTGGGCTCTCCCATCGTACCAGGCGCCACTGTAAGCTTTGCCTTTGCCACAGAGCACCTCTGCCTTCCTGTCTTTGTGCAGGGAATTTCCTCCCTCCAGCCCCAAGGAGCAAACACGCGGTCAGGAACAATTGGAAAATCTGGCTTAGGCTGGCCTCATTTCCCCCTAAGCCTGGCCCTTTCCCTTGACTTGGACCAGAGACGCAACCCAGAGAAAACCCCCTCACAGATCGAATGGCTTAAGCACCTACTGGGCATTTATATACTTTGCAGGCTTTCCTCTCTCCTGGCAGTCCTGACAGGTGGCCTCACATGAGATCAGAGATAGAGAGACACTTGCCTAAGGTCACAGAGCTGCTAAGTGCTGAGTTTCCTGCTCCTTCCACTAGAAGCCACTTCCTGGAAGGAGTCCAGGCTGCTTGCTCAGGTGGAAGCTGAATGAATTGGTGTTGTCAGCTTGTTTGGTAATTGCCTGTGTCCCTCTCCTGTGCCTCCATCATTCTCGTCAGAATGCCAGGATGGCTCAAGTGCCACCTCCTCTAGGAAGCCTTCCCTCAAACCTCTACCCACTCACCCAGAAAGTTATGATACCCACTTCCTCTGAGTGCCAGCAGCCAAGAGCCAGAAGCACGACAAGTTCCTTTCCAGAAACTGTGAGTAGCTCCATCTGGAGCATGACAAGAATGAGGCCTTGGCAGTCGGAAGAAAACCTGGCCTCTCCCCAAAGGGCAGTGGGAGCTACAGCAGGGGTGGGACAAGCAGATGTGGCTTAGAAGAGGGTGGTTCTAGCTGCTGGGTGGAGGATAGTTGGATCAGAGTGGAGCCAGGTGGGAGGCTGGGGGGCCACTGAGGAGGCTGCAGCCTGAGCCCCTCCCAGAGGCATGCTCCAGTGGGAGGGCGTGGCCCTGCCCCTCCCTTCACCTTTGTCCTCCTTCTTCACCCTGTTCCCGTCCCCTGTCCCATTCCCTGGACCCCAGAAGTGCATGCTTATCTGATAAACTCCAGGGAGTACTCCACTGGGTGCCCTGCTGCTCCTACCAGAGTTTCGGGCTGGTTCCTTCTGGAAATGATGCCGAAGGGCTGAATGGCAGACCCTCGGGGCAGCATGAAGAGAAGGGGAAGTGGAGGGGCTCTGAGCTCCCAGGTGGGGCTGGGAACAGTCCGTAGACCAAGGGAGAGCTGTGAAACGGCTACTCCTGGCTGACTTAGACCCTCCTGCCCTTCTTATCAGGCCTGAGGAGCGATAAGGGGCCAGTTCCTGGACTGCGGGTTCTAGGCCTTTGTTGGGGGTGGCCAGGAAGTGACCTGTGGGTTTTGCTGCGCCTTAAGGAGTGGGGCTGACTCACAAGGGTGGGGGTCTGGGTGTGTCGGGTCCACGGGGTGGGAGGCGGGTGCGAACAAACGCCAGGCCCTTCCCTGGTGGGAGAGGGTCCGGCCTCCACACCCACCTCCTGACAGCTGGCCACAGATCGGAGGAGTCCTTGCCCTGCTAGCTTAGCATGGGAGGGGTGGCCCAGGGCGTCTCCTCTATTTTTCAAGCAGAAAATATTTCCAGAATATTATTATTCCCCCAAGGTGTTGACTATTTGCTAAGTGCCAGACACTAGACTAAGGGCTTTGCCTGTACTGTTTCCTTTAATCTTTACTCCAATAAAACCCCTGGGCGGTTGGTGTTTCCACTCTCCACGTTTTGCAGATGAGGAAACTGAGGTTCAGAGAGAGGAAGTGAATCGCTCAGATTTATGCAGCCAGGAAGCCGCAGATTCGGGATTCAAGCTGGGTCCAAAATTCAGAGACAGCTCTCTTGAAAAACCAAAATAGGTCGGGCAGGGAATGGGCATCAGGAGTTTTGTGAACCCCCGGGAGCCATCCATAGCTTACATCCAGTCCTCAAAGGAGCCACAGAAGACATCTGCCCCGGGGGGTCCTTCCTAGCAAGGTGGACAGGGTTCTTCCCCAGCCCAGTCTGTTCGTCTGTGTGATGTGGTGAGAGACTGGCTCAGGCAGGTGTTTGCCACAAGCTAGACGGGGAGGTGAGCAGCCCTAGGTCATAAATGAGCAGTTGGGTGACTCTGCTGTGGGGCAGGCCTGTCTTCCAGACTCTTAGAAGTGGGAGGAGGCGGGGTGCTTGGAGATGAGATAAAAGAACAGGAAATTCCCAGCCCAGTGGGAGAGACAAGGCCCTATTAGTCAAGACAGAAAAGCAATTCCAAAAAAGGGAAGGTTCTGATCTGTGTCACCGTCTATGTGTCAGGCCTCTGCCCCTCAGCATTTCTTAGTCAGGTTTGACGTTGAGCTCTGCTTGCGTGCTGGACGCCTCAGGCTCATGTCCTGCCAGCTCTCTGGCCCTGGTGGAAGGAGAGTCTCTGGCGGAAAAGTCCCAGAGCAAATTCTGACTGGCTTAGCTGGAGTCACGTGCCTCCCTGAACAACATCCCAGTGGTCTGGGCTGGGGTTCTATGATTGGCCAAGCCTTGTCTCCCATGCCCATCCTCACCCTGGGTCTTCCTGTGGGGCCACAACAGCAGCAGAACCATACAGAGTGGGTGGGAGGTAGAAGGGGAGATGGAGGCAGGCAAAAGCCAGGCGACCCCAGCGGCTAGCTGCCCACCCGTCTACCCTTTCCACACAGGGGCTCTTCCGGGCCATGCCTGTCTGGCCAAGGATGCTAGATGGTTATCAACAGGGAGGGGCCACTGAGTGTCTTAGTTAAGTCAGAGATGTTCAACCTCAGCACCACTGACTTTTTTTTTTTTTTTTTTTTTTCCTCACTGTGTGGCATGCGGGAACTTAGTTCCCCGACCACAGATCAAACCCGTGCCTCCTGCATCGGGAGCATGTTGGGAGCACGGAGTCTTAACCACTGGGCGGCCAGGGAAGTCCCACTATTGAGATTTGAGGCCAGATAATTCTTTGTTGCTGGGGACTGTTCTGTGCACTATAGGATGTTTAGCAGCCTCTCTACCTGCTAGAATCAGTAGCATCTTTCCCATCTGTCACTTGGACAATCAAAAACGCCTCCTGACCTTGCCGAATGTCCCTGGGGGAATTGCCCCTGGTTGAGAACTACTGACTTAGATGATCCCAAAGGAGATCTTGAGGTGAGGACCTCAGGAAGCTGGGAAGTGGACGGGGAGAAGACATTGATGCTGAGTGTGTTAAAGAGCAGGTTATCGCTGTGGGGCTTAGTCCTGAAACTGAGTCCCCCTAAAACGGAGTTCCTCTGCTGAGTTTATGATTAACCTCTCTATCCAAAACTTTATTCTCTTTTTTTGTCCTGCCCCCATTCTCCTCAGAATTGAGACATATCAAAGAAAAGGGGGGACTGAGACCAAGTAGGACTCTGCAGGGCCTTCCAGATACAAAAGCCCCACCATGTCCCCTGTTTCTTGTTTATAGAGAAAGCTTTAGTCTCTAGACCTTCCCTGAGTTCCAAATGGCAGGCACAAGAAGTTAAAATTAAGGAAGTGAGGGAATAGAGGAACAAAGGAAAAACGGTCAATCAACAAAAGTAATGCTAGGGACTTCCCTGGTGGTCCAGTGATTAAGAATCCACCTTCCAAAAAAAAAAAAAAAAAAAAAGAATCCACCTTCCAATGCAGGGGATGCGGGTTCGATCCCTGGTTGGGGGACTAAGATCCCACATGCCACGGAGCAACTAAGCCTGTGCGCCACAACTACTGAGCTCGGGCACGTCAACTAGAGCCCACGCGCCACAAACTACAGAGTCCACATGCCACAACTAGAGAGTGAAAACCCACACGCCACAACTAGAGAGAAGCCCACGTGCCGCAACAAAAACCTGATGCAGCCAAATAAATGTTAAAAAAAAAAAAGAAAGAAAAGTAATGCTAGCTTAAATGATAGCTCAGTGATAAAACAGAGTCCTAGTTCCTCCTCAGGGGCTACACATAGCAATCTGACACGTATCTGAGTTGTTCTGCAGAAACTAAGACCCCCCCTCGCAGGTGGAGGATGGTGACTACATGCTGAGCACAAGCACTCAGACCCCAGACAGGTTGGAACCAGAAGCTTGACGATTGGGATTCCTGAAGCATCACCTGTTACCTCACCACCAAATAGAAGAAAGTCTGTGAGCTGATCACACACCCTGCAGCCCTCACCCCTAACGTTGCCTTTAAAAACCCTTCCCTGAAAGCCATCAGGGAGTTCGGGTCCTTTGTTTGCTGCATGTTGGGTGAGCAGACCTGAGTGTGGTCTGGTTACAGCCCTACAGGGGAACACTGGGAAATGGTATGGAACAGGCGACTCAGGAAGCTGGAGTATTTAGGCATCTGCCGTCAGTGCCCTTGAGGACACTGGGATGGAGCAGGTGTTAGTTCCAGGGCATGTCAGGCCTGCTGTGTGACACAGGGTGGCCCCTAACAACTCAGAGAAAGCAGGTGCTGCCAGTTGAAAGTTGGGCAGTGGTGAGGGACAAGCGGATATGGGAGCACACTCAGTAACCCTGGACAGTTTCCTGTTCCTTCTTGCCTTGTTTTTCCTCTTCTAGCTGACATAACCAGGCCAGGATCTGCTTCTGAGGAGGGTCTGTGGGCCGGCCATGCCTTCAGACCTCTTCTGGGAGCTTCTTTACGCCCAGGTCCCCATGCTTAGTATTGTCTTTCCTACTGCTCCAGCCCCATCGGTCAGTTAGAATCCTGATCCTGCTATGTCCAAGCTGTGTGACCTCAGGCAGATTTCTTAAGCTTTCTGGGCTTGGATTACTCATATAAAATGGGGCTAATGACATCTGATACATGCTTTCAGGGTTATGAAACTGAAAAGAATAATGTGATAGACACGCAGCTAACATCACTGTCCCTCCTCCCATGAGGAATCTGGGTGTAAGCTTCCCCAAAGGTACTGAATGAAAGCAGGGCTGGCAAGCACTGCTCAGGGCAGGGTGGCCATTCAGAGGAAGACTGATTCAGCGGACATGCTAGACAGGGAGTCAGGAGCCCTGCGTATAGCTGTTGGCTGATTACAGCACCTGAGGCAGTTGTCCCAGCCCGAGTGTTGTGGTCCGCACCCACTGATTCCTCATCTGAGCCCTGGGGAAGCTGACGGTGCAGCCTGAGGGCCCTTTGTCAGGCTTCCCACTGTATGACCTGGGACAGCTCCTCCACCTCTCTGTGCTTTTTCCTTTCTGAAAAATGGAGATAACATGGCCAAAGCTGAATGAGATCATCACAAAATCTAACACTTATTAAGTCCCTGCTGTATGCATGTTTATGTGACTGAATCATGAATCTCTTATCCCCATTCTGCAGAGGCCTCAACCGAGGCTCAGAAGAGGTACACTGTCCGGCTCCTCCCAGGCACTTGAGAGTCCACTCTCTGTACCCTGAGGCATCGCCCACCCCGCCCAGCACAGTACCTGGTCCCATCAACCAGCTCCCATTCCTGAGTGCTCACTAGCTGTCAGGCACTTTTTTTTTTTTTTAATGAAATATTTTCATTTCAAAAAGTTATGTATTGGCTTCCCTGGTGGTGCAGTGGTTAAGAATCCGCCTGCCAATGCAGGAGACACAGGTTCGAGCCCTGGTCCGGGAAGATCCCACATGCCGTGGAGCAGCTAAGCCTGTGCGCCACAACTACTGAAGCCCGCATGCCTAGAGCCCATGCGCCACAACAAGAGAAGCCACTGCAATGAGAAGCCCGCGCACCGCAACAAAGAGTAGCCCCGCTCACCGCAACTAGAGAAAGCCCGCGTGCAGCAATAAAGACCCAACGCAGCCAAAAATAAATAAATAAAAATTCAAAAAAAGAAGTTATGTATTGAAGGCATCCTAAAACTTTAAACTGGATCCTGGACATCTAAGCCTACGGAACAGACAAATAAATACGCAAATCTGCCCCATGCCCTGGGGCTAGCACTGGTTGTTGGACACTGGAAGGAGGGTGTCCTAGTGCAGAAGAGTCTCTGAAGTCATATAAATATAGAATACTTTATAGTAGTAGGTCAGCATTAAATACTAGTCACTGAACTTTCATAAGTTGTCTCATAGACTGAAACATTTGTATACATCCAATGCATAGAGATAGTCCCTCCCCGGCTGGTCCAGCCTGTCAGTGTACAGACATGTGAGTGATGGGAGCTTCACAGCCCAGACAAGTCCGCAGGCCTTGTCTCCGAATCCTCCCAGAAACACTGCAGAGTCAGTACTATTAACACCCCCATTCCAGAAAAGGGGAAACTGAGGCTCAGCAGGGTGAGCTCACATCATGCTTGTGAATGACAGATCTAGGGCTTGAACTCAGTGCTACACAAGTAATCAGGCAGCATGAATGGACCAGTCCTGGATCCAGGCCAGCTAAGGAGGAGCCAGTGGTCTCAGCATGGAGCAGACACCCTCTCTGTCAGGATCTGAGACTTGGTGGCTGTCCTTGCCCAGAGAACACCCAGCAGCTGGGCTGGGTGTCTGCACTCCAGGAGGCTCCAGGCTTTGTGTTCCCCTGACTCAGGCTCAGGAGAGAGGCTGGGGCCAAGGTCTGACCTGAAGTGCCAGCTGGGCCAGCCAGGAAGGGGCAAAGCAGACTGTGGGCAAGGGCACCACCTCCCTGCGAAATCTGCCTCCTGCTGTCTCTGGAAGGCAGCTGCGCCATTAGATCCTGGTTGAAGCCCTGGAAGAGGCTTATGGGTTTGTTACCACCTCTGTGAAGCCCTCCTGGACTGTCCTAGGGGCCAAGCCCCTCCATTCTGCTCTTACTGTCACTTAAAGTACCCAGCTTGCCCTGAAATCATCTGTGGCCATTATACGGATTTTTAAGCTGCTCCCTCCTCATCCTGCCTTCTAGGAAACGCAGAACCCTGGGGCCGAGCTCGCCTCTTCTAGCCTGAGGGTGGAGTGGGAGGAGTGGGTAGGGGAGTGGTGGGTAGGGGTGGTGGTAACAGGAGCTGGCATGGGACCAGCGCGCCCTGACCTCATCACATTCTTGGAGCCAGGGAGGGAGTGGGCCATCCCTCTTCCAGCCTCCCAGAGTCTGCTGCTGTGGCTTGTGGGTGGGCTTCCAGACAGGAGAAGGGCCTCAAGGACCCACTGTCTGCTTCCATTTGGGAAGGAGAGTAGCACAAACCTCAATTCAAGTCCCCACTCTGCCTTGTTATCTAAGCTATCTGAGCTCAGTTTCCGTCTATGAAATGGAGATAACAATGATACCTAATTCCTAGGGTTGCCTTGAGGATTAAATGAGATATTTTAATCTTTTGCATAGTTCCTGGGGCATTCTTTTTGCTCAGTAGATATTAGCTACCCGGAAAGCTAAAGTATTTAAAGACCAAGGGTTCCTTCCTTTGGCAGTGGGGGCACCCAGCACCAGAAGAGTCGGGAGAAGCAGGTAGCGGCCCAGCCCAGGCTCTGGAGACAGGGAGCAGCATGGTGCTGTCTGAGGGCTAGCAGAGCCAGTGGGTGAGGGTACAGGCTTTGTAGCCAGACTGTCTGGATTCAAATCCCAGCTCCACCTGTTACTGTAATGTTGGGCCAACCACTTAATAACCACTTCTGTGGATCTCAGTTTCCCCCTCTGTAAAATGGGGGAAATAATACCAGCTTTCCAGGTTATCATAAGAAATAACTCCTACATAAAGCACTTAGAACACTGCCTGGAACACACTATGTCTGGCCATTATTGTCTATATTATTTGAGTCTGTCCAGAGTCGTCCTCATCCATCCCCAGTCATAATAATAACTTCAACAGCCACAGTTAATTGTCCTCTCGTTTATACATTCTCTCAACAAACCCATGACACCATTCTCACCTTCTAGGTGGGCACAGTGAGGCTCAGGAAGTCTGGGTAAGGTGCCCAAGATCACACTGGTAGAGACAGGATTTGAACTCAGGTCTCTGACTCCAGAGCCCACACACTTAGCCATTTACTAAGCTGCACTTTTATGGGAACTGCAGGGGGCTGGACACCCAACTCATCAACCCTCATAAACAAATAGACCTTGAGACAGTGGCCCAGCAAACACTGACTGTACTATTGTCCGGGTGCTGTGAGTGTTTAGAGAGAGGGTCCAGATGTAGCCTTGGCCCCGAGGACCAGGTAGGACTTGGACTGGAGCATTAGGAGGGCTGTGGTTTCAGGTGGGAGCAAAGGTGTGGAGGAGGGGCCAGGCAGGGCACAGGTGGGGCCACAGCAAGAGGCGTGGCTGGGGATAAAGTCAGAGGCAGGGGAGGGGGCTGGCCAGCCTCCAAGTGGAGTTCCAGCACAAAGCAAAAGGCTGAGGCCCAGGGCAGCCTCAAAAGCCCTACTGTCCCTGCCCCTCAAAATCCCAGCATTGGAGACGCAAGGACATAACAGGTGCCCTGCTCAGACTCAGACTAGAACAGGGATCAGGAGAATGGCCAGGGCGCCTCAGCCCTGCCTTCTTGGTTTGTTCTCTCGGCGTGAACACACCCAACATGGCAGCTGGCACCCAGGGCACACCCAGCGCATGCTCCCTGCCTTCCTCCCTGGCGCAGGAGATGGAGTGGAACCCGGTCCTGACACAGGACTCCCTCCAAAAACAAATCCAACCCACCATCAGCAACGAAGAATTTATTGGCGGTTTCTTAGGAATTTAAAAGGCAAGTTTCCTAGTAGAGCAAGACTTCCTGAAAATCCTACCTCCCATTGCAGCTCCTTCTCTAGGAGCTGTTTTCCTGAGGCCACAGCTTCACATCTCCTCTCCTCTGCAACTCCAGCCACTCCTCTCCTTGCCCTCAAAATCCCAGTTGGCCTGTAGCCTTCGCACATGTACACCGAGTGCCATTAGCAGGACAGGCTACATCGTTTTGCAGGGCCTGGTGTAAAATGAAAATGTAGGGTTCAGAGAGTATGGAGAATTTCAAGATGGTGACAGCAGAGTATTAAATTAAGTGCCTGGCCCTTCCAAGCACACAACCCTGTCGACTGCAAGGGCAGCACGCCCATGGAGCTGACCCTGGCCTTTAGTGTTTGCCCTGCATGGACTAGAACGTCAAGTTTCATGAATTTCAAAGCTAAAATCAGGGCCTTCCCTGGTGGCACTGTGGTTAAGAATCCCCCTGCCAATGCAGGGGACACAGGTTCGAGGCCTGGTCCGGGAAGATCCCACATGCCGCAGAGCAGCTAAGCCTGTGCACCACAACTACTGAGCCTGCGCTCTGGAGCCCGCGAGCCACAACTACCGAAGCCAGTGAGCCACAACTCCCGAAGATTGCGCACCTAGAGCCCGTGCTCCGCAACAAGAGAAGACACCGCAATGAGAAGCCCAGGCGCAGCAACAAAGACCCAATGCAGCCAGAACTAAATAAATGAATTTATTTTAAAAAATAAATAAGTAAAAATAAAGCTAAAATCTGAGATTCCACCACCACCACCACCCCCACCAAAAGAAAATCATATTTCGAAGACGGCTGCTCTGGGCTATACCCAGCCCACTCTCAACTCTCAACTGCTCACTTTCCAGGCTGCGTTTATTCCCCCAGTAGAAAAGTTTGAGGTCTTATATTCGAAATGATGATACCTTTTGCAAAGTGCTTTCATATGTTCTTTATGAGAGAGAAGTTATCATCTCATTTTATGGTTAGGCAAACTGAGATTCAGAAACTCTGCACTCGAGAGCTGGCATCTTGCTGGCCAGTAGCATATGTGGCACCAAAACAATAGGCTCCAGACCCCCTCAGCCTGAAGCCATTTCCCCTGGAGAAAACATCTGGACACCAGCTAAGGTGAATGAACAAATGCAAACCTCAACACCAAGGGAATTAATTTTATTTATATGGTAACCGCAATTGCTCGTGTTGAAACAGCCTCAGCCAACCCCAGACAAACACCAGGCCTGAATCAGACCTCCATCAGCAGAAGTGCTGATGGAAATGTGGGAAATGGCCCCATCCTTCCGACTCATAACACGCAGTGCTCCTGCAACCACAGACCGAAGAAGGAAAAAGGGGACCCAAGCTCCTATTCCAAAAGGGTATAGTAGGGCTATTTGTTTTGTGTTACTCCTCATTAAAACTTGAGAAATCTTTATTTTTTTAAGTGAACTTTTAATTTTGGAATCATTTTAGATTTACAGAAAAGGTGTAATGATAATGTGGAGAGTTCCTTCATCCAGTTCCCCATTATTAACGTTTTATTACCGTGTGAATTTGTCACAGCCAAGAAACGGACGCTGGCACTCAGCTATTAACTAAACTCCAGACTTGATTGGGGTTTCACCTGGAGTTTTCCACTAATGTCCTCTTTCTGTTCCAAGACTCAATCCAGGGAAGCACATGGCATTTACTTATCATGGCTCCCCTTTAGTCTGTGACAGTTTCTCCCTGTTTTTCAAGACATGGACAGTCTTGGGAATTCCCTGGTGGTCCAGTGGTTAGGACTCCACGCTTCCACTGCTGAGGGCCCGGGTTCAATCCCTGGTTGGGGAACTGAGATCCAGCAAGCTGCACTGCCAAAAAAAGACATGGATGGTCTTGAGGAGGAATGGCAGGTCTCCTGTCCAATGCCCACCAGTCTGTGTGGTTTTCTCCCCAGTAGACCTGGGTTATAAGCTTTTAGAGAGAACACCACAGAGGTGAAGTGCCCTTCTCATCACATCCTATCAGGAGTCCATGGCACCGACATGACGCCGCTGGTGAGATTCACCTTGAGCTTGTGGTTAAGGTGGTGTCTGTCAGGCTTCTCTACTGTGAAGTTACTATTTTTTTCACTTTCCAAACTCTACTCTTTGGAAGTGAGTCTGTAAGTCTAAACCACCCTCAAGTGGGACAGGGCAGGAAACCTTGATATTTTTCATGTTAATTTAATTATCTTTTTTTAAAAAATCCTGGTTTAAAGTGCAAAAGATACCAAAGGATCCAAGGCAAAAATTTTCTCCCCATCTCTATCCCTGAAAGGAACAATGTTACCATTTCCTCACAAATCATTCCAGAGGTATTTTATATGCAGACAGGTAAATATACGTACTTTGCTCCACCCTTTTTACACAAAGGTAGCACGCTGGCCACACTATTCTACACCCAAACATAGTGAGACCTTGTAAAGCACACAAGTTGTCTGACATGATGGATGATTAAATAAATTACGTTACTGCAGAGCAAGGGCCTGGCCACAGCTACCAGCAGTTACACAGGTAAATAGTATCTGTTCTCATGAAAAGGTAATAGGTCAAATGAAAATAAAATCAAGCGCAGAGTACATCTGATTTCTGTTGGTGAACGCTATCTTTCAGGAGGATAAATTTCAGAAGAGGTCACAGGAGACCAAATGCCTGAGATAAAACAGAAGGCTAGTGAGTATAATGTTTTGCTCTATATAAAAGGAAAATAAAAAGATGGGGCTGTGAGCTTTGGGGGAATGCCAACTCGAGGATCCCGAAGCCAGCCACTGGTGGATGGCAAGACCTTGTCACTCTTTTCCTAGTCAGGGAGGGAAGGGCTGTTTGACTTTCTAGAATCTGTCTGCCTGGATGGAGGGTGGTTGCAGTTAATTGCCTTGTGGAAATAAGAGTAGAGCAAACACCCCACCCAGGGTGGGGACGGGATGTAGATTCCTCAGGCCTGAACTGTCAGGCTCCAGGCCACACATGTGTGGATGCCCCACAGCCCAGCAATATCCACAGCCTGCAGGATGAAGTGCTGCCTTTCAGCCTGGCGCCTGTTCATTCATTCATTCATTCATTCATCCATTTACCCATTCAATCATTTATCCATTCTCCCATCCATCCACCCATCCACCCATCCATCTATCTATCATTCATCCATCCATCCATTCATCCATTCTCCTTCCTACTCGTTTGTTTCCTTTATTCACTCAGCATTTATTATGTGGCTGATCGTTTGCCAGATACAGGGATACAGCTGTGGCTGAGATGGACCCAGGCCCCTTCTCGTAGAGTGTACAGTCTGGTCCAGAACTAACCCAGTTTGGGGAGTGCATCAAAATCTTGGGCATTTTAGGATCACAGGGGACTTCCCTGGGGTTCCAGTTGTTGGGACTCCGCACTTCCGCTGCAGGGGGCACTGGTTCGATCCCTGGTCGGAGAACTAGGATCCTGCCTGCTGCGTGGTGCAGCCAAAAAAAAAAAAAAAAAAAAATCACAGAAGAAGGAACTAAGCCGGCCTGTGGGGCAGAGCTGCTTCGTGGAGGAGGTGACAACTTGGCTCAGTGGGTGCTAGTCAGGCTTGGGAGGCCTGAAGGGAGAAAAGGGAAATTTCAGATGAAGGAACAAGAAAAGGCCCACAGACCGGTACTAGCACCCAGTAACCAAGCCCTTGCCTCAGTCTGGACCCTGTGCCAGGCTCTTAGCAGTCAGAACTTCACTTCAGCCCACAGAAGCCGTTTGATGGAGATAGTATGATCTCCATTTTTTCTAGCTTCATTGAGATATTATTGACATACAACATGTAAGTTTAAGGTGTCCAGTGTAATGAAGGATTACTACAGGAAGGTCAGTTAACACCCCCATCCTCTCACATAATTACCACTTTCTTGTGGTTATAACATTTAAGATCTACTCTCTTAACTTTCAAGTATCTAATACAGTATTGTTAATTACAGCCACCATGCTGTGCATTAGGTCCCCAGAACTTACTCACCATAAGGCTGGAAACGTGTCCCCTTTGACCAACATCTCCCCATTTCCCTCACTCTCCAGCCCTAGCAACCACCAATCTACTTTCTATTTCAATGAGTTCAGCTTTTTACATTCCACATGCAAGTGAGAACATACAGTATTTGTCTCTGTCTGCCTTATTTCACTTATTATAATGCCTTCAAGGTCCATCCATATTGTTGTAAAAGGCAGGATTTCCTTTTGTTTTATGGCTGAATAATATCTTAATCCAGTCATCCACTGATGGCACTTAGATTGTTTCCATGTCTTGACTACTGTGAATAATGCTGCAGTGAACATGTGGGTACAGATATCTCTCCTAGAGAGTGATTGCATTTCTTCAGGACATATACCCGGCAGTGGGATTGCTGGATCATATGGTAGTTCTTATTTTAATTTTTTGACGAGACTCCATACTTTTCTCCAGAGTGGCTGCACCAGTTTACCTTCCCACCGACAGTGCACCAGAGTTCCCTTTTCTCCACATCTTTGCCAATACTTGTCATCTCTTTGACGATAGCCATTCTAATAGGTGTGAGGTGATATCTCATTGTGGTTTTGATTTGCATTTCTCTGATGATTAGTGATGGTGAGCATCTTTTCATGTACCTATTGGCCATTTGGATATCTTTTTTTTGAAAAGCGTATGATCTCCCTTTTAAAGATAAGGATGCTGAAGGACGGGGCTGCGGTTTACCTTCTTTTCTGTGTCTCTCCCTGGTGCCCAGTCCAAGGCCTGACATACAAAATGTGCTCAAGAATTGCAGATTGGCAGAATGGCATGGGCTGGAGACTGTATATTGGATGACCCCATTACTAGGGAACCATGAATATGTCCCTGAAACCCTCTGCCCATAGCTTCCTGGTCTGTAAATCAGGGATACTTTCAAAATCAACATCTTTAGAGCACTTGTGTGCTGTGCTGGGAAAAGCAGTAAACAACGCAGAGTTCCTGGCTCCAGGAACTTCTGTGGAAGGATCTGAAAAGTTAGCAGGAAGTTATAATCCACCACAGCAAGATGATTTGCTCTGAGGGGGACATACAGGCACTGGGTGAGCACAGCTTGAGTTGCTATCAGAATTAATGAGATAATACACACTAACTAGAGAAGTTAGTGGCTTCCTATGTGCTTGGCACTGTGCTGAGTGTCTTACATGAACTAACTTGTTTAGTCATTACAATTCTACCAGGTCGGTATGATTATGATCAACACATGTACTAAGAGGAAGTTAGTGGAGGCTCAGAGAGGTCAGGTAACTTGCCCAAGGTCACACAGCTGGTGAATGGCAGAGCTGGAATCAGAGCCCAGGCTGTCTGGTCCTTGACCACAGACTCTCCTGGATCAAGGAGACTAGCAGGTAACACTGAATTTTCCTCTTCTGTCTCTCAGAAGATAGATAAGTTCATATCTACAGATCATGGAGCCAGGGGGCCCCAGGATTAGAGTAGTACCTCAAAAAAAAAAAAGGTCTATTTTTGGAACCTCAAATGAGGTCAAGGCCTGTCCCGAATCCCACGTTCTGAGCAGCGGGCCACATTCTGTCAGCTGGACTTCTCGAGGGTTTAGAGCAGAGAGAGGACTGGGAAGATGTTGGGTTGCAGCGTCCCAGAGCTCTGGCCTGATGTACAAACCAGCCTTGTTCCTTGGGCTTCAGGCCTTGCCATGAGGTACCTGCCGGGGCCCTGAAATTGGAACAGCCTTCATCCCTCACTGCTGCGGGGAAGTGCCTTTGAGGCCCCAAGTTGCAGTGACTGCAGAGTAGCTGGCCTTTCTCCATCTTTCAGGACTACTCCCCACTTTTCTTTCCGTGTCCACCCCAGCAATCTGAGCATTATTCATGCCTGAAATATCTCAGAAAGCCACAACAGCCCTGCCCTTCACCCAAATCCACACAGCCTCATGGCCTCTGTTCTTTAAAAGGTCATCTTCCTCCCTGCCTTTACCGATGGACCCCTCACCCCTGGGCCCTTCACACCTCACTGTTTCACTGCACAGGCACATGCCTGTCATTCCGTCCCCCATCAGGACTTTGACCACAGACACCACCTTCCTTTCGGCCTCTGGGGCCCTGGGCTGCCGAGCTGGTCTGTCAGGTACCTGTGGGGATCTGCTAACATTTCCACTTCAGCCTGTCCTGGAGAAAGTACATGACATTGCGTAAGAGCCTCTCCCACCTTCTCTGAGGGGCCCAGAGGCGTGGGCCTCAGTCCTGGCCCTGCCCCTTTCCAAGACAGGGGGAGCCACACTCTTCGGGGGATGCCACTGTGTGTGTAGTCCCCAGAGTCCAGGCCCCCCCGGGCGGGATGGTCTCTGGTACGACTATAGCACACGCTCAGCACACACCCAGACCCCCTTCAGCTTACACCGGTTACTTCCAGCTGCTGGCAGCCAAGCCCTTCTGCCTGGTGACTTTCTGGTCACCTGCTCACTGGGTGAGTGCTTTTCATAAACTAACTTATTTAGTCATCGTAAGTCCACACTCTGCCTGTACATCTTAGTCCAAAAGGGCCTCGGACGAACAGCACCCCCTCCCCCAGTAGCCCTCCACCAATAACTGATGGTAAAGCCCCCAGCTCCTCCCCTTTCCTCGTCCCAGGAGCAGCCCCTCATTAACGCACCCTTTATGGGCTTCCTTCCTTGCCTGTCTCACCTCTCACCTCCCCTGCTAGTGCTTCGTGGGATCACTTCCCAGATAAATGTCTTGCATTTGAATCCTAGAATTGGGTTTGCTTGCAAGGAAACCCAAACTAAGACAACATCTAATTTCCAACCTTTATCGAGTGTTTTTGTGCCAAAGCACGGCGCTCAACACTTCACATGTCTTGATTCATTTAATCCGCCGACAGCCAGGGCTATGAGGTAGGGACCGTTATCATCTCCATTTCACAGATGCAGAAACTGACTCAGAGCTGGGGCTTGAAGCCAAGAGGCTCCTCCCGTGACCCTGTCCTGCAGCCAGCCTGAATTGCTTTCGGTTCCTCAAACGACTCTACTCAGTCACCTCCTGCCCGCTGCCCTCTGGGGCACAGGGAGGTTAAATCACTTGGTCACAGCAAGTTAGAGTTTGAACCACATGGGTTCAAGAGCAGGCTTCCAGGCTGGGAGTCCTCACACTTCACCCCCGTGGTAGACGGACAGTAGCCCCTCAAGAAGTCCACATCCGGACCCTGTGACTGTTACCTTCTATGGCAAAAGAGATTTTGCAGATGTGATTAAGTGAAGGATCTTGAGATAGAGAGATGATCCTGGATTATCCACATGGGCTCGATGTAATCACAACAGTCCTTATAAGAGGGTATCCTCCACCTGTGTCTTTCAGACAGAAGACAATGTGATGACAAACCAGAGGAACAGAGCGGAAGACATTTGAAAATGCTACACTGCTCCCTTTGAAGATGGAAGCCAAGAGATGCAGGTGGCCTCTGGAAGCTGAAAAAGGCAAGGAAACAGATTCTTCCCTGGAGCCTACAGAAGGAACCAGCCCTGTCATCACTTTGACCTTAGCCCAGTGAAACTGACTTTGGACTTGTGGCCTCCAGAACTGAGAGAGAATACACTTGTGTTGATTTAAGCCACTACATTCATGGTGATTTCTTACAGTAGCCACAGGAAACTAATGCAACTACTGAGCCAGCCCGTCCCCTACCAACTGCTCAGATGTAGCATGGTTCCCGAGAACAGCTGACACCTGGTGGGCACATCATCAAGCAACGGGCAATGGCAACCCATCGCAGGGGGTGCCTGGGGCTGGGAGCACACAGAAGGGCCCGTCTGGTCTGAAGGGTCAGGGAAGACTTCCTGAGTGCCAGCTTGCTTCAGCCTAGGCTGGGAGGAAAGGGAAAGGGCGGGTGCTGAACAGAAGAGGAGCGAGTGCAAAGGCCAGGAGGTGAGAGACAGCTTAATCATTTGAGGAACTGAAATGATTCCGTGTGGCCAGAGCTTGAGGGAGAAATGGTAGAAGCCGTGTGGTGCAATGGTTAGGAGGGCGGGCTCCATGGGTGCTTGCGTGTGAGGCCATGCCTTGCTGTCTCCCAACTGTGCAATTTGGGGTAACTTGGCCTCTCTGTGCCTCAGTTTCCTCACCTGCCTGATGGTATTTTTTGTGTGTATGTTCCTATTTTCTTTATCTTTATTAAAAAATTTTTTATACAATTTTTTTTGGCTGCATCGGGTCGTTGAGGCATGCGGGATCTTTTATTGTGGTGCGCAGTCCCTTCGTTGTGGCGCTCGGGCTTTTTCTTTAGTTGTGGCACTTGGGCTTCTCTCTAGTTGTGGTGTGCAGGTTTTCTCTTCTCTAGTTGTGGCACGTGGACTCTCTCGTTGAGGCTGCAAACTCTGTAGTTGTGGCGCGTGGGTTTAGTTGCCCCGCAGCATGTGGGATCTTAGTTCCCTGACCAGGGATCGAACCTGCGTCCCCTGCATTGGAAGGCAGGTTCTTAACCACTGGACCACCAGGGAAGTCTCTATTTTTATACAAATTTTATTTTTTTAATTTTATTTATTTATTTTATTTATTTTATTTTTGGCTGTGTTGGGTCTTTGTTGCTGCACTTGGGCTTTCTCTGGTTGCGGTGAGCGGGGGCTACTCTTCGTTGCGGTGCGTGGGCTTCTCATTGGGGTGGCTTCTCTTGTTGCGGAGCATGAGCTCTAGGCATGTGGGCTTCAGTAGTTGTGGCACGTGGGCTCAGTAGTTGCGGTGCGTGGGCTGTAGGGCACAGGCACAGTAGTTGTGGCGCACAGGCTTAGTTGCTTTGCGGCATGTGGGATCTCCCCGGACCAGGGATTGAACCCGCGTCCCCTGCATTGGAAGGCGGATTCTTAACCACGGCGCCACCACGGAAGCCCTTTCTACAAATTTTAAAGTCTACTTTCCAATTACAGTTACTACAAAATATTGGCTATATTCCTCGTGAGTACGATACATCTCTGAGCCGCTCTTACAGCCAATAGTTTGTACCTCCCACTTCCCCACTCCTATACGGCCCCTCCCGCCCCACCTGATGGCATTTAACTCAGAGTTCTGTGAGATTTAAATACATCTGCAGGACTTGGAACAGTGTCTGGCAGAGGCGGGGCTCAGTAAATCTGTCCTCGATGCCTCCCCATATCAACAGTGAGGTGGCTGCCTGCACCCCCCAGGCGGGGTGAACGTACAGTCCAGGGCTGCGCATGGGGAGGCCCACGTCCCTCAGACTGTGAGAGCGGGTCAGGCTCAGCAGAGCCAACTAGCATCAGCCCTGGACTTCTGCTGGAAGTTCTGGGAAAGAGGAGCTCTCTCCGGGTTGGGGCTGCCGAGGAGGTGAACCTGGCGCAGCTGGAGGGCGGCTTCCTCACCACGTGGGGAGGCCTGCCTGAGCAGGAAGCCAGCAGAGGGGAAGGCAGAGCCCTGAGGGAGAGAGGTGGATCTTGAAGGTGTCACCTAGGCCCCTGGATCCAGACGCGTCTGAACCACCCCCTTGGACTGTCTGGTTACAGGGACAATCATTTCTCTTTTTGCTTTCAGACTTTCAGCTGGGTTTCAGTCACCTGCAACCAGGCGAGTCCTGACTGACTGGTGTGTGCTCAGAAAACGCGCACAGACTGTGACTGAGTGAGCCCTCTGAGTGGGAAGGGCCTTGCTGCCCTGTAGGACCATCCAGACTTGGAGGGATTCTGCATTTGGCCTGGGAAAGCACCCTCTCCATTCTCTGCCCCCCTGCAGGGCCTGGCATCCGAATCTAGGTTCCTTCCAAAGGAGGATGAGGCTTGGCTCAGGGCAGGTGTGCAGCTGGCTGAATCCTAGTTTTCCTCTACCTGAAGCAAACCTCCCTCAACAGGGAAGGTCTCAGGTTCTGCTTGGAGCTGGGAAATGGGAAAGGCGGTTGAGTGCTAAAGTCCTGGAATGAACAGCCCACGGGGTAAGATGAATGCTTTTATCATTTCCATTTTACAGATGAAGACACTGAGGCAAAGTTACCTGTCCTCAAAGCTGGGGCTCACCAAACAGAGCTCAGAACTCTTTCTTGCCCCAAGACATTGCTTCATCCTCCTTAGCCATTTTCTTTCTGGTGGTCTGCAAATTTTTTCGGGCTTTCTTGCCCTTTCAAGTCCGGATACTCGAATTCCTTATAATTACTCATGCCTTGCTCTTAGGTCACAAAGAAGAATGTTTGGCCATACCTGGGTCTGTGTCTCTGCTCTATGCTGTACAAGCTGTGAGTCTTCGGGGAGGGGGAAGGGTAAGCTGGGACGAAGTAAGAGAGTGGCATGGACATATATACACTACCAAATGTAAAACAGATAGCTAGTGGGAAGCAGCCGCATAGCACAGGGAGATCAGCTCGGTGCTTTGTGACCACCTAGAGGGGTGGGATAGGGAGGGTGGGAGGGAGATGCAAGAGGGAGGAGATATGGGGATATATGTATACGTATAGCGGATCCACTTTGTTATACAGCAGCAACTAACACAACAATGTAAAGCAATTATACTCCAATAAGGATGTTAAAAAAAAAAAAAAGCTGTGTGTTTTTGGGCCAATGTCTTCACCTCTCTGGGCCTTGGCTCCTTCAGCCATGGCAGTGGAGATGGCAAAACCTACTCCCAGCCTTTTAATGAGGACTGAGTTAATACATGTAAAATGCTTAAAACAATTAAGGCCTTTTGAAGTGCTCAATAAATGGCAGCTTTTATCATTCATTTCCTTCAGAAACTATATTGTGTAGTATTTCTTGAAATAAAATAGAGAAAAATGTCGCCCAAATAAGTAAATAACACAACTTTGAAAACTGCAATATCACCTATCTTTTCTCTTTTTGCTTTTTAATTTTGCAGCCTTTATCCATGTTGGCAGAGAAGCAGCAAGAGGATGGGGTTGGGGGGAGGGCTGGTGCCTCCTGCTTCTGGCCACGGCAGGCGAGCTAGTATCAGGTCACCCCTCCTGTCGAGAGCACCTAGAAATGATTGAGAAAGACAAGGGAGTTGTAACTGGGGAGTTGCTTTTCTCCTCAAGGAGTGTACTGACTGGGGCAGCTGAGAGGCTGAGAAGCTGGCAGGGCTTTGGTGTCTCAAGGTCTGGGGGAACGAAAATTGGAGTGAGGACTGACCCATGGTGGCGGTTCCTTAATAAAACCCCAGGCTTGAGGTGAGACTCTAATAACTGTGATTAATGCATTCAAGAAATTAGATAAGAATTTCATCAGGAAACTAGAAACTATAAAAAATAATTAAATGGAAGTCCCAGAACTGGAAAATATAATACTGCAATTAAAATTTGTAGTTGTTGGATCACAGGTTCCAAGCCACTGCCTAGGTTCCGGTCCTAGCCTCAGCCTTTACTATTTACAATGCTGGTCCTTGTTTTTCTTTTATTGAGAAGCAGCCTTGGATGGTCTTCTGGACACTGACGGTGATGATGATGATAATGAAAATGATGGCAGCTACCACTTCCTGATCACCTGCTATGCTCAGCCCTCATTACCCACGTGATTTTGCAAGTGTGAGGTAGGTATTATTATTATTCCTGCATAACTCATCAGTGCAGAATGGGAATTTGAACCTGGGTCTGAGTCCAGAATCTCTGCCATGCCTGGACTTCCCATGGTTTCCTGGGAGGCAGTGTGGTGCTATGGCCCAGAGCATGGGCCCTGGAGTCAGACCTATTAACAGGATGCTTGCTTAACCTCTCTGGGACTCAGTTCCTACTTCATGGAGCTGTGTAAGGATTAAACGTGCCAATAGATGTGTGCTCAGCGCCAGATGTCATGATTATCATTGTTACTAGAGTTTTGCATTCTAGAAAGCCATCTGGTCCAGTGGATTCCCTCTGGTCCTAACCAACTTGGGATCACATGGCTGGTCAACCATTGAGGCCAACAGAGGTGCAAACCTCTCACACTTGGAGAACGGGGGACCATCAGAGACCTCGTTAAGCTTGGCCAGCCATGTTCTGATTGTTCTCTTGTTACTCCTCAGTGAGTTTCTGTAGCCAAGAGCTTTCCCAGTTAGGCTCCAGTGATACTCAGGAGAATGCTGTGGTTACCGCCTTCCCCTCCCCTCCCCTCTCCTCACTGTTAAAGATCTACATGGAGCTTTTGGACAGAGGACTGACCTCCAGCTATTTTGGAAGGGCCTATCTTCTATCACAGCTGATTCTGGTCTGAGCTGAGAGTGTATTTACTGGCTAAAGTCTGCTCCAAACTAAACATGCCATCACATTCCTTGCAGCCTGTAACCTCCATGGGGAGAAGCTGGGGGCCATAGTGGAGCGAGGAAACCTTATCTGATTCCATTTTAGCAGGATTCCGCTTCACTTGGTGGGGGACATGGGGGAGAGAAAGGAACAGATAGTCTTAAAATGAGCTGAATTAAAGATCACATTTGATGCATTTTCTGCAATGATAGGTAGAGGAGACCAGGAGATTGACAAGTGAAAAAGCACACATTTTAATGTGGGTGTGCCTTTGCTTTTTGCTACTCATAAACTTAAAAAAGACTTGTTTTTTTTCTTTCCTTTCTTCCTTCCTTCCTCCCTTCTTCCCTCCCTCCCTCCCTCCCTTCCCTTCCTCCCTCCCTACCTCTCTTTTCTTTTCTCTCTTCTCTTCTTTGTTTTGATATACTTACAGTAAACGGCACATATTTGAAGTGCATAATGTGATGTTTTTACACACCCACCCGCACATACCCGTAAACACACACACAAATATATATTCATGATACCATTATTATGATCAAAATGAGGACTATATCCATCACTCCACAAAGTTTCCTCATACGTTTTTGTAATCTCTCCCTCCCATCCCTCCCCACTTACCCCCTACATCCCCAGACACTCACTGATCTGCTGTCCAGTCACTATAAATAGCTTGCATTTTTTAGAGTTTTACATAAATGAAATCACACAGTATGTGTGCTTTTTTTGCCTGGCTCCTTTCACTGAGCATAAGAATTTTGAGATTCGTCTATGTTGTGTGTGTGGCAGTAGGTCCTTACTTTTTACTGCTGAGTACTGACTAGTTCATTTTACGGATGCACCACAGTATGTTCATCCATTCACCTGTTAAATGGACCTTTGGATGTTTCCAGTTTTGGGTAATTACAAATAAAGCTGGTACAAACATCCAAGGACAAGTCCTCTTATAGACACATGCTTTTATTTCCTTTGGGTAAATTACCTAGGAGTGGAATGGCTGGATCATACGTTTAACTTTTGAAGAAACCGCTCTCCAAAATGGCTTTACTATTTTACATTCCCACCAACAGTGCATGTTTCAAAACATTTAAGGAAGAAAGAAAGTCGTTAAGGTAAAAAGTAAAACTTCTTATAATTCTACCTCCTAGTGATTGGCCTGCTTAACTGTTTCCTATAAATCCTTCCAAGGTTTCTTTGTTGTTGTTTTTTTTATGCACATACAGAGCCAGACTGAGACACAGAGGTGCCCTGGGCAGGCTTATAATTTGGCATCCCCTCAACTTGATATTTTAAAAACAGTGGTTCAAAATTTACTTAGGCAGGATGTGGAGAAACTGATTTTCTGTTAATAAAATAGATCATTCCTCTTTCTTTTTTGAAACAAAGAATTTATTACGTACACAGAATGAAATCTGACCTTTTAACTTACTTGGAATTGCCCTGGAATTGCAGTCGTCCAAGCAGTCAGTTCCTTTTTTTTTTGGCCGCGCCACGTGGCATGTGGGATCTTACTTCCCTGACCAGGGATCGAACCTGTGCCCCCTCCATTGCAAGCACGGAGTCTTAACCACTGGACCACCAGGGAAGTCTAAGCAGTCAGTTTCTTGGGGGCTGTATTATGGGCTAAGATTCAGGTGACGCACTAACAGATCACTAGGTCTCTGGGAGGCACACATCTCTGACCAAGGACTAAGCTGACAGACCACGGACCTGAGAGAATCGTCGCCTAGCTGAGCTGGACTCTGGCACGGTGGCACAGCCTAGAGTTGCTCCTAGTGCCGAAGAAGGGAATGTTCTAGTTTCCCCCAGAGGAGGCTATTTCCCTCCTGGTTACCACAGGTCTGTCCCGCGTGGAAACCTGAGTTAACTGGCACTGTGTTTTGATCTAGTTCAGTGCTGTTGGGGTTCCCCTTCTAGACTAGCACCCTAATAGGCTGCCTGGCTGGTCAACTCTGTGCATATATTAACGTGTACTAGTGTTTTTTTTTTTTTTAATGTGTTTACAAATTGAATCATACAAATTCATTTTGATCTGTAACTTCCTTTTCTTTTTTCCCACGTAGCAATAAGTTCTGAGATCCTTTTACATCAGCCTATGTAGGTCCATCACATCCTTTTGTAAAATGTGGCAAGGTGGTCCACCAGATGGACGTACTGTAATGTGGGACTTAGCAACTTTCATGAGCACAGGAATCGCCTTGGGGATCTTGTTAAACTGCAGCTTTGGATTCAGCAGGTCCAGGGTGGTACCTGAGGTTCTGCACACCCCCCGGTACTGCCCGAGCTGCTGGCGGGACCACACGGAGGAGCAAGGCTACAGTGCATATGAGGGACCCACCAGTAAGGGGCACGTGGCTGTTACAGACAGTGCAGTAAACACCCTTGAATATCCAAAAGGAGCCCTAGAGAAGGCTTTAGAGTCAGAAGACACAACGTTGAGCTCTGACCCTCTAGCTAACCACGTGGCCTGGAGCCTCCTTCCTGGCAATTCAGTGCCTCCACTCTCTTAGACCCTAGGGATAAACAGTCCCTGTCCTTGAGTGCTCTGAGAGTAATACTACTAATCCTGGCCCGCGGAGCAGTGGGGGCGGAGGGAGTGGATGAGATAAGGATGGAAAAGGGCTTTGTCAGCTGTCCAGCCATCCACAAAGGGGCAGTTCTGTTCCAGTTGGAAGACAGACTGGGCTTGCCAGGTGAGCAGCGGCTAGACAGGGTTTTCTTTAGCTGAAAAGTGCCCTGTGGCATTTGTCTGCACTTTAAAAAAACAAACCAGACCTACACATAAATCTGCCAAAGAAGCCAAAGCCAGACTGTGTGGGGAAGAGGGCCCAGTCATTTGCAAACTAATTTTTCTTTTTTCTTTTTTTTGGTGATTCCAGCAAGTCTGGGGTGCAGTATGGGGCAGTGAGTTCCACCTTGGGCTGGGAAGGGAAGGCCTCGAGGGAGGAAGCCAAGGTCCTCAGCAGACCCTGACTCCCGCACCTGCTGAATGAACAACACAGATGCTCAGTGGATAGTGGCCACTGCCTTCATTCCTTTGCCATCACTGGACGAACTGTGCTCCTGGAAGTCAGGGCTGTGGGCTCTGAGAGCCTGATGAGCTTAGAGACTCAGAACTGGCCTCTGGAGTTGGTGAGACCAGGGTTTGAATCCAGAATCTGACACCTCATTCCCAAGGGACTCTGAGAAAGTGAACTGATTTTTTTTTTTGCAGCCTCAATTTCCCTACTTGTAATATTGGGCTGATAACAATAGCACCAAGCTCACAGTGTTTTTGAGACGATTAAGAAAGATAACTCACGGACATGCTTAGCTTAGTATCTAGCACTAGGAAGTGGCCAGTTACTACAGCTGTAGGATCAAAGGAGAGAATAGAGCTAAAACCACAGTCACGTAGCCCATTGTGTGAATCCAGTAAAGAATGGCTTTCGTGATCACTGCTCTGCCCATTTTGATTTCCACCTTAGGAGGTGGGTGAGTGGGGTGAAGATCTGTGCCTTCTCCCAGTAGCAGCCTCACCTAATCTCAGGGCAGGGCTGGCTAGTGGGGCCCCTGCACGCTGCTACTGCCTTTTGCCACCTTTTTTGGGGGAAGGCCAGATCTCCCAGCAGCCCTCCCTGCTCTCCCCACCAGAGTGGGCTTCCTTCCAGCACCCCACTCACATGGTCCCAGGACCTTTGCAGTCGGGGCTGGCAGTGGAGCGTGAACCCTCCCACTTCTCCAGGGAGCTGCGAAGAGAACCAGCTCCTCTTTCTCTAGGGGGTGGAGACAGAGCAAATATTCTCGTTTACATTTTGCTCTCTTTCTTTCTGGCAGGGTGTGGACATTGGTGTAAAATTACAGCTGAGAAGGACCCTGCCCTGGGGGAAAGATGCATCTGGGGAGAACAGAAATTTATTTTGCAAGTCCTGGTTCTTCGTCTTCGCCTCTGTTCCCTTTGGAAAGCAGGCTTCCAAACCTGGAACTTTCAGTCTTCCTCCTTGATGTCCACTCACATTGTCACATAATCATGACAATAATAGGAGTATCAGCTCTCTCAGCTGACATGTACATGCTAAGTGCTATACATCTAGCTTCCCATTTGTCAGAAACTCCTAGGAGGTACATTGTTAATGTAGATTACAGGTAAGGAAATAAAGTCAGGGGCAGCTGCAGGTCCCTGCTCTTAATCATGACTATTGCCTTTCTTAGTCTTTACTTAGTATCCAGTCTCTGTCACTCTGTGACCTTAGGCATATGACTACTTCTCTCAGCCTCAGTTTCCTTACCTGTAAAATGGGGATAATAACAACACCTCCTGGAGTTGTTGTGATGATTAAATGAGAATAACACTACTTAAGAAGCAGAAGCTTCTGTTATTATTATTACTATTACAACTATACTACCACTATTATTATTACACCTCTTTTTTTTTTAAATTTATTTGGTTGCATTTGGTCTTAGTTGTGGCAGGCAGACTCCTTAGTTGTGGCTCACCGGCTCCTTAGTTGTGGTACGCGAACTCCTTGTTACGTACGGTGTGCACGTGGGATCTAGCTCCCAGACCAGGGAGGGAAACTGGGAAGCTCCCTTTTACTTTTTTTTTTTTCCTTTTACTTTTTAAAGGGTACTTAATAACTCTTTGGTATCATTAGAACATTTAAAGTTACAGTGTGGCTCTCATCATACTTATGTTGGACAGTGCAGGCTCTGTTATGTCTTAAAACCCTTGCATCTTGCAAGGGGACAGAGATGACAGTTGCCCTCCTTCAGCAAGTGAAAACAGCAAGTAAACTTCAGCATAAAACAAGCATTGGGACCACACAAGCTGTGAGGGTGAGGGGACTGGGGGATGGGCACGCTTTTTCCAAGTTGGAGGGGAGAGATGAGAGCACTCTTGACGGAGGGACTGCCTGAGCAAAGGCCTGGAAGTGGGATTGGAGGAACTTCTGCACGCTTGCCTGGGTAGAAGAGCTCCCTCCAATCCTACTCCCATGGGCTGACCTGGCAAATCGCACAACTTTGAGAAGCAGGCTCACAGTGCTCCAACCTTCCACCCGATGTTCATCTTCAGGTACAGGTAGACTCTTCCTTGTGGATGTCTGTGAATTTGCTGTTGTCTTGTCAGGTCCATCCTGACATGTAGGGGTTACTGCTCGACTTATGTTTTCTTTGTCAGTTCCTTCTGACTGGGATCTCGCGGGGCTGGAACAGATTGGTGTCAACATCTGTGGGTAACAGACATGGAGAGGAGCCTTGGCTTCTTACAGAGACAGACTGGAGTCTGGGAAAATGCAGCTAATTCTAGATTTTTCAGCGTCTGGTTGAGAAGTCTCTGTTAATTTTGCCCAGTTTTCAGTTACATTTATTGAGCGCTGATGGTATTCCAGGCACTCTGCTAAGAGTTTTGCTTGCATTATTTAATAACCCCAGGAGTTGATGTGTTGGCTCCATTTCCCGGATGAGAAAACACGCTTGCTGAGGTTATTTGTTCGAGGTCATCGAGCCAGGGTAGCCAGAATTCACACCGAAAGCCTGAACCTTTCTCTTCCCTATACTCTTCCATTCTGGATGGTTCTACCAAGAAGAGATCAAAGAAGCCTAGGAAAAAAATTTAGAAAACAGATTGGGTGTTTGAAGTGAAGGCCTTGTCAGCAAAACTGTGGAATGCATTGGCTAAAACGCTCCCTGCAGAAATGCCTGCCCTGAGTTGTTCAGCCCTCATCTTTTATCACATATTGATAAAGAGCCATTTGAAGACCTTTTCTGCTTCCTCTCCTTGTCACCAAAGCCACTGACCACCCTCCTCCACCAAGGTTGCTGAATCCCCTTCACTCCCCATAAACTGCTTCCTAGGGAACTCTTAAGTGTCTTCTGATTGACTGGAGAGAATCACCAGCTTCATCCTAAGACAGGGATGTCTCAGCTCAGAGTGAAGTGGACTGGATATTTAGATGCAGAACTTATTTAGTTATGTGTGTCAAGACCTGGTGAAAACAGAAATATCTCGTAAGAAAGGAGAACCTTAGTACATTATCAGCTGCTGAGTGAGCTGAGTTGATCACATTAGCTCCAGTCTCACCTAGCAGGGAGGAGGTCCCCTTCAGAGTGAGACGCTGGCTGATAAGTTTTGATAGATGCCTTCGGATGGAGGAAAGCATGAGGAACCAGAAGCCTTGGGCATGGGGTAAGTAAGATTACCTAAACTGCCTCTAGTGAATCTGTTGCTCAGATTGTGTGGACAAAGGCAAGGCCCAGGCTGGGAACAGCATGGGGTCTTTGAGGCGTAGTACAGACTTTGGCGTTAAACCCAGGTACAAGTCCAGCTTTGTCTAGTGCTTATCAGCTGACCTCCAGCACGTGTCTTCACTTAACCACTAAGGAGGGGAATGAGACTTCAGATAGTTACTGATCCCAACAATGGGCCAGGGCCAGGCAATGCTGTCTTTCCCCCAAGGTGGTTTTGAGCATTTCCAGTGCAGCAATCTGTCTGAAGAAAGCACTTCACCTTGTATACAAATGACCTGTTACAGAATGTCACCACAAATCTGCTGACTTCTCCTAGGGCTGGAAGCCCTTGATATGTATTCATCCTGCCCAACCCCTCTTCCCAGCTGGGTCCTTAAAAGAATTAGAGGGGGCTTCCCTGGTGGCACGGTGGTTGGGGGTCCACCTGCTGATGCAAGGGACGCGGGTTTGTGCCCCGGTCCGGGAGGATCCCACGTGCCGCGGAGCGGCTGGGCCCGTGAGCCATGGCCGCTGGGCCTGCGCGTCTGGAGCCTGTGCTCTGCAGCGGGGGAGGCCACAGCAGTGAGAGGCCCGTGTACTGCAAAAAAAAAAAAAAAAAAAGAATTAGAGGAACATGTGACTGTGGATAACCTGAGATGACAGCATGAGAAAGACTCTGCCTGGTGTTGCTGGTTTTGAAGTTGGAGGAATAGGCCTCAGACAAGGAATTTGGGAAGCTTCTAGAAGTTGGAAAAGGCAAAGAAATGGGTTCTTCCCTAGAGCCTCCAGAAAGGAATGCATCCTGCCAATTGCTTTGATTTTAGCTCAGTGAGACCTGTGAGGGACTCTATAAACTACAGATAATAATGTATGTTTTTTTTGAAGTTTGTTTATTTATTTTTGGCTGCGTTGGGTCTTTGTTGCTGCGCGCAGGCTTTCTCTGTGGGCCTCTCCCGTTGCAGAGCATGGGCTCTAGGTGCAAGGGATTCAGTAGGTGTGGCACACGGGCTTAGTTGCTCTGCAGCCTGTGGGATCCTTCCCGACCAGGACTCAAACCCGTGTCCCCTGCATTGGCAGGTGGATTCTTAACCACTGCACCACCAGGGAAGTGCCAATAATGTGTGGTTTTTTCAAAGACAAAGTTTTGGTAATTTGTTACAGCAGCATTAGGAAACTAATATACACAGCAAATTGTTGTTCATTTCTATCAGTACCATTAAGCTGTCTGTGATAGTTGATTTATACTTTTCTCTCCTATTAGTCTATGAGCTCCTCAAGGTTAAGTTATAAATTTTTCTTATTTACCATTGGTTGGCAGGCGCTAAGAAGGCTGGCATAGAGTAGGCACTCAATAAATGCTATGAATGATATTATAATTCATATGAGTTTAGTTAAGATGAAATGTAAGTTGTCCATTTCCTTCACGGTGTCCCCAGCGCCTAACACAGAGGCTGGCACACAGCAGGAGCTCAATAAAGCCCTTATTGAACCTTACTGAACCTGTAGGTGGATGAAATACCCCTCCCCGCCAACCCCTCCCCCGTGAACCAGACGGCCGTCCCTGCCCATTCTGTCCAGGTTCCTACCTCTGCACGTCCCCTCACTCTGGGACCGGGTGACCCTCTCCTGGCGGGTCTCCCGCCTAGCTTCCTTTAGCGGAGGCTGTGAGCACAGAGCGCGGCGTCCCGGGACGCCTTGCAGTTCGCGGGACGCAGTGCCCTCTTTGAGCGGCAGGGGGAGAGCGTGGCCCGGGAACTCCCGCCAGAGGGTTGGGACGGGGCGGGGCTTCAGGGGCGGGTCGGCTCAATGCGCAGGCGCGGGGCCAGACGCCTCGCGCGGCCACGGGCAGGCGAGCGCAGAGCAGCCCCGGCCGCGGCTTCGGAAGCACCGAGTTCGAGCCCCGCTCCCGCTCCCGCTCCGCTTCGGTTTTTCGCTTCCCCGGCCCCTGGGCCTCCCTACGCCTGTCCCCGGCAGCTCGCTGTGCATATTGCTCTCTCCGCCGCCAGGATGCCGGTGACTGAGAAGGACCTGGCGGAGGACGCGCCGTGGAAGAAGATCCAGCAGAACACGTTCACGCGTTGGTGCAACGAGCACCTCAAGTGCGTGAACAAACGCATAGGGAACCTGCAGACCGACCTGAGCGACGGGCTGCGGCTCATCGCGCTTCTGGAGGTGCTCAGCCAAAAGCACATGTACCGCAAGTACCACCAGCGGCCCACCTTCCGCCAGATGCAGCTCGAGAACGTGTCCGTGGCGCTCGAGTTCCTGGACCGTGAGAACATCAAGCTCGTGTCCATCGGTGAGTGCCCTGGCTGGGCCAGGCGCCGGCGATGTACACCTCGCGCCCCCGCGCGTGCGCCCCGCGGGGGCTGAAGCTCCCTGTCGCGCGACCCCACGGCGCCCAGCAGCCGCGGGCTGAGTGTGGGCTCCGAGGCCGGGGGACGTCGTCCCCGAGGGATGAGGACAAAGGGACCCTAGGCCCCCTCCTGGGAGCCATCCCCTGGGGTGCTGCTGTCGTGTGAGAGTTCCGCGCCGTGCGCCCCGGCAGTGCGTCTCTGGGGGGCGGTGGGTTGAAGGTTCGGGCCGGGGCCGCACGGGGAGAGGTGGGGCTGTGGCACTTCTCTGCACCTGGGGTGCCTCTGCGGGAGCTGGGGGACTGGAGACCTCTGGTCCGCCGTCCCTGGGGCTGGGGCCCTAGTCAGACGCTCCCCGGAGTGCTCGCCCAGCTGCGCCCAGGCCTTTGCGCTCGGCGGCCGCGGAATGGGCGTTGGCTCGGAGGCCAGGTAGGGAGGCCTGGGGAGGGACTGTTCTCTGAACTTGGGGCCCTCCCGCCAGGTGGAGATGGGGACCTCGCCGTCGCCGAAAGGCGTGGGGTCCCCGAGGTGGGAAGGGGAGCCTCGGGGGGGTGTGTCTTCCTCGCTCCCTCTGCTCCCAGCTCAGCTCTGGCTCTGCGCCGCGGCTGCTCAGCCACTGAAGGTATAATTTAGAGATGGTGGTGGTCACAGTAACTGCCGCCTTGTAGGGAGTCCCAGCTAGTGCGCAGCCTTCTAACAGGCTTCCAACAGCCTTATTTCGGTCCTTACACATGCTGCGAGCTGGGGCGTCATTAGACCCATTTTACAGACAAGGAGGTCCAGAGGGTTAATGGGCTTGCCCAAGCTAGCGAGGGTCTAGCGGAGAATTGAAGGAAGTGGGTGACAATTAAAGGAGACTTTGCCTTCCTCTCCCCGCCCTCCCCACACCAAGATCTTCCTGAGAGGAGGGAGGGAGTTGGTGTCGGGTTCCTCTCCCCCTGGAACTGGGGAGGAAGAATGAGAGTGAGGTCCCACTATGACCTGGGCTGGTTGAGGGCTTCGGGAAAGGTCACAAGGCTGCTGAGGGTGGAGGCCGTGATGGGAGGGGCAGGGGGTGTGTAGTGTGCGAGTGTGTAGAGTGTGTGTGCAGAGCATGTAAGTGTGCAGAGAATGTGTGTGCACCTATGTTGTGTGTGTGTGTTCTGCTAGGTGAGCCTCTTGCCAGGGAGGAGCAAGGGCTGGGTCTCAGGTCTGTTCCTGAGGAAACCAGGCCTTAGAGTGACCCCCTGACAGGAAGAAAGGGCCATGGGTGTGGCTGCTGGGACTTTCTCCTGCCTAGGACGGGTTCCCTTTAGGCTGAGCCTCCTCCGTCCTCTCTCCCGTCCTCCCCCACACCTGTCCTGGCAGGTAGGGCTGCTTCCTGGGTCCAGGCAGCTGCCACAGCCCAGTCAGCCTCCCCATCGAGGGCAGCTTCTCTGCAGAGGGAAGCCGGGTGGCACGCTGTCTTATTTTGTGGGCCCATCTCGTGTAACGAGGGAAGGAGAACCTCAGATTTCTGTTGGAATTCTTTCCTTTGCAGAAACCAGCTTTCCCTCGGAGGAATCTCAAGGGCTGGCTGGGCTCAACTCGGATCTCTTCTTTGCTTTAAAACTGTATATTTATTTAATTAACTGAACAAAGAAACTTAAAGTAAAGCAGGAGTATCCAAACATGACATGAAATCTCTTTAAAAAGCAAAACAAAACAAACAAAACCCAAACCACAGCACCAGAAAACCCTGGACTGCCTAATTTAGCAACTGTTTATGGAGGCTGCAGCTGCCTCCAGCATGGCTTCGCATCAGTGCCCCGAAACTGGGGGTCTCATTCTAGACTTTTTCTGGTCCCTTACTTTTCCTCCTTGATCCTCATGATTTTCATTCCTGAACCCAACCAGGCCCTAGCGTCTTCCATCGTCCTGACGTGCCAGGGTTCGCCTCCCCTTCCCTGGTTGTGGCCTATGGACCTCTTCCCACCATGATTTACATCATTTTATTTTATTTTTTCCTTTTAAATAACTTCTTGGATCATATTCTCCAGGGTGGCATTCATGGGTCAAAGGTTGTGACCACATTTATGACTCCCGTCATTGGCTGCCTAAGTGTTCTCCAGAAGGACCTTACAACAAACAGGTTTTCCAGCCTCTGGAGGCTGGAGGGAAACTTGCCAAGTGCCAGGACTCCTAAGCAGGTAATGCCTGAGGCCTCTTCCCTCTGCTCCTGAGGCTATGGTGAGTAAAGGCCCTTCAGAAAAAATTCACATCCAGCGTGGACTTCAGT
Source organism: Aethalodelphis obliquidens (assembly GCF_003676395.1). Taxonomy (NCBI): domain Eukaryota; kingdom Metazoa; phylum Chordata; class Mammalia; order Artiodactyla; family Delphinidae; genus Aethalodelphis; species Aethalodelphis obliquidens. Next base: position 6,641,210 of record NW_020837966.1, read on the forward strand.
TCAAGCTTTCACTGCCTACGCTGTGTTACCTTGTGCTGACAGTGACACGTGCTCCAATTTGGGGGCACCCACTCGGTGTTAAGCGTGTTCTGTTCATCACCTACCCCATTGATCACCACCTTGAATCCTTGAGTTCTGGTTTCCTTGTCTATATGATGATCTGCTTTTAGCAAGTCCCTGGGAGGGTTAAGCGCTTGCCCCAGTCCTGGCCAAGTGCTTAGAAAATGTTTGTTGTTATTACTGTGCTGGTTGTTAGTGTTAGTATGTCCATTTAAAGTTGGGGAAACGGGAGGGAAGTCACTTGTGGAGGTCACCCAGCTGGTAAACCAGGTCTGCTGAGTTGTTGAAATTGAGCCTTAACTGACCTACCTTTCAGTGTCAGAAATGAGTAAAATACAACCAGTTTCCCGCCTCAGAAAGCTCATGTTAACACCAAGTTTTGCACGTCTGGGGTGTTGGGGTTGTGGCTGGACATCCACACGTTGAGCGTCTGGCCTCGAACAAAGCAAGGCCTTAGGTGAGGGATGAGGCTGGTCCTCTGAACTGTGATGAGGGCCCGTGAGACGAGTGTCGTGTCGGGAGGTGCGCAGACTCAGGTTGCATATTGCATCTTGTGTTGAGGTGAATTTGCTGGGGGAATGGCCGCCTTGTCTTCACTGGTTTTTTTGGTCTGTTTTTTTTGAGATTTCCTGCTACTCACAGGATAGCATTTCAGTTCCATAATCTGGGAAGATATCTTTGAACTAATACAAGGTTTTGTATACTCTGGATAACTCCCAGCAGTATTTCATTGTGGGAATCATTAGAGTTGGGTTATAGGCGCCAGCTGTGTGACATGAGGTGGTCAAACGTCGCCAGAGCACTGTGGCTTTTCTGCCTACAACTCCCTGAAAGACAGCCCTGGCTGTTCACGTTTGTGATTCCTTGTAAGGTGGGCCCATCCTAGGCTCCATCCCCAAGTTAAAGTTCCTTCTTATATCCTGGGCAGTTCATAGTGAGGCCTCAGCATATTTTAATTCTAGTTGTCTGCCAGGAGCTGGCAGGTTTATTTACTTGTTTTTCCAAAAGCCTTTCTGCAGCACAGCCAACTTGGAGAAGAAGGGGTCTCCCAGCCCAAGAATGACAATCAAGGCAGGCTAGAAGTTTGGGTGGTGTGTTTTGGCTTGATCCTTTACGAAAAGGAATTCTTTCCTTTTTAAAGGATGTGGTCCGACCCTGATGTTTGCTTAAGGTACCTGTGCCAGGCCAGCACCGCAGAGCGGGCGGGGTGTATGTTCCCAAGACCTCGGGTCACTGGGTGGAGTTTCCAGGGTGGTGGGTCACCCAACCACTCACCCTGTTTTCCTTCCTTGTGTCCCACCCCGACCAAAATAATGCACAAATAATCCTAAATTCTGCTCTTTTCTGTAACTACTTAGCAAATGCCAGTGTGTCTTTCAGGCAATGTAGTTCATATCCAGAGAATGCTTAAAAGGTAGCAGAGTAGCATGCTTTGTCAGAATTAACAAGTTCTGGGCCATTTGGAACAAAGTAACACATTGGTGTGAGCTAATTAAGAGCTCTGATTCTTGGTTCAAATCCTACTTGCCTCGAAGTAGCTATTAAGAAATTTCTGTGCACTGGTCTCCTTATAACTTAAATGGGGATAATAACTACCTCCTTTAAAAGTTGTTATAAAAACTAAACAAGCTAATATTTTTTAAAGTGCTCTGAACAGTTCGTGGCACATAGTTGGTGCTGTGTGTTTGTTAAATAAGTAAGGTGCTGTCCAGTAATAGTCTCAAAAGTCACGCTGGAGGGTTTGCACGCTGAAAGGACATTTAAAATCGGCACCACACGGGGGAGACCAGCTTGGTTGGCTAATGTTGATTCCTGTTGCTGTAATAGGGTTATGGACTGCCCAGAGGCTGTCCCCTCTTTGGAAGGGGGTGACCCCTGGTTATGTTGTGGCTGCCTCCAGGGCCCATTCACACCAGCTTTGTTCCTGAGAGGTGGATGGGAGCTCGGAGCGGCTGGTCATTCCAGCCTCCCACCGGTTCAGGAATCTCTGGGCCAAATCATTTCCAGATGGCAGCTGGGCCTCTGCAGGCTCCTCCAGCACCGGTGGGGCCAGCATGCCAGTCAGCAGCTGCCTTCATTCTTGGAGAGTCTGTGCTGAAGGAGAGCTTTGATTTGGAGCCAAACTATGTCTCCTGGGCACTCCCCCTTCACCCTCCACCCGGGGAGGAGGGTCCTCGTTCTGTGCTGTGAGGCCGTGTCATGGGTTAGTTAAGGATGGCTGCCTTGCTCCTTGGGCAGCGGATGCTCAGGTTCGGAACCTTTGGGCCCTGCTTGTAGTGGCTGCGTGGCCAGGGTACCTCGTCAGTCATCCTGCTTTCTCTATAAGCAGCCTTCGGGTCAGCACATACCCGAAGCTAGTATAGCCTGAAGCTAGACTGCCAGGATTCTAATCCCCACTCTGCCCCCTAACAGCTGTGCAACTCTGATCCGGTGCATTGACCTTTCCGACCCTCAGTTTCCCCATCTGTAAAATGGAGGAGAATAATAGTTCCTATCTTAGCGTTGCTGAGAGCGTTATATTTGATTTGTTTAAGTTACAGCGTAATGCTGGTGTTGTCATTATTAGTATAATGGACTCTGTCTTCCGTCTATCCTCTGGCCAGTCCTGCCACTGTCGTATGGTGTGTTAGCTATTCCCTTCCCCCAGCTTGGAACCTCTAATGAAGGTGTCCCCCAAGATCCTTTTTTTCTTTCTTTCCTCATTCAACAAGAATATGAAAGATAAACTCTGAGCCAGGCTCAGTGCTAGGGCCACAGGAATAATGCGAGTCATGTCCCCGGCTTGCCTTACACACTGCTGAACACAGAGGAGAGACAAGTCACCAGGGAGTGTCCTTCTCAAACCTTCAGGCACACATGAATCATCTGGGAACTTTAAAATGTTGGTCTGGTAAAAATGTCGGTCTGATTCACTAGATTAGGGGGAGTGAAGCCTGGATTCTGCTCTTCCAGGGAGCTCCTAGTTGCTGTTTGTGGACCACCCTGTGAGTAGCAAGGATTGAAATGACAAGCCCTCTGGGGAGGAAGAGCACCTTCCCTCAGGCTGAACTGGGCTGTCTGGAGGGCTTCCTGGAGGAACGGGCTGTTAAGCTGAGACTTAAAGCTTTACTAGAATAAGGCAGGTGAGCAGACAGTTAGTCAGGCGAGCACAGGAGTAGAAGAGTGTGTCAGGTGGAGGTTGGAGGGGTGGTGGAGAGGTAGGCAGGGGCTGACTCACAAAGGGCCTTTTGAGGCTGGAGGCTGCCAATCAAGCATCTTCCTTGAGGGGGCTTGGGCGTAAGGTAGGTGAACCCAGCTGAAATGGATCATCTAATCTGGGGATCTCTCCACTGTTGCTCAAGTCATTCCTGCCAAGAAAAAAAATCGAGCCCTGTCCTCATATATGTACATTTATAAGCTGTATACCTATGCCACCCGTCAGTCTGTATATTAAATGTTACTGCGGTAGAGCTTAGTTTCTTTTTAGATAACAAGTCCAAACAGAAGTTCTTCCTGTGCTCCGATGGATTATCTTGTGCACCCTTGGGGTACATATACACTATGTGGAGGCCCTGTGAGGGCCTGCATGTCTACATTTTCTTTTTCTTTTTTTCCACATTGTTATTATTCTGCATTTAGGTTTCATCTTTAATTGTCCTCTGTTAAAGAGGTAGATCTAAAATTATAACCCCTTCCCCCAACAAGTTGAACCAAATGAATAAATCCAATGGAATGAGCCATTTCCATCTAAATGCATGCTATTTCCTGCTCTTAAAAAAGATTAAAACTGCCTTTCATGGTGTTCTACTAGAAGCCATTTTACATCACTGTTGTAAATCTAGTTCTTCATTAAACATGTTCGATAATCACCAGATTGACTCAGGTTATTGGATGGTAAACAGCAGTACTTTCTTCTTTTTGGGCTTGAAAAGTGGTCTGGAATTTATAAGGTGCCTAGCTACTTTTCTTGGGAAATTGAGTCCGTGTTGTAGGAAGAGAGTTTATTTTGACAGTGTTGACTTCCTCCTTTCCCCCATCATCAAAACCTGGCACAGGTGGACAGCTTGGCAAGGAGGACACCTGTGCTCCTCTGCATATTCCTTGGCTATCCTTGGTACCAAGAATGCACACGATGATGCCATTTGTGTACCAAATGGCAGTGTGTGCACACGCATCCTCTAACATATTCAATAGTTTCTAGTGTTTCCCCATGCCTACTGTGTGCTAAGCATTGTCCTGAGTGCCATACCTTTATTACTTCCAATCCTTATTATGAACCCTGCAAAATGAGTGGCTTTATATCTATTTCCATTTTATTGTTTTTGTTTTTGTTTTTTTTCTGCGGTATGCGGGCCTCTCACTGTTGTGGCCTCTCCCGTTGCGGAGCACAGGCTCCGGATGCGCAGGCTCAGCGGCCATGGCTCACGGACCCAGCCGCTCCGCGGCATGTGGGATCTTCCTGGCCTGGGGCACGAACCCGTGTGCCCTGCATCGGCAGGCGGACTCGCAACCACTGCGCCACCAGGGAAGCCCTCTATTTCCATTTTATAGGTGAGAAAACTGAGGCTCAAATATGCCTCACTTCACATGCCAGGCATGATGCTTGCCTGCATTAAACGGTACAGTGCCTTTTTAAATTTTTTTTTTTAATGTTAAAGTTGGGTTTCACACTTGTAAAGTAAAATAGATATATTGTAGTGAGAGATTTTCTACTGCTTTAGTCCTGTTCGTTTTTATTTTGCTTGAAACTAATCATTTGAACTTGATTAATGTGAAACTGAAATTTCCTTCTACAAAACAAAACTTTTGCGGGCCGATTTGCTTCACTGTTTCCGGTATCATAGAGCTTTAATGGGGGGTCTTCTTCCCAGTTCTGGAGACAGCTCTCTTGTTCCTTCCCTGCCTTTGTTTGGTTTCAGGGGCAGTGATTTCACTGCAGGTCTGGACAGCAGGGACCAGCTGAAGGTCTGCTTTGGGGAGCCAGGCAGGGCTTTCTTTGAGAGGCCTGGAAGCCAGAGGTGAGGGGGTGCCTCCTGGCTGCAGTCCTGTGGGGTTTGCAGTGCCCACCACTTATGGGTGTGGATGGGTGGAGTTTGTTGAGGTCCAGCTATGCTGGGAGATCCTTGGTGACAGTCGACATTGGCACAGCTGTGCTCAGTCAGCAGTGACCCCACCCCACATCGTTTCCTTCTGCTACCTGTAAACATTAACCGGCAGGAGGGTGTGTTGGGTTGTGCTTGCCGCTGAGCAGAAGCTTTCTTTCCCGGCTGGCACTCGACCTTTATCAGTCTGGCAGCCCTGTTACAAATGGCTGCCTGCTTCCAATCCAAGCCAGCGGCTCCCACTCACGTTCAGGGAGACTTGTGGGCAGGTCCGTTGCTGTGCACCGTGGCACCGAGCTGTGTGCTCCGGGGCTGCACTTGTATCCCCAAGGGCTTCTCCTGCAGCGCAGCTCCTGAGAGAGCAAGCTGGTCTGGCCGGCCGTCTCGGTGCTCAGCCTCCCCAGAAATTGCAGGGCTGGCTTGTTGAAAGGTCTGGGCGTTAACACAACACTCCTGTTCTCCCTCTCTGAAGGCCCTTTATGCTGGCATGAATTCCTTTTCTCATGGAGATCTGAAAGCTCTTTTGACTAAATGGGTCACCTTTCTGGGTATTTTCATAAGGCTGGTCAGCTTTTGCCATGCCAGACAACTTTTCTGGAATTTCCGTTCAGATATACAGGCAACCAAAGAGGTTGGATTATTTGGAACACTGTGGAATTTTGGCTTTCGAGCTACGGGGAAATGGGTGGGGATTGTGGCAGAGACAGTGTAAATTCGCTGCGTCCCATAAATTAAGATTTTGAGATTAGAAGAGGCAGGCAGCAGTCAGCTTTCCTCTGACAAACAGGAGTGGTGTTGCTTTCTGCCTCGTGCTGCTTGTGACCCAGGCAGCGGCAGGCCTCCCGCGTAGCCTGGGGGATGAAAGGATTCTCAGTGGCTAACATCAGATTCCTCCAATCTCCCCTGCACCCCCCAAGAAAATAATCAAGTTCTTATCATGCTGGTACTGCACTGCTTGTGTGCACCTCCCTGAAGTGCTTAACAGATATTCCGGGGAAACAAGAATTATTTGGCCTTCTGCAGCCTGCTGGGAGCATGGCTCAGCCTGGTGCTTCTTGCTCAAGAACAAAGCTATTGTTCCCTTGGTGGGGTAAAGCAGGCCAGAGGTGGCGGACCAGGCCCTGCCATCCTAGGGAACCTCAGGTGCTGAGGCCTTGGGGCTCAGACCCTACAAGGCCTTTGTGACTTGGCAGTTCTGTTAATTGAACAGAGTTCTGGGTTCTGTTTATAAGATTCCTTGTCAGAAGGGGCAGAGGCTGGAAGGCCGAGGGTATGCTACTTGTGGGACCGGGAGCCCCTCAGTGCAGCTCCCAAGCCATCCGGGGGGCAGAACCCAGAAAGTGTTCTGGGAGAAGGAGCCTTGGTGGATCCTGGCTTGCAAGCACCTGGGCAATGGCTTGTCACATTCCTCATCTCCACTAAAAGAGGCAAGCTGGCACCTGGGGAATGCCTCTCCTGCTGGGGAGTCCTTTACAGGAAATGATCTAGGTGTCACGTTACGCTTCCTGTGGGGCACGCATCTCTTGCCATAATTGTCCCTTTTTCTTGGCACTTTTGTTTGACAGGCATGGGGAGTCACACCCGAGGTTGGAGGGCGTGAGACCCTCTCCTGGACACCCACAGCTCCCCCCTCCCCCAGTGCCATTCCATTTCATGGCTTACTAAACTGTATTGATCTCCTGACTTGCCTGTGTTGTTCTCCCACTGGGTCACGACGGCTCCAAGAGCAGGCGCTGTATCTCTTGTTTACCTCTGGGGCTCTGAGCTTGGCTCTTAGTAGGAATATAATAAATAACTTATCAAATAAATAAACAGCCTCTAGCATAGATGGTTTGAAGAATAAGGCTGGTACTTTGACTTGTTTGCAATATATTTGCTTTCAAAAAATGCAAAATCATAGTCCTTTGCAGCTTATAAAGAAATGGGAATTATTTGAAGGGGACAACTGGGTCTGGGGTCCCAGTAGAGCACCTCGTTTTTTGGGACAGTGATGCTGAATTTAAAGAACTCGGCACTTCACAGTCATTGTTGACTTAGAATATCTATGATTTACGTCAGCTGATAGAGAACAAGGCCTTTTCCGGGTTGACGTGTGAGGCTTAGATATGTGAATTTATAAAAGGAAGCCACTGAGAGTCACTATGATCATAGTAATAGTTTTGTTAATAATACTGAATATAGGGCTTCCCTGGTGGCACAGTGGTTGAGAGTCCGCCTGCCGATGCAGGGGACATGGGTTCGTGCCCCGGTCCGGGAAGATCCCACATGCCGCGGAGCGGCTGGGCCCGTGAGCCATGGCCGCTGAGCCTGCGCATCCGGAGCCTGTGCTCCGCAACGGGAGAGGCCACAACAGTGAGGGGCCCACGTACCGCAAAAAAAAAAAAAAAAAAAGGGGATATATATCAAGCACCTATAGTACCAGGCATTGGGATAAATGTTTCTCAGTAATAGCTAAATGAAACCTCATCGCAACCAGGAGCGGTAGTTATTGTGGTAACCCCCACTATACAGACAAGGAAACTGAGGCATGCCCAGATCAGCTAGTGAGTATGTGGCAGACTATGACTCAAGCCTTCACCTGAGATTTCAGTCCCCAAAGGAAAGCCATCAGCTCAGCATGTCTTCGAAATTAACTTCTAACAAGTTATTTAATATTGAACAGTTGCATTTGTAGTTCTTTGTAAAAAAAAAAAAAAAAAAAAAATTGCAAGAACTTAGAGAAATATAAAGAAAAAACATCATTTGTGAAAAATCTTAACCAATCTTTTTCTGTTTTTAGGGAGTTTTGCTTTCAGCGTCCTTTTGGTCAGAATGGGGAAGAGGGAGATGCATTTTCTCAGGAAAAAAGAGGCTGTGGACTGGAAACGTTTTGTGAAATCATTTTGGTCACACGGATGGTTGTAATAAGATTCATCCTTGAGTTATTGCTGAGCTGTGGCCAGCATTAAAATTGGAGGTCTTGGTTGAGGCTCCTCCTTGTTTGCAAAGCTCCCTTCGTCTAGAAATATGTTTTGGTCAACCACGGAGTGGGGGTGTGCCAGCCACTTGTGTCTCTTAAAAGCTTTTAGGACCAACTTTTAGTGGGACTGCCAGGGTCTCTTAATAATAGTTATTATCTTTGGATACATTGTGACCTTGTCTCACGATTAGCCCAGCACAGAAAGTCTTTTACCTTTTAGTTGCTAGGCTCCATTAGCTGTTCAAATATGTCTCAATTATGCGCCGTAACAATGCAGTCGGGCAACTTGGTTCACCCTTGTCTGCCTGGGAACTTTTAGATGTCTGAAGATTATCTGCAGCCCTGAGGTCTTCATTGGTTTTTTGGAGACATCATTTTCTCAACAGCCCTCAGGACACCTGGCCCAGGGAATCATCCTGTCTTGGTCTCGTTTGAGGCAAAGGAGATAGAATGTAAACCCCTTTTAGTACAGATTGAGCCATTTCCTGAGGGTGCTTAAGAGTATGGGTCCATTAGACCCTGCTGGGAGACTTGGGGCAAGATGCTTGACCTCTCTGAGGTTCTAAGCCCCAAGCTATATTAGTACCCCACTCTTGGTATTATTGAAGATAAATGATACGTTCCCTGTAAAGCATTTGATGCAGCCCTTGGCGGACAGTAAGGGCCCCATAAATGGTGGTCATTGCCTTCCTCCCCCCTCCCTCTCCTCCTAATTCCTGGGCCTCTGGTGGCCCCTTCTGACTGGAAGAAGACATGGCCTAACTGTTTTGTAAAGGGTAGGTGGGTGGGAATACACCAATACATTGGTCAAAGATACCTCATACCTAATAGGCTGTTTTTAGACGAGGAGGTGACCTCAGATTTTGAGGGCAGGAGCCATGGGCCAGTGGCATTGTCTGGTCTTCCGGCCAAGCTTCCTCTAAGGATAGAAAACAGGTGCCGACTATTCTTGACATCTTCCCCCACTTTCCCTTTCTTCCTACTTGGCTAATGGAGCTGTTTTTTAGCTAGCTCATTTGCCCTCCTTTCTTTCTTTAATCCTTCCTTTTTGTCTTTTAGCATGTCGTTTGCTCCCATTTTTTTCTTTCCTGGTGTTGCTCTCGCGGAAGTGGCTGCAACGCCGTCCGGGGTCCAGGGGATGTGCTTGCTCATGCGTCTGAGTCTTGGCTCTGCCCCTTGAGAGCCGTCTGACCCCAGCTTCCTGTTCTGTCTCTAGGAGCCCGTCTTTTGTGTGCAAACTGTGATAATAGAGTGCTCTGCTTTACTGAGTTCTCGGGTATAAAGAGAATGTGCATCTCTAGCCCTTAGTCAATGACAGCTGCTGCTATGGTGGTGTTAGCATTGCATTATTACTGGGTAGCCCTACCCCCTCCCACTTACCCTTTTCAGGCCTTAGTGGAGGAGGATGAAGAGGGGGCAGCCATGCTGGAGGCGAGGCTGTGCTGACTGCCTTGGGCACTTTCAACCTGAAACCAAGCAGGTTAACCCAGGTGCTCCTCCACCCCCAATCCCACTCCCCCAGCCTCCTGCCCTGGCCCTGGGCACCGCCTTCTCTTTCTTCTAGTCTTGGCCCTTTGACATCTGGGACCATGGTGGGGCTGCCTGCACCACCTGCCAGGATTTGTGCTGCCCTGGGTGTGGTCTTAAACCTAGCACTGTCTAACCTCTTGTCGTGGAGCTGGCGACAATAATTTTACAGTAGTGCTTGGAAACTGTACTGCTGGGGTCACACCAGCCTGTATCAAGGTTGCTGGGTTGGGGTGAGCGAGGGTGGCTGGCAACAGCAAATTCTGTGGCTCCTGAGACCAGAGGATGTGGGAGGTTGGGGGGCGGGCATCATTCTCTGTTCATGTCAGGGATACGCTGGTCTTTGCCCAGACAGGCCGAAGGGATCTGTGTCTTGTGTAACCGCGTGCTTCCCCCAGTTGGCCCTTGAGTACAAGCTGTCTGCTCTGTCGTTGGCTGGGCGATATTTCTGATACTGCGGCCTTTTAGGGGAGTGTCATTTTTAGGTCATCTTTCGTGGGGGCAAGGGAGCACCCAACACCTTCCCCAAAGGTAGAGTTTGCGGGGGTTTTACCTGAGTGAGTGACGAATGCAGATTTTCATGTTTTAATACTGGGAAGGTATTAGTCAGCCTGGGTACTGTTTCCACATGACAGAGCAAAAATTTAAACCATTACGCAATGGCTTTTGTTTCACCAGCTATTAAAGTTGACCATCAGGCGTTATCAATAAGATCAGCAAGTGTTAGTTAACCCGCTGTGCTTCTGGAGACCAGTTTCTGGTCTTGGAAACGGCCCAGAGCAAGTTGGATTTGGCAGGATTTCGGGTCCTAGGCAGATGGCAGGACCTAGACACTGGATCCTAGTCCCAGGCCTGCTTCTGTCATCACTGGGGCCTTGGAGAGGCCCTACCTCTCAGCGTGTTTCCCCATCTGTAAAATAGGAGATCTGTCCCATTTCAGTGTTCCCCCAAATTCAGTCATTTGTAGAGGAACCACCTTTATTATTTTTGCCATGTCCCGTATCTCTATTTCATTTTCACTCATCACCACCCGCCTCCCCAACCCTGCAGTTGACTCATTTTTAAAACAAATGTATTTGAAAAGGAGACTTGGTGTCACTATCATAATGGAAAAGCAGTGTCACTAGGTAAATCGAAGGTAACCATAAATAAACCCAAAACAGTGTTATTAAATCCCAGCTGGTGATGTTGCCTTTTCTCAGTGGGAGGCCTACTCTTTCGGTTAAAAGGGAAATTAGCCAAAGATGGAGAGGCGTTCAGAGAACCTACCCGCACACTGAGCCTTTGTCCTTGACATACTCTGAAGGGTTGAGAGAGAATTGGAAGGGGAATAAAGTTTTCTCTGTGATGCAAAGGCACTCTGACAGAGCACCACCGGGAGCTCAGAGTAGTAATGTATAGACGCTTTGTTCAACAAATACTTGTGGAGCCTTTACCGTGCACCAGGAGCTGTGCTGGAGGCTAGGAGCACAGAGGGAATTGGGACTTGGAAGAGTTGTTAAGAAAACGATTTTTTTATAGTTTGAGTTTTTTGAATGAGCAGTAAACCTATTTCAGTCCAGAATGATTCTAGAGAAACTAAATATATTGAAATTGTATCATTGTTCTTATAGTATTAAGATAATGATCGATCTTAACCTTTTATGTAATGATAACCAATTTTACCTCCCTAAAGCCTGGTTTGAGTTAGAGCTCCCTTGGAGCCCATGTCAATTGTAAGTAGATAAGATAAAACAAAATGGCCTGTTATACTCTTTGCAAACCATCCCCCCACTCCTCCATTAGCACGTCCTGTAGTTTCTGCAAAGCAAGATAGACACCAAGATTGGATCTCTGAATTACCTCAGGCTAGTCTCCAGGAATGGATGGATTCTCTGAAGTAGTGGGGTATGAGAATGAGTCTGATTTTCCTGTCCATGTGCTAGCCGAGGACACCACCTGCCTCCCTTAGGTTTCTGGGAGGAGGGAGGTCATATTTAAGAGTGAGGACTTGGGAGTCAGGCAGCTCTGGAGTTGAATCTGGGATTTAGTGCATGATGTAGGATTGAGTTACATGATTTCTCTGGGTTTACAAGTGCTCAGTGTTCTCACCTATAAAGCGGGGATAAGCATAGTTTCTACCTGCAAGAGTGGGTGTGAAGATTTAATGAGCTAAATTTTGTAAAGTACTTGCCACGTGGGAAATATTCAGGAAGTGCTGAAGTCCCTTACTTTTCTGATTGAAAGGGTCAGGGCTTTACTACTCCAGGCAGGTGATGAGTGAGGTTGAAGGGAGATGTCAGATTTGGGGTTTGGTTAGTTTATGCTGATTGGCTTAGATTTGGGACAAATGGTGTCATGACCCCTAAGACATTGTGTATGGGTCGAATCCGGATGAAATGGATAGCAAGAACAGCCCTCAAGGCGGAAGTGGGGCAGTAAAAATCCTTTCAGCTGCAAGGAATGGGACCCCGAAGTGGCTCGCTTACATCAAAACAGATTGACTCATGTCATTGAGCCTGGACAGTGTGGGTTATAGGTTTGTGAGATCCAGTGACTCAGTGATGTCATCAAGGACCTAGGTTGTTTTTTGTTTTAATATTTATTCATTTGGCTGCGTTGGGTCTTAGTAGTGGCATGCGGAATCTTTTCGTTGTGGTACGCGGCCTTCTCTCTTGTTGTGGCGTGTGCGGGCTCCAGAGCACGCAGGCTCAGTAGTTTTATGCGCGGGCTCAGTAGCTGCTGCGGCATGTGGGCTTCGTTGCCCCGCAGCATATGGGATCTTAGTTCCCCGACCAGGGATCGAACCCACGTCCTCTGCATTGGAAGGCGGATTCTTAACCACTGGACCACCAGGGAAGTCCCAAGGACCTAGGTTCTTTGGGTTTCTGCTTTCTTGGTTTCATTGATCCTAAGGCTGGGACTTCCCTGGCGGTCCAGTGGTTAAGACTCCACACTTCCAATGCAGGGGGTGCAGGTTTGATCCCTGGTCGGGGAACTAAGATCCCCATATGCCTCACGGCCAAAACGTTAAAAAAAAAAAAAAAAAAAGGATCCTAACGCCGATTCCCCTTGTGGTTTCCCATAGCAGAGATTAGCAGAGACTTCTTCCTGTGAGGCTGAGAGACAGTTCCCAGAAGCTGGCAACAGATCCTACTTATGTCTCATAGGCCCAAATTAGATCACATGGATACTTTTGAACCAGTATCTGGCAGGGGGGATGGATTGCCCTCAGACCATGAGGCCTTTTCTAGAGTTGAGGGTAGAGTCACTTCTTGAAGGTACACAGGTCCTATTGGCAGGGGTAGATCCAGACTCCTATCAGAACTCTTCCAGGAAGGGCAAAGGGGGCTGGATGCTGGGTGAGCCTGTTGTAGTGGGTGGTATCAGAAAAGGGGTTGGACTTGCTTGGGGGAAAGGAGGAGTGTGATGGGGAAGATGTGTGTCTTATTCCATAGGCTTCTTCCTCCATCTCTCTGCCTTTCCCAACGCCTTTGTTTTATACCCAGGGGCCATGCCCACACCCTCTTCTCCCTCCCAGATACCTTTGGTACGCCTTCCTGCTTCTACAAGACCTCCTCCTCCATGCTGATTTATTGTAGGAATCCAGCTGATTGTGTATCATTTGTAAAATAGAAATAATTTGTGAAGCATTTATTGTTTTTTCCTAGTTAAGAGTAATATATGTTTTTGCATAGAAATGGGAAAATGCATAAAAATAGTAAAAGAGGAAAAAAAGCTTATAATTTCACTGTCCATAGGTAACAAGGAATTGTTAATATTACCTTCCGGTTGTTCTCTACAAGTATGTATATAACACATTATAAATAGCTTAGGAGCCAAACTGGATGTAGTTTTGTATTTCATCATTTGATGATAATTTCTTTGTCATCAAGTATCACTTAAAAACTTGATTTCTTATAACACTCCATCATAAAGGGCATATCCTTTTAAAATAAATTATGTCAATAAACATGGAATACAAAGCAATAAAAATAAACTAGAACTCTGCTTAGTTTGGGTTCTCCTGAGAGTGGTCTGGATACAAGGACCTGCACCCAAGTAGAGGTGCCTTTTTGGGGTGGGGTGATCCCAGGAAGTAGGAAGGAGGGATGGTGTGTGAGACAGAGAAGTAGAAACCAATATTAAGGTGAATTATCAAGGTCACTGCTGTGGGCGGCAGGGGCTCAGTTCTGCTGGAACCTCCTGAGAAGTGTACAGAATGCCTCTAGAATTGTCCACCTGGAGAAGGACAGGAAGCTGGAGACCCACCAGCTCCTCTTCTCTCCATCTCATTCATGATGGAGACATGAACTCCCTCGAACTTCCAGGCGGGGTGCCCATTGCATGCCAGCTCTGGGGGGGCGGGGGTGGAAAGGGAAAAGAAAAGGCGTGTGCTTGCATAGGTAGGTGGTCCTGGGGAGGAGATTTGAGCTGGCACAGAACTGCGCACCATATCTGTGGCTGAAATCAGACATGGGCCAAGGGGATAGATGCAGGCATCAGCAGCAGCATCTCCAAGCATATCACCTTGGATCAGTTTTACAATGTCGAGAAGAAAAAGCAAATTGCAGAAAGACAGATACTCTGTGATACTGTTTCTATAAAGTTTTACATAGGTAATAGAAATACAGCTGTGTTCACGGGAATGATCATTACCGCTTTGGACAGTGGTTGCCTAGGGTAGGGATGAAGGGTGTACAGACATGAAGGGGTGTGCAGGGGCTTTTAACTCTTTGTAACATTTTATTTCGTCAGTTGCATGGTGGTTGTATTTTATTATGCTTCTCCGTGTGTGTGTGTGTGTGTGTGTGTGTGTGTGTGTGTGTGTGAAATATTTTCCTTTTATACTCTTTTTTTTTTTTTTTTTTTTTTTTGCGGTACATGGGCCTCTCACTGCTGTGGCCTCTCCCGTTGCGGAGCACAGGCTCCGGACGCGCAGGCTCAGCGGCCATGGCTCACGGGCCTAGCCGCTCCGCGGCACGTGGGATCCTCCCGGACTGGGGCACGAACCCGCGTCCCCTGCATCGGCAGGCGGACTCCCAACCACTGCGCCACCAGGGAAGCCCCATTTCCTTTTATACTCTTAATGCTAGTACAGTGCATTATTGAAAATGGACAAGGGAAGTTAAAAGGTACCCTAGTTTTATTTTGTTTGTTTGGGCCCAGCTTGTTAAAAAGAAAACAAAACATCCTCAAGATGTCAGGATGATATTAAAACAAAAGATATTTACACTTATCAGGATTTCTCCCTCCCACTCCCCAAGTGTGTGTTGAAACTCCTGAGTTAATAACCTTAGAATGTAAGGCCCCTCTATTGTTTGTGAACACTGCAGGCTTAGGTTTCTCAAAGGCAAAGAGAACTTCTAACATTTGCCTCTGGGAGCTTCTAGTCAATGGCTTTTTGTCTAAGTGAAGGAGATATTTCTCAAGGAGATATCTCAAGGGATTGCTGGAATGTTTGCATTGTCCTTTAAATTGGGGGGAAAGTCCAGAGTTAGGGATGGTTTGACAGTAGAATGAATGTTATGAGATTGTTGCTTTCTAAAAACACCTTTGGCCAAAATCAACCTCATCCATTTTGTGGTTTGGTGGTTCCTATCTAGGGGGGGCTGTGGTCTTGGTGTCCCAGGCAGCTGAACATATGAGCTCAGAAATGTTTAACTTTGAAAAAACTACTTTATTGCGGGTATAACTGACATACAGCAAATGACACATTTAAGAGTATACCATTCAAAGGCAACAAAAGCAAAAATGAACAAGTGGGAATACATCAAACTGATAAGTTTCTGCACAGCAAAGAAAACTATCAACAAAATGGAAAGGCAACCTACCAAATAGGAGAAAATGTTTGCAAATTATATATCTCATACGGGATTAATATCCAAAATATATAAAGAACTCATACAACTCAAAAGCAAAAAACCCCATACAATGGGCAGAGGATTTGAATGGACATTTTTCCAAAGAAGACATACAGATGGCCAACATGTACATGAAAACATGCTTGACATCACTAATCAGAAATGCAAATCAAAACCACAATGAGCTATCACCTCACAACTGTTAGAATGTCTGTTATCCAAAAAAAACAAGAAATAACAAGTATTGGTGAGGATGTGGAGAAAAGGGAACCCTTGTGCACTGTTGCTGGAAATGTAAATTGGTACAGCCACTATAGAAAACAGTATGAAGTTTCCTCAAAAAATTAAAAATAGAACTATCATCCAGCAGTTCCACTTCTGGGTATTTATCTGAAGAAAACAAAAACACTAACTCAGAAAAGGTATATACACCCGATGTTCACTGCAGCATTATTTACAATAGCTAAGATAAGGAAACAACCTAAATGTCCATTAATGGATAAGTAGATAAAGAAAATGTAACATATGTGTATTACATATTCAGCGATAAAAAAATAATTCTTGCCATTTTCAACAACATGGATGGACCTCGAGGGCATTATGCTAAGTGAAATAAGTCAGAGAAAGACAAATACCATCTGATCTCATTTATATGTGGAATCTTAAAAGAAAACACACACACACACACACACACACACACACGCACACAAAACCAAACTCATAGATGCAGAGAACGGATCGATAGTTGCCAGAGGCAGAGGTTGGGGGGTGGGCAACATGGGTGAAGTGGATCAAAAGTTACACTTCCAGTTATAAAAAAGTCATGGGGATGTAATGTATAGCATGGTGACTATGGTTAATGATAGTGTGTTGCATATTTGAAAGTTGCTGAGAGTAGATCTTAAAGTTTTCATAAGAAAAAAAATTAGTCTCTATGTATGGTAACTAGATGGTAACTAGAATTATTGTGGTGATCATTTTGCAGTATATACAAATATTTTAAAAAAGAGATAGAAATGATTGCATCTACTGAACTGAGGGCAAAATCTCAAGTTCTAAACATCAGTCATGGGGCTTCCGTGGTGGCACGGTGGTTAAGAATCCGCCTGCCAATGCAGGGGACATGGGTTCGAGCCCTGGTCCAGGAAGATCCCACATGCCGCGGAGCAACTAAGCCTGTGCGCCACAACTAGTGAGCCTGCGCTCTAGAGCCCACGAGCCACAACTACTGACCCCACATGCCACAACTACTGAAGCCTACGTACCTAGAGCCCGTGCTCCGCAAGAAGAGAAGCCACCGCGATGAGAAGCCCGCACACCGCAACGAAGACCCAACGCAGCCAAAAATTAAAAAAAAAAAAAAATCAGTCACGTGCCATGTTTCCTGTATTTTGCTCTGAAAGAAATCTTGCTGAGTCTCTATCAGAGTGACTTTAAAGAAAAAGTGTACAGTTTGAAAATTAAAAAAAAAAAGAATTATCTAAAAAAGTGTACAGTTTGATAAGTGTTGAGATATGTGTGTGTGTACACACACACACACACACACACACACACACACACACACACACAAACCTTGGGAGACTATCACCATAACCAAGGCAGGAAACGTGTCTATCCAGCCCCCAAAGTTTCTTGTGCCTTTGTGGAATTCCTCCCTCCCATCCCCAAACGATCACTGATCTGCCTTCTGTCAGTAGGTCAGTTTACAATTTTTAGGATTCTATATAAATGGAATCTTACAGTATGTACTTAAAAAAAAAATCTCCTTTCACCCAGCATAATTATTTTGAGATTGATGCTTGATATTGCATGTATCAACAATTCATTTCTTTTTATTGCTGCGCAGTATTTCACTGTATGCGTATACCGTAATTCTGTTGATGATATTTGGGTTGTTTCCAAATAAAGCTATTATGAACATTGTTGTACAAGTCTGTGTGTGGACAGATATTTCCTTTTATTCTGAGTGAATGGTTGGATCGTATGGTAGGGATATGTTTAACTTTTTAAGAAACTGCCAAACTGTTTTCCAGTTTTTCCATTTTCCATTTCTACCAACAGTGTATGAGAGTTCCAGTTCTTGCACATCCTAGCCACAGGGAGTGATTTTTTTTTTTCTTAAAAGAATAATATTTTTGGGCTTCCCTGGTGGCGCAGTGGTTGAGAGTCCGCCTGCCGATGCAGGGGAGGCGGGTTCATGCCCCGGTCTGGGAGGATCCCACATGTCGCAGAGCGGCTGGGCCCGTGAGCCATGGCCGCTGGGCCTGCGCATCCGGAGCCTGTGCTCCGCAACGGGAGAGGCCACAACAGTGAGAGGCCCGCGTACCGCAAAAAAAAAAAAAAAAGAGTATTTTTTTTTTTTTTTATAAACGAAGCAACTGACAAAGGATTAATCTCCAAAATATACAAGCAGCTCATGCATGCAGCTCAATATCAAAAAAAACAGCCCAATCCAAAAATGGGCAGAAGACCTAAATAGACATTTCTCCAAAGAAGACATACAGATGGCCAAGAAGCACGTGAAAAGCTGCTCAACATCACTAATGATTAGAGAAATGCAAATCAAAACTACAACGAGGGGCTTCCCTGGTGGCGCAGTGGTTGAGAGTCCGCCTGCCGATGCAGGGGACACGGGTTCATGCCCCGGTCTGGGAAGTACCCACATGCCGCGGAGTGGCTGGGCCCGTGATCCATGGCCGCTGAGCCTGCGCGTCCGGAGCCTGTGCTCCACAACGGGAGAGGCCACAACAGTGAGAGGCCCGCGTACCGCAAAAAAAAAAAAAAGACGCATGCACCCCAATGTTCATTGCAGCACTATTTACAATAGCCAGGTCATGGAAGCAACCTAAATGCCCATCGACAGACGAATGGATAAAGAAGTTGTGGTACATATATACAGTGGAATATTACTCAGCCATAAAAAGGAATGAAATTGAGTCATTTGTTGAGACGTGAATTGATCTAGAGACTGTCATACAGAGTGAAGTAAGTCAGATAGAGAAAAACAGGACTTCCCTGGTGGCACAGTGGTTAAGAATCTGCCTGCCAATGCAGAGAACACAGGTTTGAGCCCTGGTCCGGGAAGATCCCACATGCCACGGAGCAACTAAGCCCATGTGCCACAGCTACTGAGCCTGCGCTCTAGAGGCTGTGAGCCACAACTACTGAAGCCCGTGCACCTAGAGCCCATGCTCCTCAACAAGAGAAGCCACTGCAACGAGAAGCCCGCGCACCACGATAAAGAGCAGCCCCCACTCACCGCAACTAGAGAAAGCCCTCGTGCAGCAACGAAGACCCAACACAGCCCAAAATAAAAAATATAGATAAATACATTTATTTTTAAAAAAAGAAGAGAAAAACAAATACTGTATGCTAACACACATATATGGAATCTTAAAAAAAATGGTTTTGATGAACCTAGGGGCAGGACAGAAATAAAGATGCAGATTCAGAGAATGAACTTCAGGACACGGGGAGGGGGAAGGGTAAGCTGGGATGAAGTGAGAGAGTAGCTTTGACATATATACACTACCAAATGTAAAATAGATAGCTAGTGGGAAGCAGCTGCATGGCACAGGGAGATCAGCTCGGTGCTCTGTGACCACCTAGAGGGGTGGGATAAGAAGGGTGGGAGGGAGACGCAAGAGGGAGGGGATAGGGGGATATACATATGCATATAGCTGATTCACTTTGTTATACAGCAGAAACTAACACAACACTGTAAAGCAATTATGCTCTAATAAAGATGTTAAAAAAAAAAAAGATACAGCAAAAAAAAAAAAAAGTATTTTTTAAGCCAGTTGGTAAAAGCCACTGTGGCTTTAGTCACTTTTTATTTCTCTGTCTTCCACCACAAAGAGTTTCATTCTTACTGTCAACATATTCTGTAACTAGTTTACTTAAAGGAAAAAGTCCCTGCAGTCCGTACACCATTGCTAACTAGTAGAGCAGTGGGTGCTGCTTGAGGACAGGATAGAATCTCTCAGTCATCATTCAAGGATAGGTAGGTGAGGTAACATCATGTGCTAGAGACTGCTAAGTGGTGCTTTACATCAAGTATCTCATTAATTTTAACAGCCCTATGAAGTAGGTATTATCTCTACTCTTCAGTTGGGGGAACTGAGGCACTGAGCCATTTAGTGACTTGCAACATAGCTAGGAAGCAGAAGAAACAGACTTTGAAAGTTAATGTATCAACGAGGATGTGTATGGTTCCATGTCATAGGAAACTCAACTAATCCTGGCTCATCCAAAAAGGATGCTCCCTGGCTCCTGCAGCTGGAAAGTCCAGCTAGGGCAGGCCACTGGTGCACTTTGGCCTAGAGGTTTCCAGGTTGTCAGAACCTTGGCTCCGTTTCTCTAAGATTCTGGTCTCTCTGCTCATGGACAGGCTGGTATAGCAGTTCCAGGCCCCACAGCCATACCCACGCTTCCTGGTCCTGGAAGTCTCAGGAAAGCCCTGAGGTTCACTGTGATTGGACCAGCCTGTGTCACCTGCCCTCTCCCCAACCAATCACTGGCCAGGCGGTTGTTGGGATAGGCTTAACCTAGATCACAGGTCCTGTCTTCCCCCACATCTGGGAGAAAGGACCTCAGAGGGGCTTCTCACAGTGGATCACTGCTACACTAGGTTGCTGCTTGTTATTTAGAAACCCCCTTCACTTCGTGAAACTCTGGTGTCATTGGCTGTGGTATTATATGGCCTGTGACTTAGAGTAATCACTTCTGTCCCGTCTTAAAGTAAGACTACCTCTTCACCTCACAAGCAGATCAAACAGAAAAAAAAAAAAAAGTAAGTTGTAGCATGCTTGAGGTTTCTTTTAAACCGTCTAATATAATTAAAAGGTGTTAGTCTTGGATATAAAATAAAATTTGACTTCAAATTTAAACGGCATAATTTCCATGCCTTTAAAAATACCAGGTAACTTTGTTTGTGACCCTCAGTCTTGCAGATTTGTTGGATTCCCATCTCAGGAGGGCACAAAATGGCAGCAGCAGGCATCCCACTCCCCTTTCTAGGAGGAAGAGTTGAAAGGAGTGAGTAAGGAATAGGGAGTTTGATTGCCTTCCAGAGTCCTCATTGAAGGAGAGGAAAATGTAGCTCAGTCTCAGTGACTGTCCCCAATTAAAAACTAAAAATACATTGCGGTTATGGGGCTTGGACTTCTGACAGACCAGCAGCCTCAGTCATTTCGAGTGTTCTTCCAGATTGAAGATTCTGTTAGGAGGAAAGTGGAAGCTTTGAGAATTCTTCGTTGGACAGAGTGGGTTCCTCATCAAAGCCCCAGCCAGAGGAGACTACCTTATTCACTGGACAGAGTTGATCACGTGTGAAGTCTGGCCCAGCACAACATATGGGTCCTGGGGCGGCGACATGGGAAAGATTTTTATCGGGATTAACTTTCTACAGCGATGCACTTTCGAATGAGACCATCCTTTTCTCACGAGTGATCTCCGCAGGGCCCTTATTCCACAAAGCGGAATTGTTTTGGACCCATAAATTTAAGCCTCTTAATCAATTGACTCAAGACTTAAGAGCAGATTTGCTTTTCTTTATAATGAGTCCGTGGCTTTACCATACTGACTCAGATGAGAGGGGATTGCAGAGCACAGAATGAGAAGAACGTGGAGTTGGCACACCTAGTTCTTATTCTGACTGAGCACTTTGTCAGGTCTGCCCTTGGGCCTCCGTTTCCTCATCTGTAAGCTTTGAGCATTGATCCAGAATCAGGGTCAGCAATTAGCTGGCACCCATGCTGCACTTTTCTCTCCATGGCAGACATTGCTGGGCAGTCATGATGTTCTTTCTTGTTGAGCCCAGACTTGACTTTCGAGTCTTCTTCAGTGTGGTGCTCCAGGTAGCCCTGCAGTCCTTGCTGAAACCCATTTATTGTCTCCATGAAACTACGTGAACTAGAACTCCACTTCATCTATAATGGCGTGAATTTTACCCTGCGAATAGCCTACACAGCACGTTGTGCCCAGTGGGCTGTTGGTGTTGGCCTCAGTTTTCATGTCAGCTACACTGAGCCCGTTACTGCTGACAGTCCTGCTGTCCTTCACAGCGGAAACCTTGGCCCTTGCTCTTCGCTCTGCTCGACCACTCATTTATTTTTTCTTGTGGTTTAGGAACCAATTCAGATGCCTCTTCTGTTGGAGAAGCCCTCTTTAAATGCCCCCTGTAGAGTTCATCATTTCTTCATGTGTTCCCACCGCACTGTCCACACAGACTATAAGCCTTATAAAATGGCCACGATGCTGTTTGTGACCATAGCCCTCCACCAGACCAGCCTCGAAGCCCTTTGACCTTCTTATATCACCATCATGATTTCTGCCTGCTAGGAGTGCCAGGATTATTTTCTACAGATTTTTTGTTTACATCTACTTTTTTTTTTTTTGTGGCCGCGCCACACCACGCCACGCCACGCCACGCCGAGCAGCATGTGGGATCTTAGTTCCCTGACCAGGGATTGAACCCGTGCCCCCTGCAGTGGAAGTACAGATTCCTACCCACTGGACCTCCGGGGAGTTCCCTACATCTACTCATTTTTATATTCTTTCGTTTCAAAAGGAAACTACAGAATACAATCATAAATAGAAAACCACTATCACTTGCCATAAAGGGTAGGTCACTAGAAAAAAAAAATCCCTGAACAACAGTGTTACTACATTCTTGAAAAGCTTGTTGAATACTCTGAGCCTGAGGCCTGCCTAGAATTGGGATGTGATTCTCCGTGAACCACCCCAACTGGAGCAGTTTTCACCTCAATCATCTGCTTTGTCTGTTCCGCCCCTTCTTGGGAAAGGCTGTGCTGAGTCTCAGCAGGGGCCCAGCGCCTGGAAGAGGCAGATCTCCGGAGATGCTGAACGATTTGATATTCTAATCCCAGCCTCCCATGTAGTGCCTTTGTTTACTGTCCAAAGTAAGAATTGCTTAAGGATCATCAGAACCAGTGAGTGGAAAATTAGATACATGTGGCTTTGGTAGTTCACTGCCTCTGACTGATGGGAAGGACTCATTTCTTTGCCAGAGTAGGATTTGATAGATTAAAAAAATCGATAGAAAAGTGATCCACCTTTGAGCAAATTCTTATGGAAAAATGGTGTCTTGGGTCTCTGTTCATTCATTCATTCATTCATTTATTTATGGCTGTGTTGGGTCTTCGTTGCTGCACACGGGCTTTCTCTAGTTGCAGTGAGTGGGCTTCTCATTGCTGTGGCTTCTCTTGTTGCAGAACACAGGCTCTAGGCGCGCAGGCTTCAGTAGTTGTGGCACGAGGGCTCAGTAGTTGTGGCTTGCGGGCTCTAGAGCGCAGGCTCACTAGTTGTGGCGCACGGGCTTAGTTGCTCCGTGGCATGTGGGATCTTCTTGGACCAAGGATCGAACCCGTGTCCCCCGCATTGGCAGGCGGATTCTTAACCACTGCGCCACCAGGGAAGTCCCTCGGGTCTCTGTTCTTTGCAGTTTACATCTAGGGAAGGCCTGCTGATGCAGATACCCCATTTCATAGGTGGGAAAACTGATGCCCAGAGGCCTGATGACCTGGAGCTTGTCTGACTGGGGTGAAACTAGGTTACCACCCCCACACCTTGCTTTCCCATCTAGTGTATTTCCTATCAGACTTTGCTCTACTGTAATTGAAGTTGCTGAGTGACAAACAAGAACCGCAATGGCCAGACTGAACAGTACTAGCCTTCTTGGAAACTTAGTGGGACTTCTTTTCCTTGCAGAGGATTCAGAAGTACTCTGATTTGCCCTTGGAAGAATCCCAGTCACTTTACTGACTATTCTCCTTTTTGCCCAGAATGGTACCACATTTTATTGGTGGGTGGGGAGCTTCAGGATTTGGCCTTAGTTGTTCAACACTTGTACATGTTCCCAGCAAGGAGGTGGAATCTCACATTGTGAAGAGATGCACCAGAAGCAAGCCAGATCCTTGGGGCGCTGCCACAGCAAATCCGCAGTGCTGTGCTGAAGTGTCTGACCTCTTCAGCTCTCCTGCAGGATTAGTGTTTGTTGAATAATAGTACACCCGGACCCAGGGAGCAAAAGCAAATAGGAAGTCACTGAAACTGCAGGGCGGTGTGTGTAAACAGCTACATTCCACCCCCATGGAGCTGGCCTCTGGCCAGAAACCTGATGGCTGTTTACATTTCACTCTTATGTAGCCTTTGGGCTTCTCCTTAAGGGGAGGTGGGCAGCCTCCTGGCCTATGGATGCAAGTCCTGATGGGTAGGGGCTTAGATCTGAGGACAGTTTCCTTAAAACATATTCCCTCTTGGGCCTTCCCTGGTGGTCCAGTGGCTAAGAATCCACCTTCCAACGCAGGGGACACGGGTTCGATCCCTGGTCTGGGAACTAAGATCCCACATGCCACGGGGCAAGCCCGTGCGCCGCAACTACTGAGCCCGCGTTCTCTGCAGCCCATGCGCCGCAATGAAAGATCCCGCATGCCGCAACTAAGACCTGACGCAGCCAAATAAATACATATTAAAAAAAACCACAAAACATATTCCCCTTCCATCACATTCATATGTGAACGTTGAGTGTATTTGATTTTTTTCCTCTAAATCTTTATTGGTTTTTTAGATCACAAAATAGACGCATGCTTGTTAAAAAAAAAAAGCTTGAGCATCATAACTGAATTAGGTTGTTATCTGAGTGCTAACCATAGTGGTTGAGTGCCAAGTATGTACTAGGTCGCTTTTTATGCCTCATCTCAGTTAATCCTTACGCGAGGTCTGAGGAATAGAGTTAATCCCCATTTTACAGATGAGGAAAACTGAGGCTCCAATTAAGATCACCCAGCTGGTGAGCAAGTGGCTGAACCTGGACGAGTAGCACCAAGTCCGTGGAGCTGTGCAGAGCAGAGCTGTGTGTGTTGTCTTTCTAGACAGAAGGATTTAGCTTGATTCAGTATCACTTTACTTATATTAGAATGAGCTTGTGTTGTTTATTTTCAGAAGAAAAGCCATACAGATTACTCTCATTTATAAAACAAGAAGACGTGTGAGCAAAGATCTCCCAAGATGAATTGTCAGGTGTGTGCATCCATCTTGGGCAGCCGAGTGCCCCTGGTGTGCTGGTTAGTCTCTGAGCCAAAGCATACTTAGGCTGGGATGCTTGCAGGTCTCTGTGAGTTGTGGCTGGGCTGGGAGGGCTCTTTGCTTTTCCTGAACAAGCCTCCCCATCCCCAACTCACACCACCAGTGGGGCAAGCTCATGAGCTCTAAGACAACCTTTTCATTCCTGACTAGCTTCCAAATAATGGGTAACTTCTCCACTCCCATGGCTTTGGTATATCAGGCAGTTTATCAGCTGGAAAACAAACATACCTGCCTTGAATCTGTGCCTTGAGCCAAACAGCCCGATTGCAGCCTTGGGATCCCCAGACCGTTGTCGTAGCGAGCTGAGGCTAGAGCAGTTCTGTGATTGCGTGGAGTCATCTGGGCCATGCGCTACAAACCTGCTTCACAAATCCTGGCATGGCTGTCTTTGTGGGCTTCCCTTAGGAGGCCTTACAGCCTGTCTTAAGTGTCACCGGCTGGGTGGTCCCAGCCACACAACTGTCAGGCAGCCCATAAGGGGCTCCTCCAGTTGTGTTGCCCTGGGTGCCCTCACTGCTTTCTTTCTAGGGAATCTCATTAGAGAGGTTAGAGATTTTAGCATTCTTGAGATTCTTTTTGTGGTCAGTTTGGTAAACCATTTCATTTCTTCAGTTTCCCAGTTGACCCCATTCTTTCCTTTGCCCTTCAAGGGACTGTCTTAGGTGCAGGCCAGTTTTGCATTCTTGGCAAAAGCTTCCTGTGTTTGGTTTGTGTGGGTTTTCTGCAACTGAGGTTGAACAAGTCTTCGAGACTCCCGAACAATTCCTGATCCATACCAGCGTGGCCTCCACACTTGGCCTGGAAACGCAGCCGTGAGAGAACTTGTTCTTCTCATTCCCACCGCTTGAACTGCAGATTTGCATTAGCTCTGCTTGATTAGAGGGTCTCATTAGTTTTTGTTGTGGTTTCTTCACCTCGTAGGAGCTTTCCTGTCTATAAATGTATCCTCTCTTTCATCTTATGCCACAAAACAGTTCTCAGATTCTTATCTTACTGGTGATTTTATGCCGGGAGTGTTTACGGCAGTTAGCATGGTGCTGGGAGGGAATTCATTCCAGAAGCCCAGGATTGGACCATGTCGTACTGTTGACTAAGGTCATTAGACTTCTTTTCAATTCTTCTGATGGACTGGGAAGGAATTGGGAAATTTCATGGAATTTTCTCTTCAGTGTTGAGTAATTTTGAGAAAATATGCCTTACACTCTAGCTATGTAGACTGGATAAGTCATTTTGGTGATTTATTAGGCAGCATTCTTTTAAGTGCAAGTGAGAGAAACTCACTTGAGCCAAGTTTTAAGTGAAAAAAATTGTTTTTTTGTTAGGAGGTTTTTATCAAGATTTTTTTTTTTTTTTTTTTAATGGCATGTGGTAGAAACCCATAAGAACGTACTTAAAAGAGGGAGCCACTTGGCCCAGTAACTGAGAAGTCCCATAGTAGAGACCCTTCCAAGCATGGCTGTGTCCCCAGGCTCAAATGGGTCACCAGGGTTTGATCTTCTCATCTCTACTATGTCCACTTGGGCTCCATGTGTTGGCAGAATGGCTGCTGCATCTCTGGACCTTTGACCTTCCAGATCCAAGCCCAGCCAGAAAAGAGAGAGAGAACGAGAGTGGCAAACACAAAATTTGTTTCCTATAACTCCCATACAAGTCCCAGGAGTCGATGATTAGACCCCTTCAGTCGTATGCCTGGCTCTGAACCAATTCCTGCGCTTAGGGGCACCTGTCACATGTACCCCACCCCATACCTAGCATCAGAAACAGCCAATGACTCCTACAGACGACTGTGGGTTCACAAACCTAGGGCAGTCCTGTGGTGGGGCTCAGGAAGACTTGGAACCAAGAATCAGGAAGCCACAGAGACTGCCTCTGATTTGTTTCCCCGGAGTCTGTTTTGTTCCCATCTGTCTATAGATGATCGCTGCTAGCACCCCACACAGCACGGCTGCCCCATGGCCTCTGGCTGTTTCCGTTTCACTCAGTTTAGTCACATGCAGAGAGCTCAAGGGAGAATGTGATTCAGCTCACAGTTGGAGGCCCCACCCCAATCCCGTCAGCTGTGGAGACTAAGGCTGGGCCCCTTAAGACAGACGGGTGGGTGGAGTCTGTTCTTGGAGAAGATGTGACGTAGGCTGACGGTCCAGAAGGGACAGATAGGTGCTTCTCCTTGTCTGGTTGAAAAGCCTTCTCTAAGTTCAAGTTGTTGATAATAAATAGTGTCAAGGGCCTCTCTCCCAAGCTAGAAAACGTTGGACGAAGTTCCAGCCCAGCCACGTGGACGCCGGCTTCGTGCCTGAAAGCCATGCCCAGGATCAGCACCTTGGGACCTCTCTGAGCTCTCCTTTCTGCTCCAATGTGGGCCCTTCCTGCAGAGGAGACAGCACCGTCTGAGAGGCATGAATGGGAATTTCCTCCTTCCAGGCCCAAGTCAGCATGACTTGGGATGGCTTCGACTGGAAAAACTGAATCAAAGTGTGTACTTGGGCCAAGGATTTCCCCAAACACTAATCAGCACTGATTACTTCCAGCGTGTTGCCTTTGGCTCTGCAGAGAGTTTTGTCCATTGTGGCTGCAGTGTCTGGCTTCTGCTGCCCAGAAGATGAGAAATGAGTTTGTAGGGATGATCCTGGGTGAAGGGCTCTCTCTTTACCAAACCAACCTTTACTAGGTGTGAAAAACCCTAATTACCAAATTCATAGGTCATTGGTCCTCCAGCATTAACACTTGGGGGTGGGGGTCATGATGTTGCTTGCTGAAATGAAATCCTGAAAATGTGCTGGGGAAAATGTCTATAAAATCCTTGCTCGTTGTTGAAAATGAGTTTTCTCCCCTGTTTTTATGTCTTTTGAACTGAGTCCAAATGCTAAGTATGAGTAGAGATGCCATGTTATCCAATCCCAAGATCATCTAAAGGAAGTAACTCAGTTCTGTGAACCTGAAACTTGATCTTGGATGAACTGAATGAAGTTTTATTATTAAGTCCATGGAAGCTCATAACTATGCTATTTTAAATAGTGGTGAAAAACTTGTAGTTGGTTCTCATAGAATGTCTTGGAGAACCTTGAAATGCTTCCTAGTCAGGCCCCGAGTTTACAGTCTGGAAAATAAAAGCTCAGAGAGGGACAGGATGTGCTCAAGGTCACACAGGGAGTTGTGGCTAGGTTAAATACCAGACCACTGGGTCCCAGGCCTCTGAGATTTGGCTTGTCTTCGTCCTGCCTGTAACTGCCTTCTGCTAGGAAGAATAAGGCAGAGCTTATAGCCTGGAGGAATGGGTAGGATTTTTTTTAAAAAAACAGCTTTACTGAGATATAATTCACACACCATAAAATTCACCCCTTTAAACTGTATACTTTTTAGTATGTTCACAGAATTGTACTACCATAACCACTATATAATTTTAGAACATTTTTATCCCCCTGCAAGAAACCCTGTACCCATTAGCAGTCAGTCCCCATGCCCCCTTTCCCTGCCCCAGGCCCTGGCAGTCACTAATTTGTTTCTCTCTATGGCTTTGCCGATTCTGTACGTTCATATAGTATAATCATATAACATATGGTCTGTTGTGATTGGCTTCTTTGAGCAGAATGTTTTCAAGGTTCATCCTTCATTCCTTTCTATGGCCCAATGATGGAATGTATAGGGATTGAATTTGAAAACAAAGCCAGAAAGTTTTCAGATTTACTTTTCCTTTGCATGGTAAGCTTTTCCTAAGAAGCCAGTCTCTATATCTGGAGATGAAATGGGACACTTTCTGAGCCTCCCTGGATCTAAGCAGTTGCTACTTTTCTTAGACGTTTTGACACCTGGGAGAAAAGTTGGTCTCTGGAAGAAAGTGTGTTCTTTCTTGAATTGCCAAGAAAATTAATACATGTTAATTAACACAGATGCTCAAGAGCCACAGCTGTAGCGAACTTTTCCCTTATAGTTATTTTCCAAATGCTTGACTTGTTTAAAAATTTTTAATTTTAGCAATAATGTAATTTTTCTTGCCCTTCCCAAATTCATTGGAAACTTTCAACCCTGCAGACAATATGAAAGAACAGTATAGCACACTCCCATATAAGTTCCCCCTAGTCTCCACTTGTTAATGTCTTGCCACATTTGACAACTTTGTCACTCTCTCTAAGGATACACATTACAGAGCTATCTTTTATGGAACTCTTTGAAAGTACCTAGATCATGACCCTTCACCTCCGCATGCTTCAGCAGGTCTCTCTAAGATAAAGGTCATTTTCCTGACCACAATGTCACTGCATACCCAGGAAGTTAGCGCTGATACAATAATATCTCGTATAAAATGTCCTCAGATGCTCCCAAGTGTCCTTTATGGTCATTTTTAAAAATCCAGGAACCAATTAAAGATTACTCAATTGAATTTGGTTTCAAAGTTACTTCAACCTTTCCTTTAATCTAGAACACATTTTTGACAAGTGCATTTCCAAAGGTCTTGGACGCTTCCCATTGCATCACACCGAGAGGCACATCATGTCAGTTTGTCCTTTGATTAGTGATGCTAAGTGCCATCTCTTGATTAGAATGGTGTTTGCCACTCTCCACTGAAATGGTACCTTTCTCCTGTTGTAATTAATAAGTGATCTTTGAGACTGCATGAATATCTTGGTTCTCAACGGTTTTCAGCCATTAATCAATTTCCTGGGGAAAAAATAACATCTTGAGGGCTTCCCTGGTGGCGCAGTGGTTGAGAGTCTGCCTGCCGCTGCAGGGGACACGGGTTTGTGCCCTGGTCCGGGAAGATCCCACATGCCGCGGAGCGGCTGGGCCCGCGAGCCATGGCCGCCGAGCCTGCGCATCCGGAGCCCGTGCTCTGCAACGGGAGAGACCACAACAGTGAGAGAGGCCCGCATACCGCAAAAAAAAAAAAAAAAATCTTGAGTTATAATCTCCAGCTGGCGACACTGCCTCTTATGTAATTAGTAATTAATTTATGTGTGTGTATGTGTAATTTTTATTTTTTAAATGTAGCTAGTGGCAGGTTGATTCCCATTTGTACTGTAAACATTGGCTTTTACAGTTTCCCAAATTTGGAAGCTTTACAGTCCTATTTCATATGATTCCCTTGAGAAGTATTTATATCCCACAGCCAGGGGGAGTATGGCGTATTTAAAAAATCACTAAAATTTTTTTTAGCACCTCCTGCAGTTGCTTCCTAGGACTGTAATTGGGACTCTTAAATATCCCGCAGTATTCAGAAAGTCGCGCTCATATACTGGGCAGGCAATTCTCACATGTTACAAGCTGGGCTTTTTTTTTTTTTTTTGCGGTACGCGGACCTCTCACTGTTGTGGCCTCTCCCGTTGCGCAGCACAGGCTCCGGACGCGCAGGCTCAGCGGCCATGGCTCACGGGCCCAGACGCTCCGCGGCATGTGGGATCTTCCTGGACCGGGGCACGAACCCGCGTCCCCTGCATCGGCAGGCGGACTCTCAACCACTGCACCACCAGGGAAGACCCATGGGTTTTTTTTAAATTGAAATAAAGAGTTGGGTGGCCAAGAAGGGAGTGTTTTGAGTAGGAGCCACTGGAAAAGTGCCTCAGGTGGATCTGGCGTTTGAGGGTGTGCTCCCCCTTCCCTGACCCCCCAGCCCCTAAGAAGCTGCAGAGGAGAGATTTCCACATGAGGGCTCTTTACCTCTAAGGGTTGGGGTACATGACAGTCTTCTAAATCGGTCCAGAACCGTGATCAGCTACTTCACTGTGTGGCCTGGAGGTAGAAAGAGGAGGGTTGGAGAGCGTTCGAACCCCCAGACTGTCAGAAAGATCTGGTTCTACATCCCAGCCCCACCTCTCACCAGCAGTATGACCTTGGGCAAGTTTCTGAGCCCCAGTTTCCTTATCTGTGAAATGGGGATAATGATGGGTCTTGGCCTCATTGGGTCGTTGGAAGCATGAAGGGAGATGACGGTGTGGAATGCTTAACACAGGGCCTGGTACACAGTGGGTGCATGGTACATATTGATTGAATGAATTTCTAGTCCTTAAAAAAAAAGTAAAATATATTTTAATTTAAAACCTATACATATACATTCATTTGCCCATTGTTTTTAAGCACACATGTTCTTGATTTTATTTCACTGTTTGTTCAGCAAACGAGTATTGGCCCATATTATCAGAGATTCTGTGTATAAAGTTTTGGTTAACTGAGCTAATTTAAGAAATGGGATCTCCAGGTTATATATATTTATGCTATTCTATGCCTGGTATACCTAAGGTGATGGAGTGGTAAGTAAATGGATTACCACGGGCCACTTTCAGAATCATTATTATTCTAGAAATAAAGTCCTAATCAGGGAGATTCATTCCACAGATATTACCTGAGCTTCTTACTCTGTTAATCACTACTCCAGTGCCGGGGTCTGGATCCTGGCCCCGTGGAACCTATGTGTGGTGGCAGATCACCCATCTTTTCGTGTAGGACCAGGAGATTTTCTCACAGTCAGTGCATCGGCTGGAGGCCCGTGGGTTTTCTTGCATAAACCACATTCAAAGTGCATCATCTAACTTCTAGTGGTGGCCTCCTTAAGGTGGAGTAAGGACCTGTGAAGCAATGTGAGTGCAGAACCCTTCTGGATTTTTGTTCCCTCTCCTCTGCCAACTCAATTTCTTACAGTGATTTTTACCTGCACGTAATTCAGGAGTCCCCATCCCGCCCCCAGTTTTTTTTTTTCCCTAAAAGCAACTTGGTATGTGTGGCTTTTTTTTTTTTCCACACTATTTGTATTTTACATTTTGGGGGATAGAGCAACTTATACATTTGTTGTAATGTGTAATTGACAGTTTAGGAAATCACATAAGCCAAACAAAGGGGTTATGAGTCCCCTGTGGTGGTCCCCCAGGATTGCCAGAGAAAACAATTAAATTTGAAGTTCAGATAAACA
The DNA here is from genome assembly GCF_003676395.1 of Aethalodelphis obliquidens. Classification (NCBI taxonomy): domain Eukaryota; kingdom Metazoa; phylum Chordata; class Mammalia; order Artiodactyla; family Delphinidae; genus Aethalodelphis; species Aethalodelphis obliquidens. Next base: position 6,672,686 of record NW_020837966.1, read on the forward strand.
ATGACTAACTTTTTAGTAGAAGTATGTTCCAAATACAGCAAGCAATTCTCTCACGTTACAAGTTATTGAATGGGACATACTTACACTAAACAATTATTTATTATTTGTCCAAATTCATATGTAACTGGATGTTCTTTATTTTATTTGCAAAATCTGGCAACCCTAGGTACCACTGCCTGCTCAGAAATGCCCAGGGTTTTCACGTTTGTTTTGGGGTGGTATTTGCAGCTTCAGGAGTGTCCTAGGAGAGAACTGCAGTGGCATCTCATTAGGCTGTGGCTTTGGGCGCTGGGGTAGAGGCCAGATTAGTAATTAGCTAACCCTGATCTCACTCATGAGGAATGTGCCCTTGCTAGGTATTAGCGCGAGGTTTAAGCTCTCAGAGCCATTGTCAGAAGCCTGTCAGTGATGTCATCAGCTGGAAAAGCCAGGGCTCCGGTTTTGGTAATAAATGGAAATGGAGTTTCACAGGTGGGGTGTGGAGGAATTTATTAGGACAGGAAGCCTGACGGAGCCTCCCGCTTGCGTGCAGCCCCCAGCCAGGTTTCTGAGTTCCGATGAACAACCAGAAGCTTCTGACACGGCGTGCGATTACACCGTTGGCCCAATGCCCTGGAAAAATTGGCTTGCTCTCGGCGAACACTCCAGGAGCTACAAAGGTGGTGTCGGGACTGTTTTGCAGCTCTGAGTAGGCCCATAAATGGGGGAGAAAAGGAGGCCGATGTGGAAATTGTTCACTAAGCTGCTCAGAGTGGTTCTAGAAAATGCGTACTTGGTACCACCTAGGCCCTCACCATCTCTGTCATCTTGCCCTCTACTATGGGGGGCCCCTTGGGCAGCTGGGGCAAGTCCTCTGGATTTAGACACTCACAAAGCCCTCTTTTACCTTGAAATAGAGCTAGCTTTAAATTTTTCTTTTTTAAAGGGTGATTTGTTGTGCATGAGTGGGCTGTCAGACTAGAAGGGGAACCTGATTTAAATCAAGTGCTGAATGTGGTAACTATAGCCGTTTAATGTTATCTGAAATCTCCTATAAAACATTCTGGAAAAAGGCGGGTGGGAGTTCTTTCTGATCATGGGCTGGGTTTTGCGGTTCAGAGTTCTCTGTCCTGTTGGAGGTTCCACTTAAGCAGTTACCCACAGCAGTGCTGCCCTCGGAAGTGCTGAGGGCAGGCGTGGAGACTCTGGTGAGCAGATGGGAGGCTCAGAGTGTGGCTTCTGAAGGTCTGGCCTGCATCGCCTCTGGCTTTCTTGTCAAATTAGAATTTGGAAGCATTGACCCTGAGTCTCCAGGTTGGCTCACATAATGGGGGGGCTGAGACAGATCCTCCCAAGCCCCGTTTTCTTCCACATCATCCCCCTGGGGCCCCCCCACTCACTGGTACAGTGTCCCTGTGTGCTGAGCAAATAGCACAGCCTCTTGGAGCCTCTGTCTTGGCATCTGTAAAATAGGATGTTTGTGCCTATTGTGGGTGAAGTACTACAGTCAAGATGCTCAGTACTTTGTGGGTGGCTGATATGACTGGGTATTTTAGAGGATGTCATCGAAAGAGTTGGGCCTGGTCACACTTTTACCTTTGAATGTACCTTGTCACAGCCTGGCCATTTATCACTTGGGTCCCTCTCCATCTCTCTGACCCCTCTATAAAATGGGGTGCCCAGAGAACCAATGAGAGCAAGGCCTCTCCAGTGAGTGACTGGCTTGCCCCTCATTTCTGCAACACCCTTCTACTCCCCTGTGTAAGAGTTTATTATTAGCGGGTATTCTCTCAAAAAGAAAAATTGAAACACAGTTCTAAGAGGACCCTTCCGGTACTCTGTTCACTGTTGCAGCATCGTTATTGCAAGGAACTGGCAGAATCATTCTCTCTTTGTTTAGGATGTGGTTTCATTGCTTTAAGACAAGCCTGTGAGAAAGGAGGCTTGACCCAGTACCCTAGGGCTGCACTGGGCTCTAGGGCACACTTGTTTTCCTTTCTCTTTCCTTGTTCACCCCTCTTGGGTGAGTCTGTCTCAGGCTCATTCGCTGTCAAAGAAAGGGATGACCTCCTGGGTGGGGATTTTGGTGCGATCAGAGTCATGTGCCGTGGGGTTGCTGAGTGGTTCTGAACCCTGGCTGCAACCTTAGAACCAACTGGAAAGCTTTAACAATTACTGGTACCCTGGCCCCACCCCCAAGAAATGCTCATTTTATTTTCTTTTGGGGAAGGGCAGTGTACTTTTATATTATCATCAGCGTCATCATCTTTCTGGGTTGAGACTCAAGTGATTTCTGTGAGCAGCAGTAGTGCAGAGGCTTAAGACGTTGGACAAGGCAAGCCTGAGGTGGGATCATGGTCATGACCAGCGTTAATAGCAGAGCAGCCCTGATCTGTTTGGGGGCCGCCTGGATGGATGGAATCACCAGGAGAGACTCATTCTACTTTTCTCACGCTTTGAATATAATGTGAATTGACTATAATGGGGTATTTTAGAACTAGGAAAACCTGAGGATGATTAGGAAAAAACACTCCATATATATCAGTACCAACATATGAGGTGACTCGGATTCCTTCAGATTAAGAACTTGTTCCAATAGGGCTACTGGAGTTCAAAGCCTTTCTTTGTACCTAGACTTAAAACTGCCCCAGTCCACTCTTTTGAATTCCCTCAGAGGTGGCTGGTCTGTCTTCCTCCCTCTGAGGGTGGATTTAATTGTTAACAGTGGCCCAGCTACTTGGCACCCAGCCTGGTGAGTAAGACAGCTGAGTAAGAGGGGGAAAACAGGGCCTTGGGTCAGAAAAACCAGGATAACAAGTGACCAGATTTTCTTATCTGTTCAGAGGAGCCCCAGAAGCTGCAAAAACTGCAGCCTCCGGAGTGTTTTGTGGGTAGTGGCCATGACATTTATGGGGATGGCAGGATGTCATCTGAGCAGTTGGAGTAGCAACACTCAGCCTTGTGGCTCTTGGGCTGGTGGATGTCTGCTGTGTGCAATGACCCATCCTAAGTGACTTCATTGCTGGTGTGACCAGCGTGCTCAGAGGATGTGAGGAAGCACAACTGTTTTGTAAAGGTCATGCCCTCCCTGCCGGCCCTGAGATAGACCATACAGAAGGCTGGTGCAGGAATCCTATGGTCACCCTGCTGGTTTTGCACTTCTGCTCCTGCCAAGTCTAGTTTGTATGCCTCCTCAACTCCCTGTGTTCATGGGGGCATTTGTATCTACCAGGAAGCTGCCATGTATGTCTCTTGGCACTGATGCCAAGAATGAATGGGAGCTAAGTGTTCTCCATTCCTGCCAGGTGCAGAAACTGTCAACCCATTTTACAGATGAGGAAAATTGAGGACGGGAGAGGGTGAGATCTTGTGGTGGTGGTGGAACGGGATGTTAACCCAAGTGGTCATATCCCTCTGTACTTGTAGATCTGAAATCCGTCTGGTAAATCTGTTAATTTCAGAAAGAAGTGGAGGTTTTTGTTGTTGTTTGTTTGTTTTTTTGGTCACACCCTGCAGCTTGTGGGATCTTCGTCCTCCAACCAGGGATCGAACCCAGGCCCCCAGCAGTGAAAGCATGGAGTCTTAAGCACTGGCCTCCCAGGGAATTCCCCAGAAAGAAGTTTTTAAAAGGCAGCTTGTATTAGGTACTCAGCTATAATTAAATTTTGTTCATTTCACAAACTTAGTGCCTCCTTACTAATTTTAAAGGCCCTGTGCTAGGGACATGGCCTTATCTTCAAATATCTTAGAAGTAAAACAGCCAGAGAATGTGTGCCCAAGTTGCTGTAGCAGGTTTTGTAGGACAGGACTTCTCGGCGTGTCTCCCAGAGAGGCGTGAAGAGCGGTAAGTTGCATCTGGGGTGTCAGGGGAGGCCCAAGGCGGCCAGGGTGGCGTTGGAAGGGGCAGAGTCACGAGACAGGATGTTCTGGGCTGCAGAACTGCTTGGGCAAAGAATGTGGGAAGTGTGGAACTCCAGAGCGTCTGTAATCACCTTCTGGCCTCAGGGCTTAGGACTTGCTGAGGCTGGATGGACCGTCAGTTGTGCTGTTGGCCAGGTTGTGAAGAACCTCAAAAGGCGTGTAAAAGGGCTTGGACTTGACTGTCTAGACCTGTGCTATCTGCCAGCCACTTGTGGCTGGCTAAATGTAAATTAATTAAAGAATTAAGTAAAATGTACAGTTTAGCACCTCAGTCACACTAACCACATTTTAAGTGCTCAACAGTCCTGTGTGGTTTGTGGCTACTGTATTGGACGGTGCACATATAAAACATTTCCATCATCACAGAAAGTTCTGTTGAACAGTGATGCTATTAGTGGTGTTGTAGTTTGAACTATGGCTTGTGGAGCCAGATCCGGCCCTCTGCCTGTTCTAAAGTTTCATTGGAACACAGGCCACACCCATTCATTGGCATATTGTCTATAGCCACTTTCTCACTGCAACAGTAGATTTGAATAGTTCCAACAGAGACCTTATGGCCAGGAAAACCTAAAATACTTACTGTCTGGCCCTATACAGAAAAAGTTTGCTGATCCCTGCTATAGACCCTGGGGAGCAATGGAAGATGTCCAGGCTGAAAGTAAGGTAGATGATTGTATTTATGGCCCTAAGAGGATAACTCGGGTGGTGGTAGGTGGGCCAGATTGGTGGGGAGACCCATTCACAGTGACCTCCAAGGGTTCTCCTGAGAGATGATTGAGGCCTTGCCCTGGCAGGTATGGTTCCACCCATCTGTGGTCCATTTAACAAAACGCCCATCAGTGAAGTCCTTTAACTTCTTCCTTCTAAAAATTATTAATTGGAGCCAGGGTTCTTGACTTAGTGTGTCTTAGACCCCTTTGCTCTCTGAAGACTGCACTGTTTTCTTTATGCATAAAATAATATACACGGGGTTACAAAGGCAACGAGTTATATTGAAATACAGTTATCAGAAATAAATTTTTGGATATATCAATGGTAAAAAATGCACATCTGTATTGAAATGTTTAGTAACAAAATCTAGCAGCAAGTCTAATAGCTACCATAATTTTGACGTAGTGATGAGTTTAGAGGATATTTTGAGATATTGCTGACACTGTAATATGATGGGAAAAGATTTTGTTGGTGACAAAACCACAGGTGTTGCTAATACACCTGTGTTTTATGGTCTACATTCATAATGCAAAGATTTGCTACATTTTAGGCAGAGGTTACTGCAAACAAAGATTAAACTTTTTCCCCTTATCCAGTTCATAACCTCCCCCCAACCCCGGCCGCCCCATCCTCCCCTGCAAGAGTCCCTGCCTTAGGCCATCGGCCATGGGAAGCTGTAGGGCAGTTGAGGATGGTGGCTTGTCTTGCATTTAGCTTCATCGTAGATCACAGGGGAAGTTCCACTTTTCTCTACTTTGTGAGATATTCTTTATAGATATCATAAATCATGATGCCAAAGGGAAAGGGAATGTGTCACAGGAGGCTGAATCTTGAACAGCATTGGCTAAGAAAGAGCTACAGAGTGAAAGGTGGGAGAGGAGGGCATTCCGAGTAGAGGGAGCAGCCTGTGCAAAGACCTGGAAGGATGTGCAGGTGGGTGGGTGCTCCCTCTGGAGCAGAGGAGAGGGCGCGTGGAGGCGAGGGATGAGGGCAAGTGGGGAGACAGGCAGGGACCCACCGCGAGGGGCCTTGGGACCCTGCCGAGGGGTTTGGACTTTGGAATTGCTGGAATATTTTAAGACTTTTGGCCCCGAGCCTATCATATCAAATACAGTAAAACACACCCATCTCTCACTTTACAAAAAGAATGTATTTGGGTGTATTGCTACATAATAATTTGAAACTTTTTTAAAAATAGTTTTGCCTTTGTTTATATTTGTGTTTTGTTATATTATTTGGCTGTGACTGTTCCTTTATTTTACTGTTGACTGATTCCTCTGCCGTCATGATGCCTATTTGGGAATTCTTGGGATGTGAGAAAACTAACCCGTAAGTCATTTTAAAAATGTAATGAAATTTAGGACTTTGCTGGCAGTCCAGTGGTTAAGACTCTACATTTCCACTGCATGGGGCATGAGTTTGATCCCTGGTCGGAGAACCAAGATCTCGCATGCCACGTGGTACGGCCAAAAAAAAAAAAAGGAATGAAATTTCTGTGAATATCAAAGTTAGCCATTAATAAAGAAGATATAATGTTAAATGCAGGAATTTAATAAAACATTTATTAACTTCAATTTCTTTTGATTTTCTTATTTTGGGGGACCAATTTCCCCATCTGCCCCTACCCAGCTGTCAAATTATTTTGTAGGTCCTTGAGAAGGAGCTGTGCCTGAGGGGTATGAGGCAGCCCTGCTGGGGCTAGTGGGAAAATTTGGGTAGAGCTTTGATCTGTGTGCTTAGATTGAGTAGGCAGTCAAGTGGGCCTGACATTAGCTGATGGCTCCTGGGCTGGGGATCCATTCAGAGGTGGCCAGCAGGATGTGGGGAGAGGTGGGATTTGGTGAAGGAGGGTGGTCAGGGGAGTCTAATTGGGTTTGGTAATTGGTCATTTATTTGGTAGATTTGTTGATCAGTGGTTGTCTGGTTAAGTTGGCTGGTTGGTTGTTGATCGGTTGGTTTATTAATGAGTGGGTGGTTGTTGGTTAGATAGTGGATGGTAGTAGTGTCTTACTTCCCCCTCCCCCCTTTCCTTTTCTTCTTTTTCCTATGGGACAAGCATCATACTAGGTACCAGGATCACACTGATGTTGCAGACAGAGCCAGGGCCCTGCCCCTAGGACACTTACATTACAGTTGAGTAAACCTCAGATTTGGATCCAGGACTACACAGAGAGTGGATTTAATTAGCACCCACGCTGTGTGGTTCATTGCTATTATTGTTATGCTTATGAGTATTTCATTCCTAAATAGCACTAGGAATGCTACTTGGGTTTGTTTCAGTTACTACACAAATATTTTTTGCTAACTTTTACTAAGCTCTCCCCTCTCCCCTGCGTAGGCAGTTTAGAGCTAAGTGGCAATTGGGTGGAGGTTCTGGAGGTTTCCCCAGCTCACATAATTTGACATTCCACTTGCCCACATCAGGATGATTCCCCCCTCTTTCTACCAGTGGTCCAAATTGCTGGGTTCTGTCTCTGACTCTTCCTACTTGGCAATGCGTTGTTTGAAGAACATTTTGACATTAGAAGCTCTAAAGCAAACCCAGGGGCTTTCCTGGTGGTGCAGTGGTTAAGAATCCACCTGCCAATGCAGGGGACACAGGTTCGAGCCCTGGAAGAGCCTACATGCTGCGGAGCAGCTAAGCCCGTGCTCCACAACTACTGAGCCTGTGCTCTAGAGCCCGCAAGCCACAATTACGGATCCCGCGTGCCACAACTACTGAAGCCCCTGCGCCGAGAGCCCGTGTTCCTCAACAAGAGAAGCCACTGCAATGAGAAGCCCACGCACCGGAACGAAGAGTAGCCCCCGCTCACCGCAACTAGAGAAAGCCCACACGCAGCAATGAAGACCCAACGCAGCCTGAAATAAATAAATAAAATAAATAAATTTTTAAAAATAAATAAAAAATAAAGCAAACCTAGGAAGGAGGAGGCCGGTTTCAGCCTGGATTCCTCTAAATCATTGCCCGTGTTTAAGAATTACAGTTTTCACAAGAACAGTAAGATATTTCTTAGTGTGGTTTTTAAGTGAGTTGGTTAACACCAGAATTTCATAAACACTGTGGTTAAGAGGTGTGCACCCCTTTGAGACTCTCAACTAGAACTGACCTTTGAGAACCTGCTTTATCTCCCTTTATCTGTAAAACTGGTTGCTTTCAAGTCTCAAGGTTCTAGTTTCTTAATTACTGCCACTGAAACAGTTGTAGATTAGAGAAAGCCTTAGTAACTTATTTCCTGTCGTCCTTTTGTGTCTCTTGTCTGTCTCCTTCACCCCACACCTACTGGTTTTATAAAACATAATCTCGAAGCCTATGGGAGTGTTCAGAAGTGTTTGTAGAGATCTGAAGGGCAATTTAAGGAAGAATTACCAAAGTGTCCTCTGGAGACTACTAGTGCCCTTTGAGATAGTATTAAAAAAGTCCTCTAGGGGCTTCCCTGGGGGCGCGGTGGATAAGAATCTGCCTGCCAATGCAGGGGACATGGGTTCGAGCTCTGGTCCGGGAAGATACCACATGCCGCGGAGCAACAAAGCCCTTGCGCCAGAGCTACTGAGCCTGCGCTCTAGAGCCCGCGAGCCACAACTACTGAAGCCCGCGCGCCTAGAGCTTGCGCTCCTCAACAAGAGAAGCCACCGCAATGAGAAGCCCACACACCACAACAAAGAGTAGCCCCGCTCTCTGTAGCTAGAGAAAGCCCGTGTGCAGCGATGAAGACCCAACACAGCCAAAAATAAATAAATAAAATAAAAATAAATTAAAAAAAAAAGAAAGAAAACTATTAGATAATATCGTGATTCAGAAAAAAAAAAAAAAGGTCTCTAGTCCAGTAAAGCTGGGAAGTACGTGTGGCACCCTAGTGTTCTCTTGGAGATTGTCAATGTACATTTGCCTATTAAAGGCTCTGAGAAGTCCTGCAGCAGTTTAAAATTGTTCAGTTCCGTTTGTCCCCAGCTTATTTGACCATAGCAAGCCTTTTGTCTTGGAAAACCAGTTAACATCTAGTGCAGTCTTTTCTAAGATGTGGTACTTATGGGTACTCAAGATGATATATTAGGTGTTACATAACCTATGTTTAAAAGTTGTAACAGTTATGTTTTCACAAGTAGTTAAAAAAAAATAGTGCATCATTCATTCATTCATTTGGCTAAGGGAAAAGTGAGTTGATTTAAGGAAAAAGACTCCTAGTAAATGGCCCAAGTGGTCAGAGGGTAGGGCCAGGTTTCTGAGTGTGGGTTGAGGGACAGATACTCCTCAGAGCCAAGTTTAGGCAGAGCTGGTGTTCTTGCTTAGGCAGGAAGTAGCTACTGAACCAAGCACAGGACTCGTTAGATGAACTGGTGAGGAAGACATTTGTCTGTGGGCTGTGTGCCTTCAGCAACGGTGGCAGCTGTGGTTGGGGTGAGGTGTTGGGTATTTAGTGTGTGTCACTTGCTGGCCCTGCACTTGGACACTGTACCTCAGGAATGTTAGGATGTGTTCCCATTTTAGCAGCAAAGCTGACCTGCTATGTGCTTGGTCTGTTTATCTTACTGCCAGGGCCATTTATTATGGGACAGAGTTCAGGGGCACAGTGATAAATCTCTTTTAGGAGGATGATGTAATAACCCTCAGCATTTATTTCCTCCTTGACTTTTGCCCGTTTTGAAAGCCTTTGCAATACCATCACATCCATGTCTGGGTCTCCTTCTCTGCAGCCCCAGTCTGATCTCCAGGCAGAATGGTCAATGCAGATTCTGGAGTTGGATGGCCTGGATTCAAATCCCAGCTCCACCACTTATCAGCTCTGTAACTCTGGGCTTAACTTATCATCTTATCAGTTTTTCCATCTGGAAAATGGGGCTAACAGTGGTATCTCATAGGCAGTAGTGAGAAGTCAGTCGGGGGGATCGCACTGGGCCGGCCCCAGGTCTTCATGTATAAATAAGAGGCTGGGCCTCTGTATCATGGGAGGAACACTCTCAGGGTACCAGGAAAGGGGACGTGAAGGGATCAGGAAGGTGGGTGGTTGATTTTTTTTTTTTTCTTTTTTTCTTTTGGTTGGCTTGAAAGACACGCCCAAAGGCAACCAGATGACTCCCTCTTCGTCAACATCTTCCACTCCTCTAGAGGGCCAGCTGTTTGGAAGTGGCAGAGGCCGTCTGAGGCAGGGAGCTTGCTTGTCTGGGGTGGGTGTATCTCGCTGAGGATGGGAATGTGTTTGAATGGCCACGGTGTGAAAGATGAGCAGAGGAAATCACCACAAAGACAGCCATACATGCCTGAAAAGCCTCACGTATTTGTTGATGGGTATCATGGCCCATTGTGAAGATCGCATGTGGTGTAAAAAGATGAGAAACTGGCTCCCTCCTGCTTCCCCCACCCCCATTCCCTGCTCCTCTACCCAGAAGCAATTGCACTATTGGTGAACAATTTATCTCTTCAAGAGATCTTCCATGCATATTTGAGCCCAATTATGTCATTACCCTGGCCACCCCTTTACTCCAATTCCAACCTTTCATCATTTGATAAAATTTGTCAGTTTTCTCACATCAGTGCCTATAGATCCCGACAAGCAATTTTGTCCAAATGAAGAGTTATTTAGCATATACATTACTATGCTTCTTTCTTTTGGGGAATGTTTGTCAAAATTTATTATAAAAGTAAGGTATATAGTTTAAATTAAAAAAAATTCAAACAACACAGGAGCATGCATGTAACAACACAACAAAAAGAAAGCCCATCTTTGCCATCAGCCCGAGTCTTTTCTAGAGAGAGCCAATGGGCACAGTTTGTTGTGCGTGCTTCCAGATCTTGCTTTTCAGACGCAGAGTCATGCCTTGTCACAAACAGGATTGCATGAACAATGCTTTTCTACAAATCGTCCTGTTCCCTTAATATATCATGGAGGCCTGTCTCTGCTGGAGCCCACGTATCTTTCTCATTCTTTTCACAGCAGCCTGTTATTCTCTAGCATGGATGTTCTGTAACGTTTATTTAACCAGTTATTTGTGGGAAGGCATTTAAATCGTCTTCAGTCCCCTCCCCCCCATTATATGATAGTAATGAACTGCTTTAACGGTTAAAGGTCACTGTAATACCCAAACCCCTCTTCCTCCCCCCATTAGAAAAAGGAATCACGTTAGGGAACTTTCTTGAATACTTTGTGCTTCAAACTGAATTTTTTGACCTTGCATTTAATTTTCTGTCAGCAGTGGCCCAGCCTGGCCCCTGCAGACTTCTCAGGAATCTGCTGGAGGAGTTGGGGTGGCCTGCAGATTTTAGCAAGCTGCCAGTTCATTCAGCAGCTCGCTGAGCAAAAGAACATCTTGATTCTATCAGGCTTAATCCCGGGTCCCTGATGGGCTGGCTCTTGTGGTCATTAGCAAATGGAATGCTGTGTTAGAAGGCTGAGTTCTGGGGTACTCGGCTCTGAGCAGCCTTGAATCAGAGTTGAATGGCGTTGAACCTTTCACAGTGCTAACGGGGCACCGTGAAGCATGGGTGTGTGTCTGTAATATTACAGTGATATCATGGTAGTTGTAATAGTCCTTGCTGAAGTGGTGGCACCCTCGTCAGGCAGAATGCTACCTGCTTGACTACATTATCTCTCAATGTTTCAGTGAGGTGAGTCTAGTTATAATGCTTAGCTTACAGATGCGTCAGAGCAGGGCAGTGACCCACCCCAGTCCCACGGCCAGTTCATGGCTGCTCTTGGGAGGGGAACCAGGCTCACTGAGTGACTTAGTGTCCCTGACCTCTGGGTTACTTGGCTACCAGTTATTTCAGCAAGTGAGCTCCCCTTTGTTTGAGTAGGTTCAGTCCTGCCCCCCCGAGCCCATGTTCTTTACACGGGGGGGTTGGTGGTGTGGAATTAATTTACAAGAAGGAGCCCGACGTTTGGGCTCTGTTGTGGTCGGGTAGCACGTGTGTCCGGAGGCCTCCTCATATAATCGTGGTTTGAAGGTCCAAATTTAGGGGTACAAATTTGAGCCTTCAACTGAGCTAAAGACCTCGTACAGAGAGGAACTGTCGGGAAAATGGCAGTATAGGTAAAGCGGAGACCGTGCCCCAGTATCTATCCCTTGAGAATTTCCTTTTCTCCAACCTCCTCCTCTTGCTGTTGGTAATGGTGAGAGCCAGCAGTTATAAATTATTTGGAATTTCTCTCAGCTTGGTTCCCATTCAAGACTTTAAATTGGGAGTTTTGTTCCTTTTATGACTTCACAATCTTTGGGCAGCCTGCCATTTCTATAACAGGCTCATATGACTTGTAACATGAGGTGAGGTACCAGGGGGGAAAATGCAAACTGATTTCTCCCCTTTCAGACTGAGGAAGTCACCTTGATCTGATTTTTGTAACAAGGCTCAACTTTTACAAGTTTGCGGTAGAAGGATGAATACCTATCCTATTCATCATCATTATTATTTTTTAACTTTTATTCTTAATTATAAAAGGAAAAAAGAACCCTCAAGGGACATAGCCTAGCATGAGAGACAAAAGGCATAAAGTTGTGTGTTTTTTTTCTTCTCTTTCTTTAAGCGATCTTCAGTGTCTTGCCTTGTGGGATAATGCCAGTTTACATTATAATAATGCTGTATCTCTTTGTGGAATATTTTAAAGCCAATTTAGCTTATTTTCTTACTTGAAACTGTAATTTGTATTAGGCACAGGGCCTGGCACCCAGTAGGCAGCTAGGAAGTTATTTGTTGGATGCAAGAACAGATGAATAAAGTGAGCTTTCAAGTACGTGAATGTCCTAATTTCTGTTTTCCAGGGAAAACACATGTTAATAGGTTTGGGTGAATAAGAGCAGAGCTGGGTCTTCTCCCATCCTCCTCAGTTTCCCCTGCCGAGCAGCGGTACATGCAAGGAGGACCTCCCAGATGCAGGGCCAGGGCGGTGATCTTTAGAATCCCCAGCTCCTAGGGTGCAGTAGAGGCTGAGCAAGTCATGGTTGAGACAGAGGAGACTAAAGGAGACTAAAATGATCCAGCTCTGACTCCCGCTTGTACCTCCCAGGTCTTGTGCTGTCACTTTCCATGCTGTCCATTTACCGTGTTTTTCTCCTAGAACCATGGCTGTTTAGGGATCCTGGGAATGACTGGGGCCGTTAGAAGTGCAGAAGCCCTGTCGGGTTCCCCTCCCATACACAGATGCTTACTGGCCGTGTTGCCCGGGGGTGGGTCCTGTCTCTGTGCACAGTCTCCTCATCTGTAAAATGTGAGTCCTAACTGTACTTGCCTCGTGGAGCTGCCATGACGTAGTGAGTATTCAGAAAAGTAGGGAGGATAAGAGCTTGGGCTCTGGCAACAGCGAGAACTGGGTTTAAATCTAGGCTCCCCTATGTCACTTTTGGCAGGTGCCTTCACCTCTGTGAGCCTCTGTTTTCTCATCTGTAAAACGGGACTAACCACAAAAGCCATCCTTATAGGCTTGCTGTGAGGGTTGCATGCGGTGATGCATGTGACCCAGAGGAGAGGCCTGGAAGAGAGAGCTGCTGTCGTATTTTGGCTGCTGTTGATGTCAGGAGAGGAGGTGCTTAGGAGTCTTTCCCAGTCGTGGTTCCTCCTGCCCTTACTCCTTTCCTTGTGGGCTTCCCAGTGGGCTGTGCATGTGTGCACAGCATGGACAGTGAGCTGTGTTTCAGATGGGGTGGCCTCGCCACATGACAGACTGAGCTGGAGTTAAAAGGTGACGAGGCCCTCCATTCACAGCCAGCGTTTATTATTTCAGCTGGACATGTTCTCAGAGCGTTGTGGCTGGAAGCTGTGAGTGAGGGACAGACGCCTCCATGCTGAGGCCTCGGGAGCTCATGCTGGGGTTTACCCGCACCTCCCAGTGGCTGGACTCTGGGCTCCTTGACTCACAGGTCAAGCTGCGGAATCCCTGGGGCCCTTGGCCTGCTGGTCGCCCAGGAGAACCGTGAGGCAGCAATGCAACCAGTTAGTGCAGGGACCTGCAGCTTTGGGGTCAAAAAAACTAGTTTAGATACATTTTGGTGCACCTTTCTTTTTTCCTTCTATTATTTAATTAATTAACTAATTAATTAATTACTTTTTGGCTTCACTGGGTCTTCGTTGCTGTGCTGGGTCTTTGTTGCTGTGCGTGGGCTTTCTCTAGTTGTGGCGAGCGGGGGCTACTCTTCATTGCGGTGTGCGGGCTTCTCGTTGCGGTGGCTTCTCTTTGTTGCGGAGCACGGGCTCTAGGTGTCCAGGCTCCAGTAGTTGTGGCTCGCAGGCTCTAGAGCACAGGCTCAGTAGTTGTGGAGCACGGGCTTAGTTGCTCCGTGGCATGTGGGATCTTCCCAGACCAGAGATAGAACCCATGTCCCCTGCATTGGCAGGCGTATTCTCAACTACTGCGCCACCAGGGAAGTCCCTCTTTCTTTAACCTATCTAACAAGGTTAGATTCCTTTTTCTAACTTTTCAGGGATTTCCCACTAATAGTAAGTGGGAAGAGACTATTTCCTAGGCCCTTTATTATACTCGTCTCATTTAGTTCAGCAGACTTCGTTGCTGGATATAAAGGAATTCTCAAAAGTGGTAACTTTTCAAAAGTGGCATTGAAAAGAAAGCCTACTGGGTGATGCAAATGCAACTTTTTGGCCACACTGTGCAGCTTGTGGGATCTTAGTTCCCCAACCAGGGATCGAACTTGCCGCCCCCCACCCCGCCCAACACACACACACACACACACAGTGGAAGCGTGGAGTCTTAACCACTGGATTGCCAGGGAATTCCCATAAATGCAACTTTTAAATAAAGGATACCTCTTAACCAGAAAGTAGGTGTTTGGGATAAATTACGAAACAGGGCACCATCACAGTATCTATGGTCTGAAAGTCCACCAAAATCTCTGTACCAAAATAAAAATAAGATATTTATGAAATAATTTGTTCTAATTATTCTTGGCAGAAGTCCGGCAAATGAGAGAGAACAGAAGCAATAGCTAGCAAAGCAAAAAATTTGAAGTCTGGGGTTATGCATAAGCAACGTGTTATGGACCTATAAACGAAATCTCAAATCAGGGATTTGGGAATGCTTACTCCATTCTCTTGCAAAGAAATCCCAGCCACCATTCCTCAAGCTGTGCCCAGGGCAGGCATTGCTAATCTGCACAGTAATTTGAGCCTCTCTATTCCCCCTGCCTTGTTTATGGCAGGCATTGGTAATCCATTTCAACAGTCTTCCTCACTGAAACAAGACAGGGCCTCAGAATCTTTCTCAACACAGTGAAAGAGTTTCACCTCATGTGCCAACACCACTTGCCACCCTTGGTCTATTGTATCAACTCTTGAAAAATTACTAACATGAAAAGGCCTTCCAAATGAACTCTCTTAACTGAACCCTGACATAGCAATATGTAAAATTTGTTAATTCAAACAGTTCTTTTTTCATCCTTGAGTAGTTCATGAGCAAGGAAAAGAATCGGAAATCCAGCTGACCCCAGTGCCCCCCGATCCACCCTTATTTTATTGTGGTCTGTATTTTATCTTACTGACAGAAATAAGAATAGGCCCATGTGATTTAAGGTCTTCAAGGCCCAGAACATCCTCTTATTATGGTTAAACTGGCGTAACGAAGAGATTTTTAGAAAAATACAGTGGCTTTTTTCAGGCTTCAGGTTGGCGGGGCAGCCTATGCTGGGACCCAGGTTCCTTCCATCACCTTGCCTGGCTTCTTTTGGGACAGGTCACAGCTCAGTGACTTCAGTGCCAGGTACTCTGGCTGGCTGTTGTGGGGAGAGTGCTCAGAGGAGGCCCACCCACTGCCCAAGGCCACGTGGTGGCACATTTCCTTCTGCTGTCCACTGGTGAGGCAACCGCATCACCGAGCTGGGGAGACTGTGGGGCCATGTAGCAGGAAGCCACATGCCTGGGAGAAGGGGAGGGAGGGTTTTAGTGGCTAGAGAGTAGACTTTGCCATGGTATCCTTTAGTCATTAGAGGTGTGAGTCACCTGGTTAGAAAAGTCTGTCTTGTCCTCTTTAGCCCTTTGTTGGTTCCAGGCCCTGGAGAGAAGCCTTGAGCCGGAGGGGTAGGGGCAGGGGTATGTGTGGAGAAGTCAGCCTGGCCCCCTTCATCCTGCCAAGGGGTCAAAGTGCACCGTTCATCCTCTGTTGTGTGGATGCAAGGACTGTTGCACCCCCAGAAATGTGACTCCCATTCTGGGCAGCCGACTGAGATGGTCTGCATGACCTCGAGAACGAGTGGCATCTGGGCTTGTTTCTTTTTTTTTTTTTTTAATAAATTTATTTATTTACTTTTGGCTGTGTTGGGTCTTTGCTGCTGCGTGCGGGCTTTCTAGTTGCGGCGAGTGGGGGATACTCTTCATTGCAGTGCACGGGCTTCTCGTTGCGGTGGCTTCTTTTCGTTGTGGAGCACAGGCTCTAGGCGCGCGGGCTTCAGTAGTTGCGGCATGCGGGCTCAGTAGTTGTAGCTTGTGGGCTCTAGAGCGCAGGCTCAGTAGTTGTGGTGCATGGGCTTAGTTGCTCTGCGGCATGTGGGATCTTCCCGGACCAGGGCTCAAACCTGTGTCCCCCTCATTGGTAGGCGGATTCTCAACCACTGCGCCACCAGGGAAGCCCCTGGGCTTGGTTTTTTGTTTAAATAAAATTTATTTATTTATTTACTTATTTTGGGCTGCATTGGGTCCTCATTGCTGTGCACAGGCTTTCTCTAGGTGCTGCGAGCAGGGGCTACTCTTCGTTGCGGTGCACGGGCTTCTCATTGCAGTGGCTTCTCTTGTTGCAGAGCACGGGCTCTAGGCACGTGAGCTTCAGTAGTTGCGGCACGCGGGCTCCGTAGTTGTGGTACACGGGCTTAGCTGCTCCGCGGCATGTGGGATCTTCCCGGATCAGGGCTCAATCCTGTGTCCCCTGCATTGGCAGGTGGATTCTTAACCACTACGCCACCAGGGAAGTCCCTGGGCTTGGTTTTGACTGAGAAACCGAGGAAAGTGGTCAACTGTCTCCTTTCAGTTCAGGGTGCCCTCTTGGCTGACAATTCAGCCATAGTTTGTTCAGCCTGGGAAAGGAGGCAGGACGGAGGGAAACTGCCAAGCCGACCTGGGATGTCAGTGAGCACCGGGCTGCTGTGTGGTGCTGGGCCAGGTGATGTGAGCGCTGCAGTGCGGGGTTACCTTGGGGCAGCTCTGCATGGGACGCTGCAAACAACCGATGCTGACAGGAAGCCCCAGCGCAAACTTGCAGGTCACCACCTGTCACTGCTAAGCTTTCCTTTTACCTTCTGCCTTTGCCTTGTTGTCTCAATGTGGACAGAAGCATGTTGAAGTCATTGGTGGTAAGAATAATAGTAACAATACCAGCATTTAACAGAAACTGACTGAGTGGGGTTCTGAGTGCTGGAGGTGTATTATTGTACTTAGTCTTCCCAGCAGCCCTGTGCTCCTGTTCCAACATTATCCTCGACTTATAGGTGCCCAGGGGTTGGATGGCTTGGCCAGGGTCCTACAACCAGTGTGGTGGCGCGGAGCCCATACCTGCAGAGCCTACACCTTAAGGACCTCACCTCTCCCGCCTGCCCTCTGTGCCGCGTGCTGTGTTGCCTGCTGGGGGTGCGGAGGTGGCCATAGTCTGGAGCAGTTTAAACCCTGCCGGAAAGGGCTGTGCGTGTACTTTTTGCATACACTCTACACAGGCAGCACCGCCCCTCATAGAGCACTGGAGCTCAGCAGGCAGGGATGTGTGCCTGTGCCAGCCTGTCCCCCAAACAGCCAGGTGTCCAGGCTGCGGGATCAACGGGAAGCTCAATGGTCCGTTTCTGCCTTTGCGCAGCTGACACCTTGAACAGAGGAGGCAGACGTGACAGGTGCTTATTAAAATTTCTTTTTCTGGACGTGCCACTCGGCTTGCGGGATCCGGGATCCTAGTTCCTGGACCGGGGACCGAACCCAGGCTACGGCAGTGAAAGCACCGAGCCCTAACCACTGGGCCACCAGGGAATTCCCGATAGGTGATTATTTAAGCACAGCTGTAGTTACACTGAAAGGAGGGCACACAGCCTCGAAGGGGCACTTAATAGGGGACCTGTTCTAGTTTTGCAGAGTTGGATGTAGAAGAGGCATTAGCTAGCTGGGGAGAGAGTTCTGGGCCAAGTGGGCTGAGGCCAGGGATCAAGGATGAGCCTGTGGCAAGGTGAAGCTTGGAAGTCAGGGAGGGCCAGACCCTTGGCTCACGTGGGCTGCTCTTTGTACCATATTCTCTTTCAGGAGGGTCCTGCTAAATTATCAGTAGTTTTTTTTTTTTTTTTGCGGTATGCGGTACACGGGCCTCTCACTGTTGTGGCCTCTCCCGTTGCGGAGCACAGGCTCCGGACGCGCAGGCTCAGCGGCCATGGCTCACGGGCCCAGCCGCTCCGCGGCATGTGGAATCTTCCTGGACCGGGGCACAAACCCGCGTCCCCTGCATCGGCAGGCGGACTCTCAACCACTGCGCCACCAGGGAAGCCCTATCAGTAGTTTTGCTCCTGGGCAGTTCTTTGTTCCTCTCTAGGGGTCTCAGGCCTAACCTCTGGATGAATTGCTTGATTCAGAGAAGTGACATATTGAACATTTTATCCTCCCATTAATTCACAAGGTACTTTCTTACCTTTTGTTTCCTGCTTGCGTACAAACTGGGAATAAAGCTTCTGGGCTTCTGGTTCTAGGAAAGAGTGGCACATGGCAGGTACTCAGATATTAGGTGAATGAGAAAGGGAGGGAAGGGGGTAATTAAACGCCTGCTGTGTGCCAGGCAGTGTGCTTGGCTATTAGAATTTCCTAACCCACCTACTCCTTACAGCAGCCCTGTGAAGGTGGTGACTGTGAATATTCCCATTTGGGAAACAAGGAAAAATGAGGCTCAGTGAGGATGAACAGGTTGTAAAGTGGCATACCTAGTTGAGCTGCCGGTTTCAGAGTCCGTTCTTGCGACCGGTCTGCCACACTGCCTCTCAGAGGGTAACAGAGTGAGAGGACAGGGAGCAGGGTGTGCGGCAGCCTGTTCCCCAGGCGGCCAAGTCACAGTGCAGAGTATGGCCTTGGTGACTTGTCCCCAAGCACACTGGAAGGAGGTTTCCTGAGACTCCTGCCTCTCCTGGATTCCTACAGCCACATGTTGGCTGCTTCTGACCCAGCAGCCAGCTGCAATATGATCTGCTGTCCTTAGCCAGGAGAGCAAAAATGAGGGATGGTGTCCCCCCAGGCCCCTTCTCCCAGACCCCCAACCCCTGACACCCTGGCAACAGCCAGGAGAGAGGGTTGACCCCGTGAATGGAGTAGGAGCGCCGATGGTTGCCTGGGTCCAGCCCTCCTGGTAAAAGTAGAGAGAGGTAGAAGATCACCATCTCTCTTACCTGGTGGGGAACTTGTCTACAAAGGAGATGTTTCTAAGATGCTGCTGAAGATTGCCTGAAAGCAGCTGGTTTCCACCCCCATACTTGCACCCATTCCAGAATGCTGCTTAACAGGACTGGGAAACTCATGTGCTGAAATGATGTGAAAACACCCCATCCTAGAACTTGTAATAGCTTGAGTTAACTTTCTAGCTATTGGGGTCGGGCGGAAAAGCCATTGCCCTCACTTGTATGCAACTTGGGCTAATTTTAAGTAGTTCCAGAAGGTGTGTGTGGTTGGAGGGCCAGTGTTGTCCGGAGCCAGGACCAGTTACATGGGGATTGTGATTGGTTGAATTTGGGGAGGAGAAGCTTGTGGCCAGATTCCAACCCGCTGACAATCTAAGCAGATTCTAGGAGGTCGGGCAGGCATGGTGGGCGTTGGCTTATTTTATTCCTGAAAGAGGCCCTCAGTAACTCAGGAAGGTGGAATCCTGCCTGAGAGGCTTCCAGCTGACCTGGCCTTTTCCTCCTTCCGCCTCTGCTGCATGTTTACACTTGACATAAACATCACAGAGCACGCTCACGGCTGAAAGTTCTGTAGTCTGCTGTGATGGTTACACATGGACATTGTGATGCTGTGTAGCATTTCATTTTCAAGGCTTGGGGAGCCTCCTACTTCATATGGGTGGGAATGGGGAGGCATTTTGGGCAAGTCGCCATCTTTTTATTGTCCCAAGAGCTTGGTGAAGCATTTGAACTTTCACCTGTCAAAATCACTTTTGGAATGAGGACAGCTTCTTAGAACAGCAGAATGAAAGTATCATTTATCCCGATGAGACCTTAATGGGGGCTTTCCCATTTGGACGCCCACCTTGAATTCATTGGAAACAGAAGTTCTGGGCCTTGTATGTTTCATGAATTTGGCTCAGACTTTTACTGGGTCATATTTCCCCCAAATCTTTTTGAAAAAGACTCATGTCTCATTCCTTTAAACCAACATGTGTAAGCTGGGTAAAAATAGAGCAAACTGGTTTCACGTTTTGATTTATGGACGAAATCTGCAAGTTTGCCTTCGAAAAGCATTTAAAACATAACTCGGGGAAGTTTGAGCTTTGCAGACGGATGCCTGTGGCTGGATGAGACTCTGACCTGTTCAGATTCTGCCTGGTGCAAGACCAGACGTGGCCAGGTCCACCCCTTACCCGGATTAGCAATAAGCATGCACACGCTCTGCTTCTCCCCCCATCTCCCCTCACCCTTCTGAAGACTGCTCTTCTCCCCTTAGGCTGAATAAAGGAAACTGGCATGGAAAATGGTTTGACGTGGAATTTTTTTTACCATCGGTAGGTAGTAACTCAGTAATCAATAGCACTTTAAAGACACACTCGTAACAGGACATCTAATCCTAAAATTTCAGGCACAGTCAAGGACTGTCAGCTGGTCTAGCAGAATGAATTCCTTGGATACCTGTATTCTGTGCAGGGGTTCAGTGTTTCGTGTGCATCACCACTCCTTTGACCACAGGACCTCAGGAGCAGTGCTGGCTTCATGGTTGCACGACCCGGGCAGCTATACAGAGCCCTGTGCTCAGGGGGGTTCTGTGTGCTTGGTTTAATGCTCTGCTGTTGCCATCTTGAAATTCTTAATACTTTTTGGACAAGGAATCCTGTATTTTCATTTGTCACTGGGCCCCGTGAGTTATGCAGACAGTCCTGCTTAATAGTTAGTTATACAGTTCATTATGTAGAAAATCCCTGGACACCTGAACTTTGAATGAGGATTTCTCGAAGTTAGTGTGTCTGACCAACCAGTTCATGATAATCTTTATGCTATCCAGTTTTACGTGATCAAGTTTTGTTATGACTGACCTGCAACTGTGAAATTACCTTTGATTTCTGTGGGTTTGGGTGTGGGCTTTTAGGAGGGTTTTTTTTCCTTATAAGAGGACATAACAATAAACAGGTTGATTTAAAAAAAAGCCCCACCCTTTCAGTATTGAATGGCATGCCATTTACTCCTTAACAGCATGTGAGTTTATTTTTCATGTGGTTGTAGCTGGGTTTCATTAAGTGCAGTTTTGACGTGTGTTTAACCAACATTCAGGTGGCTTGCGGTGGGTGGGTGGGAGGGAGGGACAGGGCGTGGGGAGCTGCAAGATGAAGAAGGCTTAGTTACTCCCTGTCAGGAGCTCGCATCCCTGGAGTGGGGGTGGGGGGGAGGCTGAGGAATGAATGGTTGTTGTCATGAGAGGACCCTGGTGTGGTTACACAGAGGCTGGTGGGAGTGAAGTGCACCATCTGTTAGATCTGGCCCTTGAATGATTATCTGGGGTTTGTCCTGCAGGAGGATGGGGTGAAGGGCCTTGTCATCGTGGGGAATACAGAAGAGGTGGAGAAGTCCAGGGGGTTCACAGCAAGATGTGCTCCAGGAGTGAGGAGTCTGGAATGTGAAATGTGGTGGGTGGCAGTGACAAGGGTGGAAAAGCAGGCCGGGTGGAGGTTGTGTAGGTCTCTCAAGGTGCTACATGTCTAGAGAGTTTAACCCTGGGCAGCAGGGACCATTGGTGAATGGGGAAGCACAGGGATACCTGACTAGAAGGATGGTTCTCAGGTTATGTGAACAATGATGGAGCTTCATGGCTGTTGAGGAAGCAGAGAGGGGAGGAGGGGCCACATATTTTGGGGGAGAGTGTAGAAAAGGATTTGCCAAGAGGTAGGGAGAGAATTGTTGTGGGAACTGCTCCAGGGCTTTGGAGGAGGAGTCTAAGATGATTCTGACATTTTCACCTTGGGGTCCTGGCAGAATGGGGGGTTGTAACAAAGGTTGTTTAGGGTGTAGGAAATGGAGAGACAGGGAGAAAGACAGATATCTTGGAGATAATGTTTGAATTTTGATGGGTGTAGATGGAGATTGGAAAGAGGACAGAGAGCCACAGGGAAGCCAAGGGGAGTGGGAAGTAGAAACCAGTGGCAGTGAGAGTTCCAGAAGGGGCTGGCCAGTGGCAGGGCATGTCCTGTTAAGCTGGGGGATGACTAGAAAAGGGGCCATGCCTTTGGCCAGTCACTTATCCTCCTGGCAACACTTTGCCCAATTAGATTAGCTTAACTGTTAGTTAAGCTAACTAACAGTCTTCTTTTATGAATGACTAACTTGTCAGAGAAATGAGATGAAAATGATTGATAACACCCAGTATTTGTGAGATCTGAGGGAAAATGACTTCTTAAACATGTAGATGGGGGTGTAAACAGAAACAACTTTTTATAGGGAAAAGATATCTAGGACATAGTGATTAGTGAAAAGAAAGATTTCAAGACTGATCATATAGTATAATATAAATTATATTATAGTATAATATACTATAATTTATAGTATAATATAAATTCCGGCAGCAAACACATACACATGTGTGCACACGATCTGGTAGACAGTATACTGCCAGGTTAACAGGTGGTTATCTCTGGAATGCAGCCACCTCTTGTTACTGTCTATATTTCTGAAATGATTTCTTGAAATTAAAAAAAAACTCTTATTATGGAAAATTTCAAATGCATGTAAAAATAGAGACAGTGGAATAATGCGTTTTCATGGACGTATAATCCAATGACACTGGTTAACAACGTTTTGGAATCTTATTTCATCTCTTCGCATCCTTAAGTATTTTGAAGCAAATGCCAGCATTGCATCCCTTCGCTCTCATATAGCTCAGTGTGGTTCTCTAACAGTTGAGGACTCCATTTACTTTCTTACAAAGAATGTGATTCATACCTGTGCAACCCAGAGGCTTGACCAGGCCTGTGTCTCTCTGCTCAGACAGCAAAGCCATCGTGGATGGGAACCTGAAGCTCATCTTGGGCCTGGTGTGGACGCTGATCCTCCACTACTCCATCTCCATGCCTGT
The DNA here is from genome assembly GCF_003676395.1 of Aethalodelphis obliquidens. Classification (NCBI taxonomy): domain Eukaryota; kingdom Metazoa; phylum Chordata; class Mammalia; order Artiodactyla; family Delphinidae; genus Aethalodelphis; species Aethalodelphis obliquidens. Next base: position 6,695,508 of record NW_020837966.1, read on the forward strand.
GTGGGAGGATGAAGGGGACGACGATGCCAAGAAGCAGACGCCAAAGCAGAGGCTGCTGGGGTGGATTCAGAACAAGATCCCCTACTTGCCCATCACCAACTTTAACCAGAACTGGCAAGATGGCAAAGCCCTGGGAGCCCTGGTAGACAGCTGTGCTCCAGGTAAGTGTCAATGGCTGCCTGAGGCATCCCTTCCGGAGGGGTGGGGTATGTGGACCCCTAAACCTCTTGGTTTTTGGTGGGAAAGCTAGGTTTGCTGTGATTGGTCTATTTCTCCTGGTTTTTAGCCCATTGTAAGATAACTAAAGGAACTAAAAATGGCTCCATTTGCCTTTCTGATGGCAGGTCTTATAGGTCTATCCATAGACTTGTTGAATTATTTACGCAAATTCTGAATGAATTTGCCTTCATGCTCGGAGCAGAACTTGAGTTCGGCTTCCAGACCCCAAGTCCTGCTTCTTCTCCCTCTTTCCACAGTTGGTGCCTAGTTTCCCATTGGCTTTAACATGTGCCCTATTAGGTGGTTTGGCATGAAAATCTAAAAACTTATATTGAGTGGAAAGTACCCGTCTTTGTCAACCACTGGGTTGACTATATATGGCTTTCTCTGACCTTTTCTTTCTGCATTGCTGTGAAATAGTGCTTGGTAAGGATCCAGTTGGAGCCTTTTCCACCCTTGATGGGCTCCTCCTTTCTGAGTGGTTGAATGTACACCAAGGTAGTAATTATCCTCACTGGAGGGTTTAGATTGATGGGTAGAGTTTGCTGATACACTCTCAATAGAAAAACCAGAGCCTGTGTTTATGTGCACGTCCAAACTTGTTTTTAATAAAAAATCTGCCCAAATAATCATATTTTCCATTTACTGATTGCTCTGTATATGCTGAGCACGTTGGTATTAAGTAAGCTAGTCGTTCTCAACACGCTCAACTAGCTGGTGTCAACTGGATAGGGAAGGAGGGCTGGCCCTAGGCCCCAGTCTTCCTTGAGAGCCTGTAAGCTGGTGTCATCCAGAAGTAACTCAAAGCTCAGCATTAGTTCATTTCCCAGGGCCCTCTTTCTTGCTTCCATGCAAAGACACATTTTAGGGTGCCTCTTTCCAGTTTAAACCTGGGGATTTTTACTCCAGCCCTATACTTCTTGTGGTTACAAAGATTTTTTGAGATAATTCTAGGTTTAGGCCTTTGAGCAAGTGAATGTTGTAAGTACACAGGATGTTAGTTCAGTCTTCTAGGTACATCCAGGATTGTGATTGTGATATTGTAACTTATAATACGAAATGTATGTTTGGTCTTTGTCCCCTTTCCTGGCACAGAGCTCCTAAAACCCTTGGAATTTACTAAGCGAAAAGAGCTGTGGTAGTGGTGTCGTTCAGCCATGCCTGAGTTTGTTAATGAGGTGACTTTTGGAATGCCCCAAAGGATGGGGGCTGGATGTTGGGGGAACCAATCAGTGATTAGAGGGTTGGAACTTTCTCCCCTGTCCCCTGACCTCCAGGAAGGGGAAAGGGGATAGAGGTTGAGTTAACCACGAATGGCAGGTGATTTAATCAGTCCAGCCTGTGTAATGAAGCCTCCATAAAAATCCCTGAGCTACAGGGGTTGGGGAGCTTCCGGCTGGCGAACATGTGGTGGTCCTGGGGTGGTGGTGTGCCTGAAAGGACATGGAAGCTCCTTGCCCCTTCTCCCACCTTGCCCTATGCATCTCTTCCATTTAGTAAAATCCTTTTATAATAAACCAGTGACCCAGTAAGTAAACTGTTTTCCTGAGATCTGTGAGCCACTCTAGGAAACCATCCAACCTGAGGAGGGGGTTGTAGGAACCTCTCATTAGTAGCTGGTTGGTCAGAAGCCCAGGTGACAAATCTGGACTTGTGATTGGGCTCTGAAGTTGGGGTTGGAGGAGTCTTGTGGGACTGAGCCCTTAGCCTGTGGGTTCTGATGCTGTTTCCAGGTAGATACTGTCAGAATTAAGTTAAATCATAGGACACACAGCTGATGTCAACCCCACACATTTGGTGACCAGAGCACAGAAGTGTGAGTGTGATGTGTCCAAACAATCTCTGCTGCAAAAAGGTACCAGGCCCAAATGGTTTTACAGGCTTTGTTTGTTCATTTATTTACACCACACCCTTAAGGAATGGATGAATTCCTCTCTGAATGCAAGAAGATAACAGCCTGAAGAAGAAGTCTCAGCTCAGGCAGAATAGTTTCTACCTTGGCATACTCATATCTGTGATACTTTTGGCCCATAAAGCATACAGTTCACTAAGATTTTTGGAAGAAACTGTTCTCTCAAGAGACTGAGTGAGTTTAGTTTAGGCACCTGGTTTCCTTTAACCTCTTCAGTCAGTTAATACTAACAGCATCTTTTGTGTGATGTTAACAGGTCTGTGCCCAGACTGGGAATCCTGGGATCCACGAAAGCCTGTGGATAATGCACGAGAAGCCATGCAGCAGGCAGACGACTGGCTGGGTGTCCCACAGGTATGTGTAGAAGCATGCGTGTCCCACGAAGCTCTTTCCCCTGATGCTCTGTGGATGCCTTTGGGTCTGGCAGGCAGTCTGACCTCCTTAGTGGTCAGCTTTCAATGAGCATTGTCTGTGGCTGTCTCCCATCTTCCTCAGTTTACCCATATTAATAGGTTCTCATTGACTTAGGTGCTTGTAGATCCCCTAAAGATCTTCACTGTCACATGTGACAGATTTTCTAGTATTTTTTTAATATTTATTTTATTCATTTATTTATTTATTTGGTTGTGCCTGGTCTTGGTTGCAGCAGGCGAGCTCCTTAGTTGTGGCTCACTGGCTCCTCAGTTGTGGCATGTGAACTGTTAGTTGCGGCATGCGTGTGGGATCTAGTTCCCTGACCAGGGATTGAACCTGGCCCCCTGCATTGGGAGTGCAGAGTCTTAACCACTGTGCCACCAGGGAAGTCCTGAATTTTCTAGTATTTCTGTTCCAAAGATCACAAAGGCCATGTCTGGATGCCAGACTGCAAATGTGGACCTTAACCATAAGAAATTGCCAGTATTTGACCATTTTTAACCTATTAAACATTTTTTTAAATCCAATATCTTCAAGAAAGTCACTTAGAACTTTTTAAGAAGTTTAAACCAGGATAACTCGCCATTAATGGAAAGTGTTTAAGAATTCATATTGCTCATAATCCTAACAAAGGAATATAACAACAGAACTTGGAAATTGAATATGTCTTGGATACCGTCTACAGTAGCCACGTTGCTTAGTTGAGGTCCAATCTTCTAAGCCCTTCCAAGGAGTTTAAATAGCAACCCCTGACACTGTGACTCCCATGTTCAAAGACTCAATCAAGAAAAGTTGTGGGTAGCCAGTGCCAGGGGATGGGTGACCTCATTACAGGCTCCATTAAGGTCTTGAGTTGGTATTCAGAGCTGAGTTCAGTGTATTTGTAACAGGATCCCTTGGGAGGTAGAAAATCTTGCCTATATTTCTTTGGTTTGGTTTTGGCATCATGTCTCTTCTCCAAGGCCCATTCCTTGGCTCTTCTACCCTCAGGAAGTGGTATGATATGTTTTTCGTCTCCCCTTAAACCAAAACCCATCTCCTTTTGGCATTCATGTGATGTTGGCAGTGTGTAAAGTTGTTGAAGGAGCTGCCTAGGAGAAATGCCAAATCAATGTACATCCTACATTTTACAAAACGTATTGGAGGCTACTGTACCAACCCAAATAGCTGTTTTGTTGCTGCAGGCTAATTATCAGAATGTTTCCTCTTTTCTTTTTTACCATGGAGTGGGGGAAGCTGGGTACATATGTTGTTTATCTGCATTTGGTTGACCTGTTCATGAGACAGAGTCTTCTGAGGAGGTGTGGCTTACCTCTTGGTGGCAGGAGAAGTTTTTGTGCTGTTTAGGGCTGGGTCAGCTGGTGGAACTGGGACTATGACACCTTCAGGGAGGCCACCTGTCCAGCACAGGTCAAATCTTGCTCCTAAGCTGAATGTCAGGAGAAAATTTCCCCTTTCCTATTTTTTAAATGGCTTTTAATGTATTGAGACCTGTCTTAACTCAGGCTGCTATAACAGTACCATTGACTGGGTGGCTTAAACAACAGACATTTATTTCTCAGTTCTAGAGCTTGGGAATTCCAAGATCAAGGTGCCAGGAAATACACTTCTTGGTGAGGGCTCTCTTCCTGGCTTGCAGACAGCTGCAAACTGCCTTCTGGCTGTGTTCTTACATTGAGGTGGAGAGAGAGTGAGCTCTGATCTTTCTTCCTCTTCTTATAAGGGCACTAATCCCATCGTGGGAGCTCCACCCTCATGATCTCATCTCATCTAGACCTACTTACCCCCAAAGGCCCTACTTCTTAATACCATCACACCAGGGATTAGGGTTTTAACATATGAATTTGGGGAGGACAAAAACATTCGGTGTATATTACAAGAGCACAGATCTAATATGTCATTGTGTTATCTTTTTGGTTTTATTTTTTTATTAGTAGCTGAGCCAATAGAAATGCAGATAATGGATAAAAGAGCAAAGAAAAAGGCCAGTTTATCTATGCACTTTTTGGTAATATGCTTTAATCCCATGTGTTCTTATTTCTTCTTCCTTACTTGATATAGCTTATCTTTTCTGGAAAAAGGAGTGAGTGGCCTTTTTTTTTTTTCAGGGTGGGGAGGTATGAACCTCTGGAAATTACATATAGAGTTGTCTGGAGAGGGTCCTCAGCTTCCAAAGGGGATGGTGACACTTCTAAAAGGTTAAAAAAAAACAACCGATTTTGCCATGCCAGTTTGATGTAGTTTCACTTTATTGAGAGTAGTGTTTGCTTTAAGAGATTTTGCAAAAACTTCTATAGTTGCAAAGTGATATGTTCTGGGTGTTCATCTACCATGTCGTTATTCTAGGTCATCACTCCTGAAGAAATTATTCACCCGGATGTGGATGAGCACTCGGTGATGACTTACCTGTCCCAGTTCCCTAAAGCCAAGCTCAAGCCAGGGGCTCCTCTTAAACCGAAACTCAACCCCAAGAAAGCCAGGGCCTATGGCAGAGGTAAGCACCGGTCATGTTGGATTTGAGGCTTGTCCTCTAGTCTTGATTATTGAGAATCAAGAATGTATAGGCTTCACGGGCTTCCCTGGTGACACAGTGGTTGAGAGTCCGCCTGCCGATGCAGGGGACACGGGTTCGTGCCCTGGTCCAGGAGGATCCCACATGCCGCGGAGCGGCTGGGCCCGTGAGCCATGGCCGCTGAGCCTGCGCGTCCGGAGCCTGTGCTCCACAACGGGAGAGGCCACAACAGTGAGAGGCCCGCGTACAGCAAAAAAAAAAAAAAAAAAAAAGAATGTATAGGCTTCATACTTAAAGACACCCCAGGCCTCCTGTGTCAGATGTTTTCTACCTAAAGGTCCATTTGTTTATGACCATCTTTTTCTGCCTTGTGAATTTAGGCTTTCAGAAACGCTGCTGCTTTAATGTGATGGAGGCTGATGAGTTTGTTGCTTTGTGACTTGGGTGCAGTAACCCTGGGATGAAGAAAGGACTATTGTTCCCATTTTTCAGATGAGGAATCAGAGGCCCAATCCACAGAGGAAAGGGGAGGTCGGGGTGGAGGGAAGAGGGGGTGGGGGAGGTCCCCCAGATTACCATGGTGGGGTGGGGCAGGAGCCTGGGTCTTCTGGCTGCTGATTCATTTCTCCTTCAGTTATGCTAAAGCTGCTGCAGGTTTCCAGATGCAGTGGGAGCTATTGTTAACCCCTGGCAGATACTTCCTTGCTAAGACATCCTGTTTATGCTCTCCTAGCCAGCTGCCACGGAGTGTTCTGCTTAGACCGTTAGAGTGGGTCAAAGGCATTTTGAGGAATTTGGTTTTCTGGTTGGCACCTGACTTAAAGAGAACAGTTGCATTTCAGCCCAGTGTGGATTCTGGTAAAGATTAGTACAGCAAGATACAATTTGTTCCCTTTTCTGTGGCAAGGGGGAAGAGTGCATTCTATTTCTTCATTTTCATAATTACAGTTAGGATAACATTTACACACACAAAGTATTTTGTATGTCCTCTCCTAGAATCTACAGTTCTTAACATGCTAATGTGGTCTCTCGCCCCATGTGTGTATGTGTGTGTGCATGTGTGTGATTGTTGAATTATTTGAAAATAATTTGCTGGCATGGTAACAGTTCACTCCTCAGTGCGCCAGCCAAGTCTCGTAAGAATAGGACATCCTCTTTTGTAACCACAGTATTCATTATCACACATAAGAAAATGAACAATAATTTCATAACAACTAATATCCAGTTTATATTCAAGTTTCTCTCTTGTCCTACGATTGTCTTTTACAGTTTTTCTCGTTTTACCAACCAAGATCTGATTAAGATTCACTTTCTACATTTGCTTGTTATTTTACCTTAGACTCTTAATCTAGGATAATTTCCGCTTTCTTGTTTTTCTTAAAATGACATTGACTTTGTAAACATCCAGAGCTCTTGTCTATGTACTCATTCCCTTTGAAGATAGCATTGCCCTACTTGGCATCAGCTTAGTCTCTCTTTCTTTCTTTTTTTTTTTTTTTTTTTTGGCATGCCATGAGGCATGCAGGATCTTAGTTCTCCAACCAGGGATAGAACCCATGCCCCCTGCAGTGGAAGCACGGAGTCTTAACCACTGCACCGCCAAGGAAGTCCCAGCATCAGCTTAGTCTTGAGATGACACACGACCAGGGCAGTGGTGCTGACCGTGTGCTGTTCTCAGCCTCAGTATCCAAGTCCTTCTCATCTGTCTTTTTAGCGTGATTTAGACCAGAGGACAGATAGCTCTGGAAGAGACCCACTTACCGTTTGAAGTCTTTTTGGCAATGAGGTGGGGTCTGTGCAATCATTTGTGTTATATGGAGACTGGGGACTTTGTTTGAAGCCCTCCCCGCAGTGCAGTCAGTTGAAGGTTGGCATGTCCACACTTGCTTTAAAAGTGCTTCTCTAAGCTATAACCAAAGACGGTGACTGGAATAAGGAATCTGATTTGAAAGGTTATTCTTCCTTAAAGGCAAAAAAGCTGCAAACAGCCAAATCTCCTGTCAACAAAATTGGTCAAATGGATTGAATCTAATCAAGGCATAAAGTACTTGTTTGCAATAACCTTATCACTGGCCGTCATGTTTCCCCATTGTTAATATGAAACGGTTTCCTTTCATGCTGCTGTTTTCTAGAAAATGACCTCTTGCTGCAGTCAAGGAATGTGGCTAGTCATTGCCATTTCCTTCATCTGCCTCTTTATAAGTTGTATGCACTTAGGTAGGAAACATAAACACACACATATGTATGCATATGTGTGTATTCTTTGCATTTTTTTGTTGTGGTAAAATACGTATAACACAACATTCACTAATTTAACTATTTTTAGATGTACCATTCAGTGTCATTAAGTACATTCATACATTCACTGTGTTGTGAGACCATCACCACTGTTCATCTCCAGAGTTTTTGCATCTTCCCAAACTGAAACTCTGTATCCATTAAACAGTAACTCTCTATCCCCACCTCCCCCCAGGCCCTGGCAGGCACCTTTCTACTTTCTGTTTCTATGAATTTGCCAACTCTAGGTAGTCATAAGTGGACTCATACCGTATTTGTCTTTTTGTGTTAGGCTTACTTCATGTAGCATGGTGTTTTCAAGGTTCATCCATGTTGTTACATGTATCAAAATTTCATTCCTTTTTAAAGCTAAGTAATACTCTATTGTATACATATTCCACATTTTGTTTATCCATTTTTCTGTCCATGGACATTTGGGTTGTTTCTACCATTTAGCTATTGTGAATAATACTGCTGTGAACATGGGTATATAAGTATCTGAGTCCGTACTTGCGGTTTTGAGGGGATATACCTAGAAGTGCGTTGCTGGATCATATGGTAATTCTGTGTTTAATTTTTTTTCTTTTTAAGTAGGAAGACAAAATGGTCATTTTAGGCAGCAGGGCCACATGTGAGGCCACATGGGCAGCACCTTAGATATTACGTTGTCCATGATGAGACGAGGGGAGGGACAATTTGTTCTCTCCTATGTGGCCACATTGTTTTATTTCTGCCAACAGAACCAAGGCATAGAGAACATTTCATCTTCTAGTTTCTAAAATGGTTGGTAGGTTTGGTTTTATTTATTTATTTGTTTGTTTGTTTATTTATATACAGTATGTACTCTTTTAATTAATTAATTTAGTTATCTATTTTTGGCTGCGCTGAGTCTCATTGGTGCGTGCGGGCTTTCTCTAGTTGCAGCGAGTGGGGGCTACTCTTTGTTGCGGTGCGCAGGTTTCGCATTGTGGTGGCTTCTCTTGTTGCAGAACACGCGCTCTAGGTGCACGGGCCTCAGTAGTTGTAGCTCGCAGGCTCAGTAGTTGTGGCCATGGGCTTAGTTGTTACATGGCACGTGGCATCTTCCTGGACCAGGGATAGAACCTGCGTCCCCTGCATTGGCAGGCAGATTCTTAACCACTGGACCACCAGGGAAGTCCCTGATTTTTTTTTGTTTTTTTTTTTGTTTTTTTTTTGCGGTACGCGGGCCTCTCACTGTTGTGGCCTCTCCTGTTGTGGAACACAGGCTCCGGACGCGCAGGCTCAGCGGCCACGGCTCACGGGCCCAGCCGCTCCGCGGCATGTGGGCTCTTCCCGGACCGGGGCACGAACCCATGTCCCGTGCATCGGCAGGCAGACTCTCAACCACTGCGCCACCAGGGAAGCCCGGGAAGTCCCTGTTTTATTTTATTTTGGATGTTGATCAGGTTGCAGTTACCAGCCGGTTAGCATTTGCAGATCCATTCACTGAGACCCATTAACTGAAAGGAGAGAGGGCCAGGGTGAGGTTAATCTACAGCCACAAACAGGTCTTTGTGGTGGGATCCCTTGTGGAGTTCGGTGTGTTGAAAGCGTGAATGCATGAGCTAAGCAGAAACCTTTAATGAAAACTGTGTTCTGTATGGAGCAGTTGCTGTATAGTGAGCCCTCAGCACACTTCGTTCTGGATAATCCTAGGGAACAGTTGTTTCTCTGCACGGTAAGCGTTAGCTCCAGAGGAGTTTACAGAGTGTAGAACGTGGTTCAGCCTCTAACCAACCATGGTTAACCAGGGTAGACAAGCCCAGTCCCCGGCTTTGGACAGTGTGCAGAGTAGGTCGTTCCTCAGGCTGTCAGAGTCAGATGGAGCGGGTATTTATAAATATTTAAATCTTTTTGTTAAATGACCCAATCATTATGTAAATTTTAAGCAAAAGAAAAATGTAGAGAGACTTCTCTGGTGGTCCGCTGGTAAAGAACCTTCCTTCCAATGCAGGGGACGCAGGTTCGATCCCTGGTCAGGGAACTAGGATCCCACATGCCGCAGGGCAACTAAGCCCACACACCACAACTAGAGAGAAACCTGTGCGCCGCAACAAAGATCCCGCGTGCCTCAACTAAGACCTGATGCAGCCAAAAATAAATTAAATAAATAATAAATAACTCTTTAGGGACTTGCTGGGAGTGCAGTGGTTAAGAATCCACCTGCCAGTGCAGGGGACATGGGTTTGAGCCCTGGTCCAGGAAGATCCCACATGCCGCTGAGCAACTAAGCCCGTGTGTCACAACTACTGAGCCTGTGCAGTAGAGTCCGCAAGCCACAACTACTGAAGCCCGTGCGCCTAGAGCCTGTCCTCTGCAACAAGAGAAGCCAGTGCAATGAGAAGCCCATACACCACAACCAAAAATAAATTAATTAAATAAATTTAAAAAATATATTGGAGGTATTTCTTTCCAGCCATATGCCGAAATGAGTTCAGACTCTATATTTTCTTCAATTTGCATTTCTTACCTAACAGGGTATGAACATTATCTTGTTATATAACAATCTATCACCAATTTTTCTTAAACTAGGTTATTTATTGGAAACCTAATGTAAATCCAGGTATAGTAACAAATGACCCAATGTCTTCAACAGATCAATGGTTGAAAACTTCCCAAATTTGCCAAAAAACATAAACCTACAGATTCAAGAAGCTGAGCTAAACCCAAGCAGGATACACACACACACACACACACACACACACACACACACACACACACACA